>NW_004444046.1:7182488-7262180 GCF_000243295.1 Trichechus manatus latirostris | reverse complement strand
GCTTCCTTAGAAAGCTAGAAATAGAAATACCATATGACCCAGCAATCCCACTCCTAGGAATATATCCTAGAGAAATAAGAGTCATCACACGAATAGACATATGCACACCTATGTTCACTGCAGCTTTGTTCACAATAGCAAAAAGATGGAAACAACCTAGATGACCATCAACAGATAAATGGATAAACTATGGTACATACACGCAATGGAGTATTATGCAGTGATAAAGAACAATGATGAATCTGTCAGGCATCTCATAACATAGATGAATCTGGAGGGTATTATGCTAAGTGAAATAACTCAATCACAAACGGACAAATATTGTATGAGACCACTACTGTAAAAACTCATGAAAAGGTTTATGCACAAAAATAAACAATCTTTGATGGTTATGAAGGAGGGGAGGGGTGGGGGGAAACGCTAAATAGACAACAGATAAGTGGTAACTCTGGTGAAGGGTAAGACAGTACACAATACTGGGGAAGCCAGCACAACTTGTACAAGGCAAGGTCATGGAAGCTCCATAGACACATCCAAACTCCCTGAGGGACTGAATTGCTGGGCTGAGGGCTGTGGGGACCACGGTCTCAGGGAACATCTAGCTCAATTGGCACAAGATACTTTATAAAGAAAACATTCTACATTCTACTTTGGTGAGTAGCATCTGGGGTCTTAAAAGCCTGTGAACAGCCATCTAAGATATTCCACTGGTCTCACCCCTTCCAGAGCAAGGAAGAATGAAGAAAACTAAAGATACAAGAGAAAGATTAGTCCAAAGGACTAATGGACCACATCCATCACGGCCTCCACCAGACTGAGTCCAGTACAACTAGATGGTGCCCAGCTACCACCACTGACTGCTCTGATAGGGATCATGGCAGAGGGTCCCAGACAGAGCTGGAGAAAAATGTAGAACAAAATTCTAACTCAAAAAAGGACCAGACTTACTGGCCTGACAGAGACTGGAGAAACCCTGAGAGTATGGTCCCTGGACACCTTTTTGGCTCAGTAATGAAGTCACTCCTGAGGGTCACCCTTCAGGCAAAGATTAGACAGGCCCATAAAACAAAAGAAGACTAAAGGGGCACAACACCCCAGGGACAAGGACTAGAAGGCAGGAGGGGACAGGAAAGCTGGTAATAGGGAACCCAAGGTCAAGAAGGGAGAGTGTTGACATGTCATAGGGTTGTTAACCAATGTCATAAAACACTATATGTACTGTTTAATGAGAAGCTAGTTTGTTCTGTAAACCTTCATCTAAAGTATAATAAAAAATTAATTTTTTTAAAAAAGATAAGATAAAAAAGTAAGAAAAGATTAAAAAAAATGAAGTGAGGATGGTGAGATTTTGTCTCATGTACTTTGACATGTTATCTGGAGAAGACCCTTAACGAGACCGACTGACACAGTGGCTGCAAAAATGGGCTCCAACATAGCAATGACTGTGAGGATGGTGCAGGACCGGGCAGTGTTTCATTCTGTTGGACATAGGGTCACTATGAGTTGAACAGACTAGACAGCACCTAACAACAACAACATAACCCCAAAATGAGTAAGCCTTTTCTCATTCAGAGTCTGGTATAACTGCTTTGATAAGATCAATGTGCTGAGATTGTCCCAGTAAAGGGTGAGGAGAGGACTAAGAGAGGGTAATTTTAGAACAGGCCGCCTATTTACAAACCGACCAAAGGAATGGGCTCAGTCCATTCACCTAGCTAAGGCCCAAGGTGGCCATCTTCCAGCTGGCACCCACCAGGCATGACAAATATGAGTTGATAAATCAAGTGCCAGGGACTGAGATGGGTATGTATAATTTCACCTCAGCCAGAAGTTCCCCACATAGTCGGCTGCCCAAAGACATAACCCCATCCCGCACATGGGTGAGGAACGATAAAAAGCAGGGAGAGAATCTGCTTCCGGTGCATGGATATCTGGGCTGACATCCCTAAAGAGGGAGCTCTTTCTAACTCAGCCTTGCCTGTGGTGCCTGTAGGCCCCACTGAGTTCTTAAATCCTTCCTGGCCTAGTTTCCTTCAATGGCAGCTTTAGTTACTTGGCAGATGCGGGGAAGGCAATTATTCTGGCTCTCTGAAATCACACTTAGGTGTGGCAGTGAAGATCTGTAATATGGCAAAACACCCCCTCTCTGCGAGGTCACTGATTCAGCTTACAAGGCACTTGTACAGAAGGTGGTCTCTGATGGTGCAGAGTACCAGTCAAACCCAGGACACCTCTCTCCAACTTTCACGAGGGCACTAACTGAGCACAATCGAAAGAGCAGGAGGGCCTGGGCATGTGGCAACTTCCCACTGCATGTCAGCCAGGTACCCGGGTTAGGGAAGGAAACAGTCCTTCCTGGTTTTCTCCACTGAACCAACATGCTGTGCAACCTCAAGCAGTGTGACACCTCAGAGAGACAGAGTCAACCCAATTCTCAGGGAGGTGCTCCCCCATCCATTCTGTGGGTCCCAGCAGGTCACTCTGCTTTCTGATGCTCCAGTTCTCTCCATTCCCAGAATAGTATTTATCTAACCAGGAAAACCATATGCAAATTGATTTGTGTCTAAGAAGCATTCTGAAAGATTATCAGTACTAAGTATTCAACACCTGGGCTAAATAGGAGTTATATTAATAAATCAAAGAGGTCCTGAGAGCACCTCCTATGAGGTCAACTCAATCCCTCCAGAGGGAGCTAAAATGGCCTCTCCTGAACTAGATGTCCAAGGGGCTAGAACGTGGGGCAGCCCCCAGCTCCATGAGGTCTCTGTAATAGGATTCCTGGGACTGGCCTGTTCTGCCAGTGGTACCCTAGCAGCTCCTGGGCTCTACCTGCTGTTGGCCTTTTCTGCTCTCGCAACTTTAAATCATGCTTCCTTTATTTCTGTGGTATTTATTTCATCCTTAGTTCACTATGTGTTATAGCTGTGTTGGCTCATTAGTCACCAGGAACACAGATGTGAAGTTCCTTTTTGGGCTAGCTGAGTCACATGTGAGGAGGATTCTTGGGAACTCTACTAGTCATATACCCACAAGCTACTTTTCCAGTTCTTCCGTAATAGTCCCCAAAATGCCATGTCCGGAAGCTAAGCTAATAGCAAATTAACATCTATATATAGCATAGACATCAGTTTTTCTAAGTTCTTCACAGAAGAATGTCATGTTGCTTTCACACAACCCTTCTAATTTTTAACTTTTCCTACCCCAGATCTTAACATCTGCTTAGGTGGATTCCTACCAACAACTTGAAATAATCTTTATATGGAATCTGCTGTTATCTCATTTAATGCTGCTATTGTCCAAGTTATCTCATTCAATCTTAACATACTGTGAGATAGCAGACACTGGCTTTCATTTGGAGAAGTTGAGGTTCAGGACTTAAATTACTTGTTTGGGGTACCATGACTGGTTAGAAACCAAGCAGAGAGTATTAACCCAGGTCTCTTTAGATAAACAGTATGTCGCTCATACATACCATGGATACATATCCACTCCCCATGCTGCACCACACAGCAAGATCCTAGGACTCCTGCATCTGTCCCAGAGAACTAGCTGCACTAGCACTGGCTAGTATTTCCGTATAGCACAAATTAAAACAATACCTCAAAGTAGAACTCACAACATATTTTCATAAATACTCTCTTTAAAGCTTTCAAGGAAAAGGCCAGAACACCATCGGTTTAGGAGCCTTAAAATAGACTGGGCAGGTATTTAGGAGTGCTTTAATCCAAAGGTTCCTAACTTTTTTTTCCCCTAAAAGCCTCTCCCTATCCCAGCAACTCTATGATCCTTAATTCTTCCCCTATCCTCTTCAAGAGATCAACTCCTGCCTCCACTACATTCTGGTACATCATGGAGCAGAGAAGCAACATGAGGGGACAATGTAAAGACTTGGGCTCAGAAAAGTGCCCCAGGGCTAGGAGCAGATCAAAGGGATTAACTCCAGGGTGTTAAATGAGGTAGTGCACGCCAGGCACTATATCCCCACCTCACCAACCCCTATGTCTTTCCATTGTTCTAAAGAATCTCCACCTTCAGAAACCTAAGCTCCAAGTATTGTTTAGCTGTTTAAAAAAAAAAAAAAAAGAAGAAAAAAAGCTTTTTTCATATTCATAATTGTGAATTAAACGAAAACTAAATTCATAAAGGAGTGTTTTTTTTTCCCCTAGTAGAAAGGAAAAAAAAAAAAAAAAGAGGCTTCACACCAGCTTTCTGCCAACCTTCCGGATGATTTTCATTTGCAGACTAGAACGTAAACATGGAGGCAGGAGCACATTATCATCAGAAAGAAATGAGAAGGTAATGATGACTTATCCAATAGTCAACGGAGAAACTTGCCTTGAACCTGGCTTTCTGCTTTCATGTTCATACTCATACACGGGAGTCTCCTGAAGAAGGGAACAGTGTCTAAACAGCTACAAAAACGAAAGGTCAGTTCTCAAACCCTACTACTCTGAACTCTACCACTCATCTGAGTCACCACAACAGGGCACATGGTGAATCATGGGGCTGGCCAGGAAAGGCCACACCTTTGCAAGTTATGAAAACTGAGCTGTTTCAGGTGCAAGCTGAAACTGATGGCCACGTGGAAAAGCCCAGCAACACTTGTATGTTCCACTTGCAGTTGCTCATTCCCATTTCATAGTCACAGTTACTTCATACACTGACTTAAAAATTAAAAGGCTGCCTAGTTACAATTATTAATGGAGAAAAACAAGAAGCTACTCTCACAGAACTATTAATAATTTCCAAGTACATTCTATGCAGCAGGGATGTGAAATCAACAACAATGAATTTGGAGAGACAATGTACTGGCTTCCCTCTGCACTGTTACGTGATTTGGGTTTTGTTCCCCATTGAGGCCCACCTGCCCTGGTGCTTCTGAGGCTGGCATGCTGTTAGCTATCGGTAAGGTGGACCTCCCCAAGGAGGAAAACTCTCAGGCACAGCTCTCCCAATCCTAGCAGAAATAAAGGCCAGGTACTGACTCACCTCTCTGTTGATGCACTTTCATTCATGATGGTCTTTTTCTAGAGGCTTGAAACCTGGGCTTGATGCCCGGTGCTTGCTCCTAACTGACGCTTTCAAAAATTTATACTAATCATTTTATTGCAATAGTGATTAAAAACTGAACAAAACAATAAAGTATCCCAGGAATTGTAATCACTGCTGTACACCTTAACTAATATGTGGGGCAACAAGAGGACATCCAGACAGTAGTTGTGGCATGTATGTGGGTGGGACAACTGCTGTGCCACGCTCTGATTCTCAGAGCAAAGACAGGGCATGGGAGCTACTGTGGAACACAACCTTATCCGGGACTCTGAGCAGTCCCCAGATCCTTCTCAGGCTGTGATTTGCTCCTCTGTGTACCCCACAATCTTTCTGTACTTTAGATTTGCTTCTGCAGCCTCCGGACGACAGAGAGGCTACGGGTGTACAGCTGGAGCAGATGTCCTTGGAGAGGAGAGGAGAGATCTGGCTCTGGAGAAGTGTGGGCGGGGATTATTCCAGCAAAACACCCATTCCCATCCTCCTGCCCCACTGCACTCCACCAGGGCAGAGTCCAAAACAGTCCCTGGTACCAGATGCACCTGCTTCCAGGAATTACCAGCAGAAAGTTTTAGAGGGACAGTCAGAGCCTCCTGTGTTCACACTTCCTGCAGGCCCAGCTGCTGTTCTCCTCTGTACTTTTTTCTTCCACAAAGCCAAGGCCTTGGGTAGGATGGAAATGAGGGACACAAAGACCAACTCAAGTGAGCTGCCCCCAAGAAACCAGATCCCTGACTTAGCCCTAAATTTAGAAACACAGACTGCCAGACTATTTTGCCAGAAATGTCACTTCTGTAATAGGACAAGTAGGAATGAATTGGTTACTATTAGTTGTATTCCCACTGGCAGGTAACCCAATGATACTATTTTGGAATCTTCTTAGGGGGACTGGAAAGGAGAGATGAGCACTTGGCAACTAACCAAAAGGTTGGCGGTTTGAATTCACCCAGAGGTGCCTCAGAAGAAAAGACTTGGTGATCTACATCTGAAAACCCTATGGAGCACAGTTCTACTCTGACATACATGGGGTCTCCATGAGTTGAAATCAACCCCATGGCATCTGAGTTTTGTTTTTTTTTTTAATTTAAGAAAGGAGGGAGATATAAAGCATAGAAGCTACAGTATGGAAAAAATTGAGAAGCATGTGTCTAGGTTTGTTTTACTTGTGTCTGTTCAAAAGTGCAACAAGAGGACGGCATTACATTAGCTTTTCAGCCATCAGAGCAAATCTATTCACCATTTCACAGATGGATAAACCAAGGACCAGAGAGGTCAAGGTCCCAGAGTTGCCCAGGAGAAACTTGGAACTAGAATCCACATCTCCTAATGCTTGGTTTTCTTTTGGTTACACTCTGTTGCCAGGAAGCTCACTGTACCTTAAGGCAAGGAAGCGCTTCAGAGTTTGGGGTCCAGCAGTTTTTCTTGGAGGTGAATATTAAAGCCAGAGAATCCAGAAGGATTCCTGTGTTGGCAAAAGGCCCATGGAAAGTGAGAGTCAATTAACCTGGAATCTCCAGCAAAGCTCAAGAGAGCTAATACAAGCAAGAACTAGAAGCTGGGAGAGAAAATAAAGAGGAAAGGGGAAGGCAGAAGAACGAAGATGGGAGGGAGGCAAAGAAAGGAGACTGAGCAGAGGAAAAGGCAGGAGGAAGGCAAACAGCAGGAAGAGGCCCCAAACAAATCACTTAATGCTTTCTAAACACTAGTCCGTAGTGGGTTCTTTGACTATAAATGGCCATCAGACATGGCTTCCCCCTTTTTCATGTGAGGCTATAGCACCAAGCCAGGGCATTTTCATTTCAAATTCAAAAGGGAGGGGGCCAGCAACTGAGTCACTGCCACCATTTCCTTCAGCACCTGGGTTCTCTTTGGAGGTTTCCCATTCAAGTTCTCAACTTCTCTGACCTTACTTAACTTATGAGCTCATGGTCCCAGGCAGAAAAGCAGTTTAAAAAAAAAGCCTCTTCTTTGCTGGCAAACCTTATCTTTATATAAAAACTTAAGATATTAGGAAAATCAGGCCGGTGCGACAAACCAACACACTTAAAAAAAAGCCTTCATTAAACTCGTACTCATCCTTAGAGGTAAAGGAGAGATGGGAAGGTGTTACTATATGCTCAACTTTCCTGACTGCCTATGAAAACCTCTTTCCACAGAGGCCAAAGGGTGTGGTTTCACTTTCCAATCAAACTACCTTAAAACGAAATTCACCTAATCTGTAAAATGCACTGGTCAAGTCTGAGATTTCAGGAATCTGTAGGTACAAGCTCTCCACAGGGTTCCTAAGAAGAAGATTGTTGTCTTTGGTCACATGAACTCTAGCTGTTCAGATACAACCCAGATGGGAAAATAAGCTTCTGCAGAAAGTGATGAAGGGCCCCTCTTTCACATCAAAATTTTATCATGAGAATTTCATCCAATTTTCATTTTACATTTGGTAAAAATATTTTTCCACGCTTGACAAGTAATTTTTTCCTAAGCCTACATTCTTAATCTTCCATTCCCCCCAAATTTAAGTCTAAAAGATTCGTTCACTTGCGTATCTTCCCAAATTCCACACTTCTATTCTTAACGCCTTAGCCTGTTTGCTCAATCACAGAAAGAATAAAGCAGGGAAAGTGAATGAATGGAATTAAGATCTATAGGAACAAAAAATTTAGTGGCTATTTAGAAATGAAAGGCTTCTGCATCAAGTATTTCCTGTCTGAAATTTTGTGAGTGGTGTTAGTTATGGCAGAAATGCACTGGGTCACCACTTAGCACTGAGTGGTCTCAAGAATAAGGAGACTCCAGCATGGATACCATCCAGGTCTCTGGTGTGGCAACAGCAAAGGTGGCAGCAAATACAGGACGTTCTAACCACAGAGTGACTGCACAACGTGTGGAGTGAGACCTACATGTACTGTTCCTCTCGCCCATGGAGAAAACCCAACAGTCCAACGCCACGGTACACAAATGACATTCAAAAGGAAAAGTAATTTATGCTTCCCAAGCCACACTGTAGTTTATCTTAGCAAAACAATCTAAGCAAAATGGCCCTGGGAAGTTATAAGACGACAAAGTAGCCAATTTTTTATACAAACTAATGGTTACACAGTAGGGATCCCAAAATACATAAAATGTTTTCTTTTCTTTCAGCAGCATTTCTTGCAAATAAGCCAAATAAATATATTTAATGTACCATTCATTATACCACTTCAGTCCATCTTCATTTTCCACAGTCAATAACTACTAGCTTTACATCTTTCTCTACATGTATTCCTCTTATCTGTGTTTTCTAGCCTGCCTTATAAAAGAATAAAATGGAATTTGTTCAACAATACCATTTATTTTTTGAAATGGTATTTTAGATGGATGCATAGGAAGATATGCTTACCTCATCCCATTCTAAAAGGTAGTTGGTGATTTTTGAACCATTGTCAATTGGTGCCTAAAAAAATAATACAAAATGCGATTAGAAAACAGTGTCCATAAACAATATTGAACTGACAAATACAGCATCCTGACAGTTCTGTGTTCTCCCCTCAAGGGGACAAACCTGGATTTCCTTGCTCAAACATTATCACAAACCACTCAATACAACTCAACTGTAGAGAGCGTCCCTACTATTAGATAATAAATCATTCCCCAGAAATAGCCACACCTGCCTTCCCCCACCACCTCCACGTTCACACCTACATAGTGCCCTACTTCCTCTGGGGATAAAGCTTTTAAGAGGCACTTTAAATTCGAGAGGAGAGAGAGAAAGTAGTGGAAAAAGCACAGGCACTGCTGGGGGCCTGGTGAGGTAGAACCGACCCAGGGAGGTTCACAGTAAAGAGTGTGCATTTTATACCTTCTCCCATATAGTCCTTGTTTGTTTTTTCTTTTAAGTGCTGAAAACTTGAAAGCTAGTTGTAACATTAAGAGTCTTAAAAAAAAAAAAAAAAAAAGAGGAAAAATGGGATCCTATGGGTAGATTACCAGGGGCTAGTGCTCTTCCTATGTTAACAAAATGTAGTTTTAGCATGCTGGGATCGGCTTCATTGAGGAAACTGAGGTTTTGGACAAGGGGAACAGGAGTAGGGAATTTTGGAGAAAAGAGTCTTTGTGAGACTAGGTCGGCCAGAATGGGGTGTCACAGTGGGTCCCTGGCAGCACTAGGGTAGAGAGATCTAAGGGCGGGAGGAGGCAACAGAAATAGGAGAAGGATGGTGTCTCCCATTTCACAGCTGTGTCTGGGCCTGGCTTTTCCCTGGGAAAAGAACAGGAGACCAACAAACAGCACAGAGCCTTGGCCAAAGGGAGCACAGTGCTCACCAGAGCTGCGTTCAATCCCAGCTTGGCCATTTACTCACCATGTGTGGTCTGATGGATGACACTTAATATCAGTGTCTAATTTCTTGCTCCAAGAATGGATGGGTGTGATAAGTAATTGGGAGACTATATATGTAACTCACCTACTAAACTCCCATATATATATCACTTAGGAAAAAGGAGCTGCTGCTATTACTGTTAATAATGAAACATCATCAGGGGCTCAGTAAATGTTAGTTGAATTAATAAAGAAGCTCTTTTCCATCTTCTCCCTCCTTTCTCCCTGTTTCCTTTCTGACTCACACGGTCCCTGAACCCCAAATCTCAGATCTCAGGTAAGTGCTCTAAGTTTTCCTAAACTATAATTATAGGATTTTGTGGGCTAGCTTTTGGGGACAGGACAGGGATGCATTTAAAATCCTGAATAACTGACAGAATCAAAGTGTTACCGGAGAACCCATTTCAAAGATGAGAACTACATTTATGATGGCTCGTAGATTCCCCTAAAAATTTTTTTTAGTACTTTCCGCTAAGATACTTGTAAGATATATTTTACAAATAAAAACTCATTCCCATTGAGTTGATTCTGACTTATAGTGACCCTATAGGACAAAGAAGAACTGCCCATAGGGTTTCCAAGGCTGTAATCTTTGCGGAAGTAGAACGCCACATCTTTCTCACGCGGAGCAGCTGGTAGGTTCGAACTGCTGACTTTTCGTTAGCAGCCAAGTATTTTAACCACTGCACCACCAGGGCTCTTTCCTGTCACACCAATTAGACCCTAATTCTTTGAGGGGGGAGGGTGCACAGCTGTATTTGCTGTGTAAATAACAACTGTTGCTGACTAGCGAGTGGGTGCTGCAAGATGTTTAGCTCTCTCAGGGTCTTCATGGACTCAAAGACAGGTCACAGGCGGAGAAGGATTCCCTGTCCCCACCCGGAGCACATCACTCAGGAAAACTGCTCTAAGGACACGGAATTGAAAACTAAAACTGAATCCAGAAGTTCTTTCCATACTAGGTGGAACAAGAGTATGTTTCTGATTCATAAGTAAATAAAGGGAGAAAGAAAATGTGAAACATTTGCCTCCTGACAAGAAAATTAGGAGGAATTCTACGTGAGACCTGAATTCATCCAGGTTTCAAGCAGAGTATGTATCAGTGATTCCCAACTTTAGGTTTATAAGACCCCGGGGTCCCTTCAATATTCTTAAGAAGATTACTTGTATTTTCCAAACAAAATGGATTTTAATTATTTCCTTAAAGAAAGATATATTTACATGTGTATATATAGGACAGTTTTTAAATGGATATATATGCTCCAAAGAATTAAACAACGATGACCAGTTGGGTGTTACTCTGAAAAGGTGGGGAATCACTGACCTGTATTATCCCTGGAAGCCAGGAAGGAAAATAAAATAGTTCAGTTTCTAAGCCAGTCGCAACTTTGCCTTCGTCCAAACAACACACTCAGGTTGGCCATTGACTATGAGAACGCAGCTGCCCATGTGAGAACATAGCCCATGCTCTACTGCTAACCACTGTTCGCAACTGCTTTTATCAATCCCCTAAATAAATTGACCCTCCTGTTTACAAATAAAAAGACAAAGTATTTTTTCACCAGTAATGGATCTCCCTAGCCATCTTGTCTTTCACACACAAATCTTTATTATTCTCTACCTTCATACGTACACCATTGTGAAGGTATGACAGAAAAGGAACATATTTAACATTTTAAACTATATTTTAAAATATCAATGTACAGAAATGATTACTACAGAGACTGACAACATAATCTACCATTCTCTTGCAAATACATGCTAATAACACATCTAAAGGAACGCTCAATCAGATGTCTCTTTGGAAACAGTTGTAGCTGGTAAATTGCATTTCATGAAAACTATTATATAATTCAGCCTTTTTTTCCCCCAAATAATCAGTAACCCTAATTTAAGGCCTAATTAGTGAAAATCAATGAAGTCTTAATGTAGATTAGAATACTAAACATTCTAAGCAGAGTTTTAAATATTAAATATTTCAGGTCACCACTGAAAGAAGCCAACAGAGCCATACCCAAACCAAAACCCACTGCCGTCCAGTTAATTCTGATTCATAGCAACGCTATAGGGGAAAACAGAAGTGCCCCAAAGAGTTTTCAAGGCTGTAAATCTTTACAGAAGCAGACTGCCACATCCTTCTCCTGCAGAGCAGCTGGTGGGTTCAAACTGCTGACCTTTTCATTAGCAACTGAGCATTTTTACCACTGTGCCACCTGAGCTCCTTAATAGAGCTATAAATCTACCTGATTTCTAAATCTTTCTTTACAAAACTTTTTACTGAAGTCTTCAAATGTTTGTTGAACTAAACCATTAGAAAATGAGGAAATGTGGGCATTTTAAGTACTTAAATCATTTATGAAGTGTTGCTTACCTAGGAAATTTACCAAATTCTCCTGTAAAGAGAGTGAAAGCTGGATTTTGCAGTTCCCTCTTTCCACCCAGTTGTCCAGTTTTAATAGTTTTGTAGAAAACCAAACAACATCACAGAACTGCGACACTGCAACATAAATGTTTCAAATGGCAACAAACGGACATTATCTTAACTTCAGACTGTTACCGACACTTTGAACTACCCACCTTCCACTGCAAGGTTAGTGAACTTTTGCTCCTGTGTGCCAGCTTAGGTGGAAAAGGACACTCGGGTGCACAGCTGTGGGTGGTGAAGCTAACTGGCTCAGAGTAGGATCCCTTTACGGAATTGTACATGGCATAGACCCTGAAAATAAACAGACAAACATTCAGTGCCAGTGACCAATCACAGAAAACCATGATTTCTATCTCAGCTTTGTCTCAGGACTTTCTGTAAATGAACAGAATTTCTTGTACAGTGAACACCATGACTCTTGTTCTTATCTGCTGGCCTTGCCCTGATCTAAAAATGGGCAGTAGTACAGGGGCTGTCGTGTTGATTTCAGCTCATGGCAACCCTGTGTGTACCAGAGTAGAACTGTACTCTATAGGGTTTCTCAATGGCTAATTTTTCAGTAGTACACTTCCAGGCCTTTCTTCTGAAGCACATTTTTGGGTGAACTCAAACTGCCAACCTTTTGGTAGGAGCTGAGTGTATTAACCAAAACATGACAATCATCCCAGCAGAGTATGTGCCTCAATGTGCTCACTCTTATGCTAATTGTCAGAACTTCCCGGCCACTTAAGACTGAGCAGAGTCTACTGACTGGAAAAGAACATTCTAAATAAAGAAAATAAACTTTGATTCCCAGAATGTTCTTCAAATATACATTCTAGAAACCAACAAGAGCACCTTGGGCAAATTAAATTACTTGACCTCTCAAAGCCTTAAACTGTAAATCTGTAAAAGGGGGATAAAATGGGAGACAAGCCACTCTCGGGTTGACTCTGGAAAAAGGCTAGGAGTAGAGTTAAGAGTTGGATGAAAAGGGACAAGAAGCAGTGATGACAGTCCACAGTCTGTAGAGAGACTACACAAATACAAACAACAGGGTAGATATCATCGTTGAACTGCTTGTAACAGTGCACAAATTTACATAAAAATACGGATGATTCATACACAGAAACATGTCTGCTATTGCCAAGTGCATCTTTCACTAATTCAACAAAAACAACGTTCAAGTACAGTTTAGCCACGTGAATGTTTAACTCTTGCACAGGGCGCCAAGATTAAAGATGCTCATTCTGCACATTAAAATGCTTGGATCAATGTTAAATATATATGCCTCATTTCTCCAGAGAAGCTATGAGGAAAAAGCATGTAATTCACTATCATAATACTACACTCTTTTCAAAAACAATAAAATAGGATTATGTTGATTTTTATCATTTTCCTTTCTACTTTTCCATTTTTTTAAATTGGTTCTTAACAAAAAAAATCTGAAAACATACTCTCAAAAATACAACGAAGGAATCTTTGCTGCTTAAAAGAGGTCCAAGGATTAAGCTATTCACAGAGCTGGTAAAATACATATCAAGCCCTTAACTGTTACAACAACTCTCTCTATGAGGCAAGAAACTCTTATTACCCCATTTCGGACAGAAGGAAATTGAGAATCAGAGAGGTAAAGTAAATTGCCCAAAGCCACACAGTTAGAAATTCAGATGAACTGTATTCAGCTCAGAAACTGTGACCACTGTACCCTGTTGCCTACTCCCCTTGCTCATCCTGCAATTATGTTTCTCTAAACGCCCACAATGCAATTCCTCTCACTCCACTCAAATAAAAACAAAACAGCTAAAGGTAACATTATAGAAAATATGTTCTTCTTCTGTGTCCAATTTCCAAGTTGTTTCTCCTCAAGAAAGATGAACTGCCCATCACAAAAAATTGACAGAGGCTAACAGAAATGTCAACTCTCCATTCTAAAAAGTAAAATACATATTTATTGTATGTGATTCATTAGCCTTACGGAAGGACGTTACGACATCTAATCCGAATGAGTGATGCTTATGGTTACAATGGTATCCACCCCAGGCTCTGTTGAAGGAAATCCTTCCTTTTGGACTCACTGTAAGCGGGACATCATGTTTGTTAAAGCAGAGGGTCAGCAAAAACAAGGGACATCCTCAGTGAGATGGAGAGACACAATAGCCACAACAATACCAAAGATCATGAAGATGGCGCAGGGCCAGGCAATGTCTCGTTCTGTTATACATAAGGTTGGCATGAGTCAAAGCATCTGAAAACAACAACATAAGCAGGCACATGATAACATCAACTCCAATGGTAGATCTGGCAACATCATTTCCATGTGTCAAGTAGGGCTCACTGGGAGGAAGTTCCTTGATATGAATCATCAAAGAACATTGCAGACATGGGCAGGGCTCCAGCCTGAACTTTGACAAATCAGAATTTGCCAACTGGTGGCTCATGGGTTGAATTTAGCCCAAGGATATATGTGTGTGTGTGAGTGTATGTGTAGCAAATATAAATTTTTTTTTCAAATACTGGTGTTCCCTAATGAATTAAAAGATATAGGCAATGATGATCACAAGTAAGTACATGCAAACATTATGTACTCCAATGAAAGACCATGCCACCACCTAGCAAATAGTCTTGCAGATAAATTGAACCTGTATCTGATTAAGCCTCTTCACCACTGTCGTGGTTTGAATTATGTCCCCCCAAAAATGTATATATCAGTTTGGCTGGGCCATGATTCCTGGTATTGTGTGATTTTCCTATATGTTGTAAATCCTGCCTCTATGATGTTAATGAGGGAGGATGGGTGGCAGTTGTGTTAGTAAGGCAGGACTGAATCTACGAGACTGGGTTGTGTCTTGAGGCAATCTCTTGAGATATAAAAGACAGAAGTGAGCAGTGAGACAGGGGGACCTCATATCATCAAGAAAACAGTGCCAGGAGCAGAGCGCGTCCTTTGGACAGGGGTCCCTGCGCTGAGAAGCTCCTAGTCCGGGGGAGCATTGATGAGAGGGCTGACAGAGAGAAAAAGCCTTCCCCTGGAGCTGATGCCCTGAATTTGGACTTTTACCCTACTTTGACTGTGAGAAAATAAACTTCTCTTCGTTAAAACCATCCACTTGTGGTATTTCTGTTGTAGCAGCACTAGATGACTAAGACAACCACTTTGCAGGAAACAGAGGACAGGGAAACGTATTAAGCAACGCCAACACCGCACGGATGCAATCAGCCGAATTCAGACTACAGGAAACTCTATAGGGTCAAAAAAAAAAAAAAGTATTCCAACAAGTAAGCTGCAAGGGGGGAAAAGAGATAGAGGGGAAACCTATAAACTGAAACAAAATTAAGAGATAGCAACCAATTAGAATATTGAGACCATGTTTGAACTCCAATTACAACAAACTAATTGAAAAACAAAACATCCATTTTTAGGACAATGAGGAAATGGGCACTGTCTATGGATTTTAAAGATACTAAGAATTGTTTTTTTGGATGAAGTGTGTGATGATGGTATTGTGGCTATCATCAAAAGATAAGGGGGAGTCGTCCTTGTCTTTTAGAGAGACTTTCTGAAATATTTGCAGGTGAAATAAGATGATGTCTGGACTTGACTTCAAAATAATTGGGGGAGGATGGTAGGTGAGGCTATTGAGGAAGGTGGTTGACCGGTACTTAAGAGTCCATTAAACTAATCAGTCTACTTTTGACTATAACTGAAATTTTCTGAAATGAAAAAAGTTAAAATAAAAACAAAGTCGACACCAAAAAAAACAAAAAACTGGAGTCTCTTCTGAAAACTGAAGTTCTAGAACTGCTGGATGGCACAGGTGTGCTATATTATAACTGCCCCATCACTATCTCCCTAGCTGCTAACAGACATAAAGTAAAGTATGTGCCCTAGGGGGAGATGATTGCCCTCTGAAGAAGCCCAGAACTGTGTAAACCTAGAATAACCTGAACAGGGGTAATATATGATGTCCACTGACTTCCACTTTTACTAACCCCCTTTCATTACCCCTTCCTCTACGTGTTCTCCATACATGCTATCTGGTATGTAGCCATGGCTGTCTGTTTAGTATTTAATCCCAAGAGACAGGAACTTAGACATTCCCTTCCTATGACATGAACTGGGGCGTGCTTGGATGCGATCTAACTTTGTGGATAAGAGCCTAACTTCGGGGATCCAAGCTGATGATGAGGTGTACTGTTCTACTCATCCTGTCCTGTTTATTCTGTAAGTAATAAATGCCTGTTGACCACACCATTACAAGTATCTGGTTTGTGCTCTAAAGAGCCCTGGTGGCACAGTGGTTAAGTGCTCAGCTGCTAATGGAAAGGTTGGCCGTTCAAACCTACCAGCCACTCCGCAGGAGAAAGATGGGCAGTCTGCTTCCATAAAGATTTACGGTCTTGGAAAAACCCTAAGGGGCAGTTCTACTCGGTCCCATAGAGTTGCTATCAGTCAGAACTGACTTTTCAGCAGTGGGTTTGGTTGGTTTTTTTTTTTTTGGGGGGGGTGGGGGGGGGTTCTGTGCTCTCCTCCAAAGCATCCTTCACTACGAACTTGTGAACATAGTGACATTGCAAGAACACTGAGCCCACATTCCTGCAGTGTGATGATTGCATAACGCTGAGAACAGCTCCCCCTTTAGATAGGGCAGGTGCCGCCCAGCTCACCAGAGTCCCCACCACTCCCTAAGTCTCCTCTGCACTGAGATTGTTCATCAGCTGTCATCCACTCACCCCACTTTATGCATTCAGTTATGCTCCCTGCCCCAGCACAGTTGGTGTCTTAGTTTGCGATCGCCGGCATCAGCCTACAAATTGGGAACTAATTCAGGTAGATCAGGTCCCTGGATGTTCACAAAATAGTTGGTACCAAAAATCTATCTGGATAAGACAACAGAGGAAAGGAAGCAGGTAACGTGCCTGCAAAATACTAGCAGACTGTAGTTAGTTATCGGGGGAGAGGTACATTTGGACTCAATCAAGTTCTTTTTTTTTTTTTTAATGGGATTCTTGGAGTTAGAAACCCATACCTCCTAGGCTAGAGAAATATGAGTCACAGGGGCTCCTGGAGGCCAGGCTGGGAGGAAGACAGTGGGGATAGAAGTCAAAAAATCCTGATAGCAAAGTGAAAATCTGAGATAGTTGAAGATGAACAGTTGTGTGGGCCACATGGAGCTATTTTCCTCATGAACGTTTTTGTCTTAATCTCGAAGAATATTATAGATTGTTTGAATGAAGTCATTGCTTTGGACAAGTAAAAGTTTGCCAGCAAGAGAGACAGGAGTCATTGTATATGCTAATATAAATGCATTACATACAACAAAATATGACAACATATCTAGCTATCCCATCATTACAGCCACCAATTAAAACTGTTCATCAAATAGATAGTAATAAATTATAGTAATCGTAACTAGCTCTATTTCTACCAATAACAGTTTCCAGTTAAGAAAGTCTCTAGAAATGATGCTATGCTTTAAAGAATGCTTCTGTCTCTCTCTCTATATATATGGCATAGATTTTCCCTAAATATCATCACGTGATAGCAAGATCTGTGGAGTAGGATTGGTTTCTTGAATTAAAGAAATCATTAAATGGTTTAGTTTCTTTTGTTTTTATACCAGGAAAGAAGGATACATTTTTCTAAAAATTTAATTAATCTTGTGCTGGGTTTTCACATTTGTTCTAGCTTAGATAACTGGCTAAATGCTTATGAAACAGGTGCTCCAAGGATTTTAGAAGTATGCCTCCAACTTCTTCCAACACATCTGTAACATACTAGGAGCCATGATTTCTGGTCAATAACACCTATTTCATAATCCTGCACTATGCTGGTCAACCATATTTTTGGAAATGTTTCATCACTTAATTTTTCTGGGAAACATTATTACATGATATCAGGTCTGGGCAACTTCTTTTCCAAACTATTTATGCCAATGACTGGAAAACCACTTCTCACAAATTTTGTCCTAAAATTGCTATCCATTCCTTTACTCGAATTCCTGATTATCCTATCACTGATAAAAACATAAGTTTGATTCTACAGTAAAATGGATATTTCAATGCCATTATTAGTTATAAAACTACCAATTGAAAAAGGAACATACTTTTCTAGGAAATACGTATACAAGATGCAGAGAAAACCATTAAAGCTTATGTATAGGTATTTACATATAAATACATTTATTTATCTACTAGATTTTTCTCATTCCCCTACTCCCCAGCATACAACCAGCCATACAGAGACACAACATTTTAGGATGGAGGCTTTGTACTAGTGACTTTATATGATAAATAGCACAATACTGTCTATGGAAGCACTGAATAAAAATACTTTTAAACATCCAACCAAGTGAATTTATAAACCAAACAAGCATCTGTGTAAGAATTGGATAACAAATACAAAAGTTATGATTTTTATAAAAATCTAACAAAAGACTCAAATCCTAAATACCGCAAATCAGTGTATACATTGTAAAACCCGTTGCTGCCGAGTCGATTCCGACTCATAGCGACCCTATAGGACAGGGTAGAACTGCCCCATAGGATTCCAAGGAGCGCCTGGTGGATTCAAACTGCCGACCGACCTTTCGGTTAGCAGCCGAACTCTTTACTACTATGCCATTCACCATTAGGGGGAAAAAAAATAGGAATAGTTGAACAGATGACGATGATACAGAAAAATTCTTAGCAAACTGAGAAAGAAAAAACTTTAAAACCTGAAATGTCTCAGGACACAGTTTTAACATGAAAAAATGAAACTTTGTATATGGAAAGAGAATGGATGATCTACATGGGACTGTGGACTAAACAGGGCAAAAAGACTGAAGTTTGGACTGTAGACATTTTTATTAGGAGAGAGAAAATTTTTTAAAATACTAAATTAGACCATCAACAAAGGGTGCGGGGGAGGATTTTCTCTCTCTGGCAAGCAGAGAGCTAGGCCAAATTAATCATTGGTGGCTATGTAGGCTATGTGTGGTATCACATGGGTGTCACATGTGTGTCACAGATGTTACATGTATGGGGTCCCAAATGTCTTAGGAGAAATGCTGGAGCCAAAGTCTCATATTACTTTCGTGGAATCCATGAATTATTCCTTTTATCTTCCCAGAAGTTCAAGGTGTTGATAAGACACAGGAGTAAAAAGAGTTGATCAGCAAGTTTTCTCAAAATTTACCCTTTGGAAGGGGGGGAAAAACGAAGGGAAACAACAGACAGAATGGTAAAGAAAGGGCAGGCTCTTTATGACATTTAAATTTCTTAAAAAAGATATTGTAAGCACATGAATGGGCAGAAAATTGATAAAGTAAACCTTTAGTAAAGCAATAACCATAAACTGTTCAAAATATTATGGAGAAAAAAAATGAAACGCATGTTAACAATGAATAAATGGATAACATTTACACGGCTCCCTATATAGTGTTACTTTTTCTGATTTGCTGTTAAATCGACCATTACGAAGAATAGTTAAGCCATTTCTATTATCATTTCAGCTTCACAAATTATACAAATCTTTTTGTTTGTACCGGGGTTTTTGTTTGGGGTTGAAGGTAATGGACTCAAAATTCAAAAGTTTTGACTTAAACAGGAAGAGATGGTTGCAAAAGAGTTCATCTAAATAATACACCTGCTAAGCAGATGTGTACTTTATGACTGAATATAATACAACACCTTGCTCTTATGTATATTGTTTTAAACTTAGTTTTAAGCACTGTGCTTCTAATAATGTAACCTCAACACACCCCAGTTTTCCTACCTTTCTACCTGACTTGACCAAAGTGAAAACAGCCAGCCAATGGCAGAACCAGGACTAGAACTCAAACCTCCTGATAATTTGCTCTTCCTACTAGGCCATCCTGCCTCCAGCCTATCACAGCGGAACATGTGGTGAGAATTAACCTTTGAAAAGTGTAACAAAGGACATGTACTTGGTGCTTGCAATTTTATCACACAGTCTCACGCGTACATGGAGTGGTTAAGAGCTCAGGCTGCTCACCAAAAGGTCGGTAGTTCAAATCCACCAGCCACTCCTCAGAAACCCTATGGGGCAGTTCTACTCTGTCCTATAGGGTCGCTATAAGTTGGAATCGACTCGATGACAATGGGTTTGGTTGGTTATGTACATGTATATAATTAAAGAAAGGAGAATTTGTTACTGTGTACCCTGTTTACAATAAAATACACTTTCTGGTAAACTTAGATATTAAATAAAACAAAAATTAAACTAAAAAAAATAATGCTACGGACCACATCCAGAAACCTGCCTATATGCAAATAGATGGATGCGTGTATCAATCAGGCTCTGTAAAAATTTAGGTAATAGTTTTCTCCTCACAGATCTGTGGTTGCATGGGTTTCTTCTTAAGATAAACTAGCCCTGCCTTCCAGAGGAATCTCAGTAAAGATTCCGGACTACGTATCATACCACGTGGGACTTCCCAAACTGGGTTAATTCATGTCAGAGATAATGTGATGTTTGCATTACCTGTCTTATTTCAACACCTACTGACTTTAAGGTCCAAAGGTGTTCTTGCAACACTGGAAGGGTTTATTTAGTCATCTGGGCTGACCTGATGGTTTATACATATGATCAATAAGAAAAAACTGAAATACCCTTAGTAAAAAAAATTTCTATAGGAAAAAAAAAATACATATTAAACCACACAGTCCAACTCTTAGAAGACCACATAAAATAAAAATTGCTTCTTAAAATTATTTTTACAATTCTGCTCAGTGTATCACCTACTTTTCTATTACCAGAAGCTCCTTTATGCACTCCAGTCATGATGATCCAGAGTGCAGAACACCAACGAGTGGCCAATGAGCCATAGTGCCCTACCTGTCAGCTAGGCAAGTGCCATTAACCAGAAACTTCTAACAGGGGTCACATGATTTACTTCAGGGATCTGGATTCTCTAATACCGTTCAGTTCTTACATCCTGAACTCACCTCACATGATAATCAGTTGCTGGTCTAAGATCTTTCAGGTTACATTCTAATTCTTCTCCACTGCAAAGAAAAGTCAATCATTAGCTAATGATATTTCAAAAGTAATAGTTTTTAGATTTGATTCTGATAACCATATACCAGCAAGGATTCAAGAAGAACTATTATGTCTTGATTCTACCGTAAGCCAGAAGAAATAAACTTTATTTGGTCTTATTGCATTTTTGGACTCGAAAATCACATTCCTTTTAATGATGTCACCCTATATTAGAAAATGACAAGGTTAACTTACTAATAAAATTTAAAAACATAAGCAATTTAATGCGTTCTCCCTACGGGGGTGCAGCCTTATCACTTCTGAAAACTGCAAGTAAAAGGAAATGACTGCGCGAGCTGTCACTCAAGGGCAGCTCTCAGACTTACCTTGGCATGAACCCCAACTATCTCAACTTCTGGACTCTCTTGGCAAAATCTGCTTCCCTTGCATACCAGTGCATTTAACAGATAGCTCTCTTATGTAAAATAAAATCACTTAAATGATCATAAGTTGCATCTGAACCTCTACCTAATCATGAGGAAAAAACAAAGCAAAATAAAGAATATTCTATTAACATCTTTAAAAAGGTGGCCGGGGTAGGGAACGGTATTCTTCAAAAATGTCAGTGTCCTCAAAGGCATAGGAAGACTAGAAATGCTTTAAATTAAAGAAGGCTAAAGAGACATGACAACTAAATGCAATATCTGGCCCTAGACTAATCCTGTCCTGGAAGGGGACGAACATACAACAGACATTATTAGATTAAATTGACAAAACTAGAATATGAATGGTGGATTAGATAAAAGTATCTATGTAAACTTATGAAGCTGATAACTGCACTGTGGTTTCTTTAAGTGAATATCCTTAATTCTTAGGAAATATACACTGAAGTATTTCATGGTAAAGGGCCATGATACCTGTAACTTACAGAAAAAATGAGAGAGGAGAAAAAGGGACAGAAGGAAGCAGTCAAATGATAAAGCAAATAGCGCAAAATGTTATTAATAAGTGAACCTGGGTAAAGGGTATACAGGTATTCCTTGATCTCTTTATTTTTGTAACTTTTTATAAGTTTAAAATTATTTCCAAATAAAAAGTTTTAATAAAAAAGTTACAAACTGGAAGTCTGTGCCCATACTTTGTCTGCAGCTCTGTTGTTTGACCTGTACTGTATTTCTAAAATATTTTTAGTTTGCTGAACTTTAATAACCGAAAATTTTACATAACATTTCAGATTTTCACCAGGGAAGAGATGAGGAAACAGTACAAGCAGCGAAAGGAGGAGAGAGCAGCTAATGGGCTTCCTTCCTCATCTCTCTTGCCTTTTGTCTTTGTCAAGAAGAAGACACATTCCTTGAGCAAGGTAAGAAATAGGAACAGAGATACGGGCACAAGGCCTGCACGCTGATGCAGCAGGGAAACAAGAGAGGAAGCAAGTAGCAGGGAGGGTAGTGGGGTTTATGTGGCCACATTATCCTGGGCTGGGACAGTCCTTTCCAGGGGCCTCTCACAGATAGGTCAAACAAGGAGCTAAAACAAAACTTTCTGATTTCCTGCTCTGCAAATCTGAGCAGTGCCCAGCAATTACAAAGGAGGAAAGACTTGACTCTGAAAATTTTTTTTATGACATTCAGAATACGACCATAAATCATCTGAGTAGTTAATATCTGGGAGTCCATAAAGCAGGAAGGGCTGTTTGCAGGCTAATCCCATATTCTGTGTGCTGAACTTTTTGATGATTTAAGAAAGCCTCGGCATGAAATGTTTTGAAGTAATCTTTATTACATGCTGGAAATCTTCTGAGAGGATAAGAAGGTAAACCAAAAAGACATTAACCAGATTATAGTCAGAGTCACATTTTACCCTGGTAGACATTAATAGAAAATTTGTATTAATACTGTACTGACAAGTTAACAAAACCAAGTGATATATTTCACCAAAACCAAATAGCTCTACAATGTCGTTACTGTAAGTCGCGGTTGAGTCAATTCTGACTCTTGTCGACCCCAAGTGCAATACTAATTTCTACTTAATAATTTTGTTGAAATTAATCCTTGACATCATAATTATTGCTAATTCTTAAAATGAACTATTTAAAGGAAAATTTGTGAAGCCGTTAACATGTTCCTTTGTTTTCTATTTTCCTTAATGCCTCCAATTTCACAGCAAGGAAACACACATGGAAAGATAGGTTACCTGTAAATTATCTTGTATTTTCCATCTCGTCCTTTGTCTGATAAGCCCACCTCATAACTGTAGGGGAAGGAAAGACCACTGTGGGGTCCACACGAAAGCCCAACTGGGGGAGCCCAGGACAGCACAACTGCTCTTGCCTGAATATTAGACACCTGGGGAAGGAAAAGATGGGGCAAGAGTGTTCAAGTCTATTTCACCTCATCAGATACTGCTTCCTCCAATAACATGTTCGTAATTATTAGTAGTGGCATAAAACTGGCTCAGAGTTAATCCAAGATAAACAATTTTAATTGCAACAAAAGACATTCTGTATGGTGCCCTCTTGTCAAAGCCCAGATGCCCAGTGTAACTCCTGCAACGTCTACCCTCATATTGCAAACTTTCATCCAGGTCCAGTGCAATTCATACTCGGTCCTCCAGACAGTGAAAGAGGCAGTCATTTTTAGGATTTTTTTCAAGGTAAAAAGTTTAATGTTAAGATTCAGTGATCTACATGATAGCCATCACATTATGAGGAAGGAGTCACATCCACAGGTGCTTCTGGGTGGTCTCCAAGCATTGCGTGGCATTGAAATGTCTTTTAAACCATGCTCCTTGAAGCCCTGCAGGTTCCCAGCAGAGCCCAATGGGTGGGGAACTGGAATCAAGACCAGGCTGGTATGCAGCAGAAAAGTGTATGGGACGTGGCGATGTTCCATCTCCCCAAGCTCTACTTTTATCTTTTTGGCTTAGCCTCTGCTTAGCACTACATGTGAACAAAGGGCTCTGGGTCTTTAAAAAAAAGTCTGAAAAGTCCAGTTTTAAAGTCATGGAGTACCTTATATGAACCTTTATCATATATTACCTCTAAAGCAACTAAGAAATTAGATGGAATCACAAGTTAATAATAAGGTAAGCGTTCCCCTGACCTGTGCATAGGGGAAGATAGGAATGCAGCCCTTAACCAGTGATGGACAGGAGTCGATGATAAATACCCCAACATTCTCACTCTTACTTACTCCTATTCTGACACGTGTTCTACACCACCTCCCACTATCTCCCAGAGTCCTCAGCAGGATGAGGCCCTAGTTGACCACAGCAGTAACCTGCTCATTATTAGACCCTGTACTGGTTTCCTTACCTTCCTGTCTCACTTCCCACACTCTTACTGGTCCTTTCTGGGTCATCTCCTAAATAAACTATTTGCACTCAAATCTTTGTCTCATAGTCTGTTTCTGGAGAAATCCAACCTAAAATAGAGTCTAATTCTTTAAAATAAACCAAAAAAAACCCAGAACTGTAATATTCTAATATTCTAAAGGTAATTTTGTTGCTACCTGGATATTGGTCTGTATAACAGTAAAACAAACAAGAGTTAATACAGATGCAAAAGCTAAACATTCATGAAGACTTTATATGGCAGACTAGGATGTGGATGGAGATATGTAAACTATTCAGCCACCTTTTCTATTTCTCCTTCCACTTTGTCCCTAATCTGATTACATAAAAATTATCAAATACAAAATAATATAAAAGCACAAAGAGTAAATATGGAAAAGCAACGTCAAGTCTCCCCTTTTGCTCTGTTATTTATCTCATTTTTGAGCAGATATCCCTCCACATCATTTCTGTTCCTTATATATATAGCATCGAGATATCTTTAGCCAATTACCTAGTCTGACTCCTACTCATCCTTCAAGACCCCAGCCAGGCCTCACTACCTCACAACCTCCAAGCGGCCTTCCCTGAACTGTTATCAACTAGTCTCCATTGAAGCACTGCACCCATCACATCCTCTGTGTTCCACAGAACCTTGTTGGTATCTCGATCATTGCTAATCATGTTACAGCATCTGCCTACCTCTCCCAAAGGACTATGGGACTCACTGAGGACAGAGCCCAAGTCATATTCAACTATGAGTAGTGGTTGCCTAGCAAATGCTTATTGAATGAAAAATAAAAATCAAAGAGATAGTCTGAGTTTCTGAATCAGGCAACAGAGTGGGTGGTAGAACAGCATTACACCCTTCTTTAAAAATCTGAGGAGATACCATTTCAGAATCAGACCCCACCCTTCTTGTTGTGGTCCCAGATTAGCAGCTCCTGTCCGCCTGCCACACACCGATGTGATGCTGCTTTAACCACCCCCTCACACTCCTGTGACTTAGCTTTGACATTTCCTCTTTTTAGACCCTGTTCAGATGTGCCTCTGTTCATTCATTTAATCATCATACTTCACCCTGTAAGGTAAGGGGCTGTGGAAACATGATGATTAAGGTATGGTTAGGAGAGAGACATCTGAGAAACCCCAACATGGATATATTGAGCACAGAAGGACTCAGTTCAGGAAAGGTTTCTGTGCTGTCCTTCCTGACTCCCTGGTTCAGAATCACATTACTTTCTTTGGGCTCGGGCAACATTTTACCAGTACGGCAACGGGTTATAATCTGCACTTATTTCATTATGCTATGAGGTATTGCATGGAGCCCTGGTGGCACAGTGGTTAAGGGTTTGGCTGCTAACCAAAAGATCGGCAATTCGAATTCACCTGTCGCTCCTTGGAAACCCTATGGGACAGTTCTACTCTGTCCTATAGGGTCGCTACGAGTCAGAATCGACTCAACGGCCAATGGGTTTTATTATGCATTACTTGGTTATTTATGTGTTGTTTCCCTGACTAGATTTTAAGGCAGCATTTCCACCATGTACACCAATGTATCTGCTGGATTCCATCACACATATTCTTGAGTCACTGGGTATTACATCGGGTTTTTAAATTAATAGGAAATATTTTGCTATGAGGAATTTAGTTTATAATTAAAAAGGAGGCTGATTAGGTACTGGGAGACATTTAACTAAGGTGATACGTGGACTGCTTTGCACAGTTCCAAGGACACAGTATGTAGTAACACTGATTCTAAAAATGACAGTGTAAAATAACATCATGTCTCAAAATAGCTCAAATTCTAGCACTTCAGATACTAAACAAGTAGCCATAAGTTCACATTCCCTTTAAGCTCTACCTTTTTCTTCAGCTATTAGGAATTTTTTTCCCCCTTTGGACTCAGCTAAATTATTTAACTGAGCAAAAATGTAAAGTACTTAAAAGTATCAATTAAAACATCTTTCACCTTTTTGCTGGATTCCCCAAGCAAAACTTGAAGCAAATTGTTATCTAAAACAGACATCTGTATGAATGCATTCTTCTGATATGCTAGTCCCTCAGAAATGCACTTTGAGAACTCAGCATCATTTTCAATGGACAGCAGTTTCTGCGAATTCTTTCCTAGAGCTAACCAGTTGGCCACCTAGATTATCACTGCAGTTCTAGGGCCAACACTCCATCTTGTGCCCTATTCGCCCTCCCTCTCACAGACTGTCTGTCAAGTCTCAGGTTTCCTTTCTTCAGACTGAATTCACAAGAGAAAGCGTGCTTTGTCTCTGTTAGAACTTGGAACACACTTCAATTTCATGGCTGATTCCAGGAAATTACATGGTGCCTTTCAAGAGCACTCCTGGTAAAGGTGAATCCTCAGCCCTCGATGCATTTACGCCAAGCGTCCTGGGAGATGATACCTTAATGAGAAATTCAGAACCCTCAGGACCCCGTCTGGGCTTCAGCCTATTTCTGAGCAACAGCACTCCTGCATGATCTTCACACTCCAAGTTTCTCTCTTTGTGGTGAAACTCCTCACGACTGGTGACCACTGAACTGAACCGAGGCACGGCCAATCAGATCATCACCATGAATATCATGGCTGCTGCCACCAAAAACCAAAAAGTTTAAAAGCCATAAAACAGACTTTCTGATGTTTGAGAAATCTGTCATAACCAGAAGTTAATCTCCTTTGTAATGGTGATAAAACTGAGGATTTCTACTTACAAAACTATTGGACAAGGTCCAACCTGATTTTGTTTCTGAACTGGTGATATAAACGGGCCTGTTGTATACGTTACTAGTATAAGTCTGCATATAAATTATTTAAAATCAAACTGCTTTCGAGTACCTTAAAGGACCCATAAAACTACCTCTACTTCTAGATGATTACATACTGATTAGAAACCATTCTTGTCGATGCATTTATCAAATAGAAGTCTCCTCTAGATTCCAACTTGAAGAATGCTTGTTAAGAGTGTATCTGTGTATACATAGCAGAAAATGATAAAACTGAATTCTTCTGCAGCTACTTGATACATAATCTCTAGCTCCCCTCTCTCCATCATAGTATTTTAATACTATTCTGTAAATTTTAATATCTTTATTCTCAGAATATATTTTACGCAAATGCTATTCATTATTTAGATCAGACGTACCATTTCTTCTCATAAAGTTACTAAATTGTTACTCTCATGCTCGAAAATATTCGTCAGTTAGTAGCTTCTGAATTTGATCTGGCCTTTGGATGTAACTACGTGGGTGGTCTACTGATCTAATTAAGGGGTATGTTAAGGAATTTCAGCATACCAAAGAAGTACTGGCTTCATGTTGATAGTACCACCATGAGAAACAGTAATAGAAACGAAAACAAATAAAAAAGGAGAAGGTCAAAGAGTTCATTATTCAAAGAAAAAGGATACTCAAATCTAGGAATTTCACAATCAACTGCTTCTACAATTCCTTAAATGCTAACAACCTCAAATCTGTTCCCATATATACAGCTGTTTGTCTTTCAAGGAATTGCTTCTTACAGGGGCTCTCAGGTCTGTTTACTCACTTCCAGAACTGAAAAATCAATTGTTTCTATAAGTTAAACATTAATTGATGGAAACAATGCAGAATTACCATTCCAGGTTACATTTATTTACATCCTGAAAATAAACAGCCCACAAGTATGTGTGAGACTACATCTAGCCCCACCACCAGAGGAGACTAAACCATGTCAGGTTGGACATGGCAATCCCAGTGAAGTTCCCAGAGCTCCTAACTGTTACAGTCCCAGGACAAATACCTACCATATCTGCACATGGTTTTTACTAAATGACTAAGTTATTTGGGTCTCTGCAGTATCTGGGCCTCTAAAGAGTAAACAACGTGCTCAATTCAGAGTGCCCAAAGTCCTAGAGAATAAGGAAGATCAAAGAAGAATCGAAGCCTCTGAATTTTGGTGTCGGCAAGAATATTGAATATACCACAGACTGCCAGAAGAATGAACAAATCTGTCTTGAAAGAAATATAGTCAGAATGCTCCTTAGAAGCAATGATGGTGAGACTTCGTCTCACATGCTCTGGACATGTTATCAGGAAGGACCAGTATCTGGTGAAAGACATCATGCTTGGTAAAGCAGAGGTCAGTGAAAAACAGGAAGACTCTCAACGAGATGAACTGACACAGCGGCTGCAACAATGGGCTCGAACACAGCCAATGATTGTGAGGATGGCGCAGGACCGGGCAGTGTTTCGTTCTGTTGTGCGTAGTCACTATAAGTTGGAAAAAACTTGACATCAACAACAATAATGTTCTAGAGAGATGACTGGAATCCACAAGTCCTAAGTATTGTTTCTGCACTAAAACAAAATCTCAGAGAAGAATATGATTTTTATGTAGAGTTGCTAAGGAAAAAAGGAAAGATTTAAGAACAATAGTTTTTTTGTTTTTTTTTTTTTACAGTTGTGAGGCTAGCTTCTGCTTCTTTCCCTGGAAAGTGGCCTGACATCACTTCTTCTCATTTCAGAGTGTAACACAGAGTTTCACTTTTGCTTAATGATATGCTACTAAGTATAGAGACATACTCCGTTCCAAGTATTCTATAAATAGTATATAATTTACGTCTCAAAGACAATGTGGTATTTATTATGCTACCTTTCACAGATAAGGAAACCAAGGCTCAAGGAGGTGATGCAACTTCCCAAAGGTCACAGAGCCAGTCAGCAGCCAGACTGGGCTCTCAACCCAGAAGGACCAGAATGCAAAGCGTATGCTGTCCTCCACCTCGCTGCTGCCTCGCATCCTGGCATCAGGGCTGTCCCAGCACTCTGCCTGGCTGATGCTGGCCAGCCTTCAGGTGTTTGTCCCCCCTGCCCAGATCCCAGTTGCAGCTACTTCAATCTGCCATGCCATTTATTCAGCAAGCATTTGTGCCAGGGACAGTGCTAGGTATGAGGGTACAAAGATGAATAAGACACAATCATAAATAACTTCCATGAGGGAGAGGAGAGGGAAAAGGGAGAGGAGGAAATGGAGGGGAAGGGGGGGAGGGAGAGAAGAAGGGGAAGGAAAGGGAAAGGCACAAGGGGAGGGATGGAGAAAAAAAGGAAGAGAGGAGGGAGGAAACAGGAGAGGAAGAAACCTATAAACAATGAAACAACTAACTAGGCTAGACTGAGAAGGATGAGTGGAATGGTACCAGACAGGGAAGGGTATTAGAGGAGAAGATCATGGGCAAAATCATGGCCCTGGAACCTGTGACTATGTTACCTTATGTGGTAAAAGGAACTTGGCAGAAGTGATTAAGTTAAGGATCTTGTGATGGTGAGATTATCCTGGATTATCCCTAAGGGCCCAATGTAATCACCAGGGTCTTTATAAGTGAAATAGGGAAGGACGCAGGAGAATCAGAGGAGATGTGACATTGGAACAGAGTCAGAAAGAAATCTGAAGATGCTATGCTGCTGGCATCGAAGATGGAGAAAAGGGGCCACAAGTCTAGGACTATGGGCAGCCTCTAGAAGCTGGATTAAGTAAGCAAACAGATTGTCTCCTAAAGCCTCCAGAAAGGAATGTAGCCCTGCCAACACACTGATTTTAGCCCAGTGAGACTCGTTTTGGACTTCTAGCATCCAGAACTGTAAGATAATAAATGTGTTTTGTTTTCAATCACTAACTTTGTAGTAATTTGTTACAGCAGCAGTAGGAAACTAATACAAGTGAACAGGAAGAGAAGTTGTTTTAATCACATGCAAAAGCAGGAAACACGAATGAGCATGGCACAGTAAGAACTTCACTTGTCTGGTACACTTTCAGCCCAGGCAACCACTGCCATCTACTGCCCCAGAACCACCTGCATACTGATGAAGCAACTGTGTCCACAGACATCTGTTTCAAGTGACTTCATCAAACTGCTTAAAAAGTAGAGTGGTACAATTTTAGCAAGTCCAGGTCTCAATGTTAAAAAGAACATTAGATATTAATGCTAATCTATAGGTCTTTAGGAAACCCTGGTGGCACAGGGGTTAAGAGCTATGTCTGCTAACCAAAAGGCTGGCACTTCAAACCACCAGGTGCTCCTTGGAAATGCCATGGGGCAATTCTGCTCTGACCTATAGGGTCGCTATGAGTCAGAAGCCAGAAGCAACTTGACAACAATGGGTTTGGTTTTTTTGGTTTATAGGTCTTTAATTACTCTGGAGTTTGTAACAACTTGAAACTCGGTTACTTCTACTCACCTCCTGAAAGTTTTTCAGTCTGCCTTTTGCAATCCTAGATAACGTGCTGGTTGCACAGCAGAATTTGACAACTTTCTAGGAACAAGGAAAATCCTTGGCTATATTCTGATCTGTACACATCTAAACCACACTGATATGGAAATGTTATCTTTTGACTGAATTTCCAAAAGCTATTTTATAAGTCTGGGGGAGGACAATGAGAAAGGATGGTGTCCAGGTAAGCTGGCTGGCCCCCCAGACAGGTGTCTACAACATGGCATTTACCTGAGTGAATTCAACAGGTGTGGCCTCCTGCCCAGCAGATTCAGACACTCAATCTAGTTAGTTGGTTCTCCAGAGTCAGACTCAGGAAGGTTAACAGTAACTAAAAGACTTAAAGAATCACATGCATAAAAATCACAGCACCAGTTAATTCACTCATAATGAGAACTGTAACTATGTGGGAGAATAGACAGTATTATCAACCTGCTCTGCACATTTTCTCTCCGCTGGATACAGGAAAACCTAATTCTCAAAAGGCTTCTGGGTAGGCATCAAACGAGAGTAAGGGGAGTCAGCTACATGATTCCAAGGCCTAAAGGCATTGGACTTTGAGAATCCATGTCTCCATGATGGGTACAGAGCTGTCTGGCCTGGGCTAAGATGGACAGAGCTAAAATCCATGTGCTTCTGTGACCAAGCAATCCTTGCTTCCAGCTGACACAGACAAAAGCTCTCAGACAACAATGTTAGCATATTATACCTTACAGCATCGCTATTTCCACAGACGTCTGTCTGCTCTGCTCTAAAAACAATCCTGAATCAAGGAAAGGATCAATGCATCTAAGTATGGCTTTTATCTTGCTAGAGCCACATCATCCTCAGAAACAGAGATGCTATCACTTCTGCGGTAGAGAAGTTACTAGAAATAACTGAAGAAAACACTGTGTGCATGTTCAGAGCGAAAGACACAAATATAAAGTTTTGTGACTGTATACAGGACAGTGAACTCACTTGTTGCTCTATCTTCTCTCTGATTACGACTCCTGTTTTCCTCATGCTATTTCTTCCTCCTGCTGCATTATAAACATTAGCTTTCCCCATGATTCTATCCTCAAGCCTTTTCTAGTCTATCCCTATACTCCCACATCATCCTCCAAAACCTATCATCCTAGCCTACAATTCTACCATTCCTATGCATGTGATCTGCCAATCAGTATCTTGTTCTCCCTCTCTCCACAGCATCGATCCACTAGACATTTGCCACTGCCCACTGTATTTATCTATCTGAATGCCCTGCTAGTAAAACAAACTCAACCTGTCCGAGAATGTCACTGAAATACAAAAGGGACATAGGCATGAATCTAGTGTAGTGGAGCTCACGGGTTGCTGGGAAAGCTACAGAAACAGGTAAATGCAGTACAATACCTTCAACAGCAGAGGTAGATACAGGACACAGTAGGACTAGGGGTACAGCCAGTGGTACTAAGGAAGTTCTGGGTGGAGGATCTTACTGGATGAGCATGACAATGTCAGCGGAGATGTCTGGGAGGAAGCAACTCCTGAGATGAGGCATTTAAACCTAGTTATCCATGGCACCCGATATTTAAGAGGTTATAGCGCCTTATTCACTTATCTCTGGAATGAATCTAATAGTTATTCCCTCCTTGCCACACCTGAAGCCACCACTCTGATTCTGGCTCTCATAGCCTGTCACCAGAATTACAACAACAGATTCCTAACGCTTCTCCTAGGTCCATTTTCTTCTCCAATTCATCAGCTAACTGATTGGTCATCCTGAAAAATGCAGCTCTGGGTGCATTAATTTCTTGCTCAAGAATACTCGATGGCAACTTGCTCCTTACCGAATTAAGTACAGACTCCCCAACCCGACATCAGGGTCCTACTCCTTCACAAGCGCCCTATTATGCCCTTTCTGTAACATACCTCAAACTTGTAGGTTTAGTCAAACTCAACTACGTGCCCTGAGGCATGTCTGGACTCTTCTGTTAAAAAGCCTCAGTATTTGAAACACATGAAGAATCAAGGCTTTCCAATTTAGCTAGAAAACACTCCAAAGAACTCTGGCTCTCCAATCACAGCTGAAAGGTTGAATCAACATTGTGCATTTTTCACTTGAAATTCAAAGCACCTGGCAAAATCAAACTTAAAACCTCACACTATGATGATTCCTAGCAATTTTTTCTTGCCATTGCATCCAATAGTTTGGACTTATTTTTCTCAGTTAATATTTTAAAGTTGCTGTTTTGTTTTGTCTTTTTTTTAACTTACCTGGAAAAATATTTGGAATCACTGAGGTTTGCAAAAATTATTTTCACTACATTTACACAAGTAAAAGAAAATTTACCAAAAGAAAACTGTTTTGTAGACCTGAGAAAGAAAAAATGCTATCCTTGGAAGTTGAAAAAACTCTAATTGCAGCCAGGATATTTAAATAAAGAAGACATTTTAGTGGATTATGACTATGCAGAAGACTGCTATTCCATGTTTTCATGCATCATTAATAACTGAATACTATTTCATAGTCTATGAATAATCTGCAATGGGAACAGGCCTTTTCGCTTACCTACTGTGTGATGAAAAAAACCAAGCACACACTAGAAATGCTTAAGAAAGTGTCATTTGTGCTGAGAAATCCAGAAGACATACCTGTGGTTTCTCTATTCCTGAAAGAATGTCTTGCACCCTCTTTACTTCCAACTCATACTCTGCATGGTAAAAGAGAAAAAAAAAAAACAGTTAATACCATTAGAAGGCAACAGGTCGTCAAGTTCCTTCTCTAATGCCTTTAGCTAGGGCTATGATTAAGCCAGTAGCTGTTACCATAAATTTCTGATATCATAAATATGATGATGAAAATCAGGTACGGGGATGTCTTTGGGGTAGAAGTTTCATTATAGGTAGCTGTGCTAATTGCTACTACATAGTTTTACATATCCACAAGACTGACTAAATTAACACGGAGTCTACTTAATAATTCAATTAGAGAAACATTTATTGCATTCTACATACTGTGCTAGGATCTTCAGGGAAGACAGAAGTACACACAGTGCTTGCTCTCAAGGAGCTTCCAATTTAGTAAGGAGGAACAAGTACAAAAAACGAAAATATAGATTCTAAAAGCACTATTCAGTTATCCATTTATTTAATAAATATTGATTAATGCCTATTTTATGCCAGGCACTTTCTAGGTGTTGAGGCACTTTAATCTCTTCAAACTTTTATTTTAGCAGAGAAGACAGACAATAAACCAACTGACAAGTAAATAAACAAGGAAAATCAGAGATAAATTACTGCTATTTAGAGAATAAGAAAAGAATGATTTGATAAAGAATTGGGTAATAATGAATGACTTCAGATTGGTGAGTCAAGGCAGGTTGTTCTCAGCAGATGAGAGGATATGACAAGGAGCAGGCAACAACCGACCTGGGGCAACAGGGAAGAAAAGGTTCTAAGCGGGGGATGGGTGACGGGACACCAGTACAGCTGGAGGCTGAGGGTAAGGAAGAGAACAGATCATAAGAGATAGTCAGTGGCCAGTTCATAAAGGGCTTTTAGGCCAAAGCACAGAATTCAATTTTTATTCTATGTTCAATGGGCAGTCAACTGGAATGATCCAGCGGGGAGACTGATATGATCTGATTCTTAGTTTGAAAAGATCTGTTTGGCCTCTGGGTGAATAATGGATATAACAAAGGTAAGGGTGGAAGCAGAAACACCCGTCAGTATGATCTGCTGTGGTCTAGGTGATGGGTAAAGCTGATGGGGGCTAGGGTTGGTAGTAAAGATGGTGAGAACAGGAGGTATAGGTGTTGATGGACAGATGAGTAAAGGAAGGAGAAGAATCAGGATAACTCCTAGCTTTGGTTCTAATCAACTGTAGGATGATGGTATCTTCTAATATGATGGGGGAAACAGTTGTTTTGGAGTTGGAGCAATAATTCGATTTTAGAATCGAAGGAAACAAAGTGCTGGGAGCAGAGAGGATAGGGTGGTAAGAATGTGTACCAAAAAAAAGATAAATGATAGAATTTAACTTTAAGAATTTCTTTTCTTAGAGGAGTTTCTTGACTCTGACAACCTGATTAATGGAATCTAATATTGAGTTTATAAATTTATTTAATTAGTCAACCTAATTTAAAAGCTAAATGCTAGAGATACATGACAACTAAGACAAAAGTCCTTGCTCTCAAGATAACTCAAGTCTAATGAGGGAAAATGAAAGCAAACAGGCAATTATAATGTCATGTGATAGATGCTATGGTAAAAGTAATCCAAAAGAGGGCATTCAAGAAGGCTTCCTATAGGAGCCAACACCTAGCTGAGCCTTGTGGAGAAGTAGGTATTTGGAAGTGAAGGGGGAGGAGGAACCAGAGGGTGAGAGGGGGTTAGCAGGCCCAGATCTTCACAAAGCTGTTCGTTCTCATTGTTACGGTCTACTAATCTCAAAGTCACCTCTTCAAATAATCCTATCCCAACCCCTACCACTTGCCCCAGCCTCATGTCAGTTACTCTCATATCTCACATTTCCTTCCTTCCTTCCTATAAGTTATCAAAATCTGAAAATTAATTCTCTTGTTTATTTGTTCCCTTGCTTATTACTTATCTTTCCTACTAAAATATAAGCTTCAGCAACGCAGAGATACAATAGGTCAGGAGTAGGCAAACTTTCTGTAAAGAATCAGACAATACATATTTTAAACTTTACAGGACATATATCTTCTGTTTCGTTCTTACAACCCTTCACAAATGTAAAAACCATCTTAGCCTGTGGGTCACACAAAAACAGGCCACCAGGCAGGCTGTAGTTTGCTGACCCCTACTGTAAGCCAGTGAGGCCTTGGTAGTTAAATGGCAGAATTCTCACTTTCCACGTGGGAAACCTGGGTTCAGTTCCTGGCCAATGCACCTCATGCGCAGCCACCACCTGTCAGTGGCAGCTTGCATGCTGCTGAACAGGTTTCAGTGGAGCTTCTAGACTAAGACAAACTAGGAAGAAAGGCCTGTGATCTACTTCCAAAAATAGCCAATGAAAACCCTTTGGATCACAAAGGTCTGATCTGCAACCAATCATGGGGATGGTGAAAGCCCATACAGCATTTTATTCATTGTGCATGGGGTCACCATGAGTCAGGGGCCGACTCAACGGCAGCTAATAACAACAACTGTAGGGCATGCTCACCATTCAGTCTGCAGCACCGAGTACCATTCCTGGCATGCTCAGAACTCAACAGACAACTGTCAACTAAATAAATGAACAAAGCCTAGAACAACAATAACAAAACTGTCTAGTTTGCAAAACCTTAAACTTCAACAGATTAGTTCTCCATTTTTTTCCCCTATTGTACTCTGTTTAATAGAACATATTTACCTTTATTTTGGTAAGAAAAACAAATGGGCTGGTGGGAAAAGGGTGTGTGGCAATATCATATTTTTAAAAGCTCTAACTAAAAAAAAGCCCACATGAAACAGTAAATTTCTGTTCTTTAAAATTTAAAAAAAAAAAAAAAAAAAAAAGCAGCAGCCCACACTCAAAAAGCCAAATGTCACAAACTCATTTAAAATCATGTGTACATGTTAAGGTATAGTGAATGGCTTATCCAGTAAGTCAAAAGTGTACCTTTTCTGGAAGCCCCTTCTAAAAGTAAACTGTAAACATTATGTATCTCAGAAATTAACTGTAAGTAAAAAACATAAGCAGAATCACAATAAATGAACCAGTGCAGTTGTTAAAGACAAAGCTTTTTCAATCTCCAGTTATTCTAGACTTTGAAGGACGCCGTGTTTCAAATACTCACAAAGCTAGGTAAATTCAAACCACCAGCTGAAGGAGGTCATTGTTTCCTTCTGCCATGACTGACACATTTAGAGCATCTTAGAAGTGTAAGAAGTCAGATTTACCCTTGAGGTAATGAGGTTTAGACTAGAATAGGGATGACCAGCTATTCAACAAAAAGAATTAAAGAAATCTGCAAAGCAAGAATCCACAGTACTATGTAGTAGACAGAGGGCATGAAGGAAAGGAGAGTAAGAAAGCATACCCTGCTCTACAGAAACTTGAGGCGGCCCACCTCCCCCACCCCCAGCTTTCAAACGTAGATGACAATAAAAATGATTACGCTTTTGACGTAAAAAGGAAAACTGGGAGATGAGGCTGGCTTAGAAGGAAAAAGATCTGTACAAAATAGAATAATGGGTTTCAGGTATGAGCCAAAAATACAACTGAAAGCTCCTGACTGAGATAAAAACATTTATCTTCCAAAGGGAGGTCAGGACTGTCCCTGCCTGTCTGCCTTTGATTACAATAAAAGGAAGCTTGCTGGGCACCAAGGTTCATGCTGGTCAACGCACTTAACATCCACCACCTCTGCTCATTTTTATAAAATCCCTAGCAAGACAGACATTCCTTGCTCTGTGTTACAGCAGTGGGTAGCACCAATGTCTATTTTGCATGTCACAGTTTTCTCTTCCAGTACGGGATGCAGCACCTGCCAGTGTCTTTGTTGAATGGATGAATGAATGAATGAAGAAACGGAAGCCCAGAGGAGATGTGATTTCCCCCAGGTCAAATGTCTAGCACACTGTGAACCTGGCCTCAAAGGAGGTAGAACTTTGGATTGTATCATGACAAATTAATTAATAAACATCTGTGGGTCATGAGGGAGAGGATGTGGAGAAAGACAAGCAGAGGGCTGGGACTGGTGGGGTACTGGCGTTGAAGTAGGTGGGAGAAAGAGAAGGCAGCAGCAAGACCTCTCTAAGTCCCACTGGAGCCCTAAGAGGTTTTTGGTTTTGCTGTTTTCTTTTTTTTTTTTAAAAAACTTGAAGAAAGTTGTCAAATGAATAGAGCAAAAGCCTCTGGATCTGGGGAGGAGGCAAGAGTAAAGGATACGCAAGAAAATGTGGGCCATGAATGAAGTCAAAAAAACAAAGGATTCTAGGATCAAATATAAAAAGGACAAGACTTGGGGAGGAAAGTTAGTCCCACAGGACAGACAATCAGTACCCTATTATATCAGGAGAAATGTGTATCAAAGCTAGGCTGGAAATTGTTTCTTTCTTTCAGGTTCTAAATTGTGAATATGGAAAAAGAAGAGAAAAATGCATTTATATCACATTTATTTAACGCTTCTTCACAGACTAGAAGAAAAAAGTAAATAAATCTCAGGCACATAATTTGCACAAACAAGGGTGAAAATAAAATATGTTTAATGGAGCTAAAGTGACAGTTAGTTACCACATATAAAAAAGCTCTGGTATGAAAGCTAACATTCTGGTATAAAAATGGAAGAATTCACAACTTTACTACCTAAATAACTGAGTTAATTCCGCCCATGGCCTACCTCTCCCTAAGCAAGATTTAAGTGTGCCTCAAAGTAGGCTATGAATTATCACCCTCCTTTCCATAAAACACCTTCATAGCCCACCTGTACTCAAAGTATTTCAGAGTTTGGATGAAGTTTCTGGTGCTTATGTGCGTACTCACTCGCGCGCGCTCTCTCTCTCTCACACACGCACACACATGGAGAGAGGAGTTAAGGGAAAAACAGTTAATCCCTTCATAAAAATTAACAAAATAAAACTGAACAAGAATAATTCTGGAAATTTGCCTTTAGTATATATATATATATTTTTTACATCAAGTTAAAAACAAAACAAAACTGTCATTCCTCCCCCCCCAAAGAACTTTGTGTGTGCCACAGAATCAAGAGATTGTCCTAAAAGAGGCAGATGCGCAAGGTTCTGGTGCAAGGTCTTAGGACAAATATCTCTTTCTTAAAATCATGAATCCGTGAAACATCTTATAACATGGAGGAATCTGGAAGGAATTATGCTGAGTGAACTTAGTCTGTTGCAAAAGGACAAATACCGTATGAGACCACTATTACAAAAACCCAAGAAAAGGCTTAAACACAGAAGAAAACATTCTTCAATGGTTATGAGGGTGGGGAGGGAGGGAGGGGGTATTCACTAACTGGAAAGTAGACAAGAATTATCTTAGGTGAAGGGAAGGGGACAGCACACACTACAGGGGAAGTCAGTACAACTAGACTAAACCAAGGCTAAGAAATTTCCTGAATACAACCAAACATGTCAAGGGACAGAGTAGCAGGGGCAGGGGCCTGGGGACCATGCTTTCAGGGGACATCTAGGTCAATTGGCATAACAAAGTTTTTTAAAAAAATGTTCTGCATCCTACTTTGGTGAGTGGCATCTGGGGTCTTAAAAGCTAGCAAGCGGCCATCTAAGATGCATCAATTGGTCCCAACCCACCTGGAGTAAAGGAGAATGAAGAACACCATGGACACAAAGAAAGTATTAGCCCAAGAGACAGAAAGGGCCACATAAACCAGAGACTTCATCAGCCTGAGACCAGAAAAACTAGATGGTGCCCAGCTACCACAATGACCGCCCTGACAGGGAATACAACAGAGAGTCCCTGACGGAGCAGGAGAAAAGTGGGGTGCAGAATTCAAATTCTAGTAAAAAGACCTGACTTAATGGTTTGATCGAGACTGGAGGGACCCTGGAAGATGTGGCCCCCAGGCTCTCTGTTAGCCCAAAACTAAAACCATTCCCAAGGCCAACTCTTCAGACAAAGACTGGACTATGGGACATAAAAATTTTACTTGTGAAGAGTGTGTTTTCTTAGCTCAAGTAGATACATGAGATTAAATGAGCAGCTCTCATCCAGAGGCAAGATGAGAAGGCAGAGAGGTCAGGAGCTGGTTGAATGGACATGGGAAATCCGGGGTGGAAAGGAAGAGTGTGCTGTCACAGTATAGGGACAGCAAGTAGGGTCACAAAACAATGTATGTATAAATTTCTGTATGAGAGACTAACCTGAATTGTAAACTTTCATTTAAAGCACAACAATAAAAAGAAAAAACAAATTTCTCTTTCTTTGTTTTCAGGGCTGCCTTCTTTCCCTCTGGTTTGCAGCAAGGAAATGAATCCAGAGGCAAATGCAGGCCAACTGTGTATTTCTTTCTCTCCACATTAAAGCGGCCATGCAGTAAGCAAACAGATCAAGACTATTTTTCCACCTGCTTAAATTTTAAGACCATGGCTGAAGGGGATGGACATGATGCCCCACCTCTCACACCTCTGCCTTTGTAGTATTTGACAGTGCTTTACCTTCGGTGGAGATTGTCTTTATCGTTAAAAAAAGATAACAGAGTCAAGAACTCTCAGACAACACTTCAAATGTCAAGTTAAGAAGAGGCATTTTGTTTGGCAGATATAGGCACCTTGGAGGGTGGGGGAGGAGCCCTGGTGGCACAGTGGTTACAATGGTCGGCTGCCAACTGAAAGGTCAGCAGTTGGAACCCACCAGCCACTCTGCAATAGAAAGATGTGGCAGTCTACTTCTGTAAAGATTTACAGTCTAGGAAACCCTATGAAGCAGTTCTACTCTGCACTATGGGTCCCTAGGTGTCGGAATCAACTTGATGGCAGTGGGTTTGTTCTGGTGGTGGGCAGAGGAGTGGGAAATTTCCTGAAAAGGAGTTCAGATGGGAGCCTCTAGTTTTAACATGGTTCTCTAGTTGAGAACCAGCCCGTATGGAAATGCCAAAAAGGGGAACAATGCGAGGTTCAGCTTAGTGACTCAAGTCTTTCCTTCCCTGCAAAAAGCAAACCTCCTAGCAAGAAAATAAAGCACTTTTAGCAAAAGAAAGGTTAAAATAAAAATACACAAGCAAAGCAATACACACACAAAAAAGAGAGAAGAAACCACACACATAGAGGGAAGATGTGTCATGTGAAATTTAAACTTTCCACAAATAATGGTTTTCATGTTTCCTCCAAAATGAACTGTAAGTTCAGACTGTTTGAATAACTCTAAGGCCTAAACTAATTAAAATGGCCCCCTTTGTAAACATAATTTACTTCTTTGGTTTGTTTCACATTTTTTCCTTCTTAGAAAAGAAATACAGCTAGACATTGAGCTGCTAGCTATAGAGAGTATTTATGGTTCTAGCAGCCCTTTCATTCCAATGGGATGACATCAGCATTACTTCTCTGTAAACTTTCTGTCTAACTCCCATCCACAGGGCTCGTTTACAGTTATCCCCGTCATAACACAACATGTGTTCTCAGATTTGCCAGGGAGCTGACTTAGGTACTCTCTTTAGCAAATCATGTGTAATAAACTAGGGGCATGAAAAATAAACTTCTGATCATGCCTATTTCTAAGACAAAAGGCTCAAAGTTTTCATAGCAAATAATCAATGTAAGAACCAAAGAAACAGAAACAAATACTTTTGGATGAAAGAAAAATTTGACTCAACACTAAGGACAAGCTGGATGCTCAGTCTTTGCCTACAGATGCCCATGAGAATGAAGTAGGGATGAAGGACAGCAATAGTAAGGATGCTTGTTGAACTGCTTTCCCCCTCAGAAAAACACACTGGCTATTTTCATTTTAGAAACATTACTCATACAGGGAAAAAAGAAGAGTCAATAAGTGCACACAAAAGTAGGATGAATCATTAAGAATCTCCAATTAGTGATTATGATCCAGTTAATGGTTTTTAATAGCAAATTTTAAAGATGTCTAAAATCACAAAACAAAGAATAAATTTGCATAATATAACAATGCAGTTAATTCCAAAAGACAAATATTCCAGAAATATCTTGAGATATCAATCATCCTGATGCTAAAAACGCAAAGATAAACATCTTTCTAGCCATTTCGCTGGTTACGTGTTTACTCTATTTGAAATCCTGAAACATAGCCAAGGAAATACCAGACTCTCAACACTAAGAACGGGCTCAGCTGCTAACTGAAAGGTTGGAGGCTCGAGTACACCCAGAGATGCCTAGAAACGTCTAGCAATCTACTTCTGAAAAATCAGCCATTAAACATCTAGACACATATGAGGTTGGCATGAGTCAAAATCGACTTGATAGCAACTGTTTTAACACCGAAAAGGAAACTGCTCTCCACAAAGCAGCAGGTAGGTGAACATATGTTGTCGGAAGTTGCCTTCCAGTTTAGGAAAATATTTTAAAGAGTAGCCCGAGTTCCAAACAGATTCTGGAGCCTGAGATAAAGGGGAAGGGAGAGATGGCCAGTATAAGTAAATGGAGCTACAAGGATGATCTCCTCTGAGCTTTTGTTGCTATTTCGGGAATTCAGTAGAGAGAATGACTTTTCTTTCCTGGCACAGGAGTTAAGCAATGTCCTACCATGAACATTTATGTAATCCACCTGTAGGCAAAATGATTCCCTTCAGGCAAATGTTATACAACACTTTAGGTAATAAGAGGGACAACACGGAAGTGCAGGTTTGGGTCTTTAATGAAAAGTCCAGGTACCCCTTTTGACTCCCTGGTCAACCACCTTTGAAGCCAACTAAATTGGGTTCTACCTGAAATACTAAGGGATTAAATTCTATGCTCATTTCTGTCAAATTCCCAAAGAAAATTCCTCATGTTTACTTCACAAGGCAAAAATCATATACATGTGTGGAACTGGGCAAAAGAAGCTAGTATCTGTATGAATATCAAATTCAGCAGGGATGAAAAATCCACAGAAATGGATAAACTATTAGGTAGATATGTTTGCCTGGCAGGCTAAAAACTCCAGCTCCAGCCCTTTCCTTTTCTTCCTTCTGCAACTTTGAACAGTTTCCCTGGCTAGCTGAGCCCCAACCTGTGCCAGATACAGCTCTTTTATTTTGGGGGAAAGCTCAACTCCATGATTATCCAGGCAAGAGCTAGTACCTTCCCTGGGTGTGTAACAGGAAGGCAAGCGTTTAAAACACAGGATAGAACGACTTACAAACGTAATTAATGTTTATACACCACTTTCTGCGTCGCCATCTAGAAAAGTTTCCACAAAATCTTTTTCCATTAAGACTTGGCACAGCACAGTGAAAATTTTTCAAGTAACTTATTCATACTTTTGCAAGACTGGGGGAACTGACAGGCAGAAGTCACAAAGCACAATTCTGTAACACGCTATTTTGAAAGAAGATTTTAATATCTATATGACCTACATAGCACATTTTGAGAAGTTTTTATAGCCACACGTTCTTAATCAGTGTCTCTTATGACTAACTTGGAGTCCCTGGGTGGTGCAAATGGTTAACACACTCAGCTGTTAACCAAAAGGTTGGGATTTAGAAGAAAGGCGACTTGGAAGAAAGCCCTGGTGATGTACTTCCAAAAAATCAGCCACTGAAAACCCTATGGAGCACAGTTGTACTCTGACACACGAGGTCACCATGAGTCAGAATCGACTTGAAGGCAGGTGGTATTATGACTAAATTATCTGTGTTTGGGGCTAAGGACAGACAATCTATGGCCAAAGAACTCAGAGAAGTCATCAGCTTCTCTGAGTCATCGAATCCAGAGCTAACTTCATGTGACAAAACTCCAAATAAGTCACTGGATTTCCAGCATATGAAAAAATCATTATTCTCTACGACACAATCTATCTTACCAAAGAAATCAGTAAGAGTGAAATATGTGGATACGTACTCAAATGCCTACAGCCACAGGCAGGTAATGTCAATAAGTGAAGAAGGTGGGTTATAAGGCAAAAGGAGAAGGTAAGGACTGGACAACTGAAAAAGTTCTCTGTCTAAAGGTGGCAGCTATTATACATCCAGCCAATTATTACCAGGCAGGCTCATGGGTCTAAGACTGACAGTCCTATTTTTCCAGAGAATCTGGAAATGCAGAATTTTACAAGAAATTGCCTGATTCGTAAAAATATATCTTTCAAAACATTTTAAATCTATCAAAAAGTTGAAGCAGTACCACTATGAACACATTTCCTTTTACCTAGATTCAACAACTGTTAACATTTTACTGTATTTGCATGTTTGCACTATCACTACATATACACACATACTTTTTAAGAACCATTTGAAAGGAAATTGTTAATACGATGATACTTCAGCCCAAAAGCTTCTCCTACATAGCCACAATAACATTATCTCAGCCAAGAGATTTAACATCCATAGAAAATTTAACCTGCAATAAATATTCAAAATTTCCCAATTATCCCAATAATGTCCCTTTAAAACAAAAATTGTGTTTTAGGTGAAAGTTTACACAGAAAATTAAGATTCCCATTGAACGATTCATACACAAATTGTTCCGTGACATTGGTTACAACCCCTGCAACGTGTCAACACTCACCATTTCCACTCTACCTGCCTGGTTTGCATCCATCCAATTTCCCTACCCTTCCTTGACTTCTCATCTTTGGTTTCGGGTAAATGTTGACCATTTGGTCTCATATAGTTGACTGTGTAAACGAGCACATTCCTCATGTGCATTGTCTGTTCATTTTATAGGCCAAGGTGTTATTTGGTTGAAGTGTAACCTCTGGTAATGGTTTCAGTTCCAGGTTAAAAGGGTGTCTTAGGGTGACAGTCTCAGGGGTTCTTCTAGTCTCTTTATCAGCCCAATAAATTGGGTATTTTTTATGAATTTTAGTTTTGTTCTACATTTTTTTTCCCATTCTAACCAGGACCTTCTACTGTGTCCCTGGTCTGAATAGCCGGTGGTGGTAGCCAGGCACTACCTAAGTTCTCCTGGTCTCAGGCTAGAAGAAGCTATATATAGTTCATGTGGGCCATTAGTCCTATAGACCAATTTCTTCTATGAGTCTTTTGTTTTCCTTCACTATCCTTTGCTCTGCACGGAAAGAGACCAATACCAAACTAGGATGTAGAACATCATCTTTATGAACTAAAAGTTACGCCAATTGACCTACTTGTCCCACAAGACTATGGTCCTGAGCCTTCAAATCCAGTAACTCAATTACACGAGGTGTTTGGATATGTCTAGGAAGTATCCGTAACTGTGCTCCTATGTGCTGTATTGTATATACAAATATATAAGTGGCACATACAAACGTATATACATATGGCCACAAATACACCTATATATGCAACCTATGTACTCCTATACACCTTCCCACACCCATACAACATACATATCTACCTACGTAACCACTTACATTATTTTTTGCTTGTTATTACTGTTGTCGCAAAATTGTATATGTCATAGCATTTACCGTAGTTGTCCTTTATTCTTGCGTACCTCTCAGTGTCTTCCTTTACCTTGGTCAAGTTGTGTTGACAACCCCCGGTAATGTCTTTAATGTTTTCTGTCCAGGATCCAATCAAAGATCATGTGTTCCATTAGCTGTCATGTTTCATTGTTGTTGCTGCATGCTGTGTAGTCAATTCCGGCTCATAGAGACCCTACAGGACAGAGTAGAACTGCCCCATAGGGTTTCCTAGGCTGTAATCTTTACGGAAGCACATTACCAGGTCTTTTCTCTCATATAGTGGCTGGTGGGTTCGAGTCACCAACCTTCAGTTAGCAGCCATATGCTTTAACCATTGTGTTACCAGGCCTCCTTATCATGTTTCATTAACCAAAACAACCCACCAAACTCATTGCCGTCAAGTCAATTCTGACTCCTAGTAACCCTATAAGACAGAGTAGAACCGCCCCATAGGGGTTCCAAGGCTGTAAATCTTTACAGAAGCACAATATCTTTCTCTCTCGGAGCAGCTGGTGGGTTTGAACTACTGAATTTTTGGTTAACAGCTGAGCACTTAACCACTGCACTACCAGGGCTCCTCTCATGTTTCATTAGTCCCCGTTAATCTAGAAAGAACTTCCATATTTTTTGTCTTTCATTAAGGTTGACATTTTCATTTGAAGAGTCTAGGACAGTGTACCTATAGTATGTTCTACTATATGGACTGAGTGACTGTTTCCTTGTGATCTGATTCAGGGTGAATTTTTTTGGCAAGAACTCTAGATAGTTGTATGTCCCTTTCCATCATACCAGGAAGCACATAAAGCCTATTTGAACCATTTGGTGACGCTCAGTTTGATCTCTTGGTTATGGCGTTGTGTAACACATTTCTCCACTGTAAACGTACTGTTTCCCTTTCACCTGATGGTTGTACTGAACACTGATGGTCCTTGCTGGAATACATTATTATATTGGTAGTTACAAGAAGGTAGTTTCTTCTATCACTTTGTATGTAAATTAGCTCCTCCCACACTTCTTTTAAATTGTACTTTAGATGAAGGTTTAAGAGCAAATTAGTTTCACATGAAACAATTAATATATTGTTTTGTGACATCTGTTGCCATGTCAACACTCACCCTTCTCAACCTTGGGTTCCCCATTGCTAGCTTTCCTGTCCCCTCCTGCCTTCTCATCCTTGCCCCTGGGCTGGTGTGCTTGCCCATTTAGTCTTGTTTTGTTTTATGGGCCTGTCTAATCTTAGGCTGAAGTCACACCTAAGGCGTGACTTCAGTACTTAAAGAGTGTCTGGGGGCCATAGTCTCCGGGTTTCTCCAGTCTCTGTAAGACCCCTCCTCACTTTTTTAACTATCTATGAACTCACAGATTCTTTTTTTATTCATTATATTAACATTTTAAAACTCCATCATCATCATTATTCTTTTAGATACTAAAATTCTCCCAAATCCGGAGGTCCCTTTGTCATGGCCCCACCAGTCTTTGATTACATCCTTGCTTTCTGACACAAGATGTACTAGGCTTAACTTGTCCCAGACTTGGAATCAGCTATTTCTCCAAGAAGGGGAATGGTATTCAGAACATAGTATCTGAGTCCTAAGTGTGTTTCTTGCTATAGATATGCCGTTGCTTCTAGGCCCTTTTACTGGACTGAGCTAGAAAACACAATTTAAAAAATTGTAATTCAAAAAAAAAAACATATAGCTCCCTTCAACCAAAATCCAACACTATCTTCCACCATTTCATGTTTGCATTTGTATCTTCCTTCCAATATGAGAAGCATGAATCTAAAAAAAAAACAAAACTTGATTTTTAAGTAACCCAACCTCCCCCCACCCCCGAAAAAAATACCCATTACCACCGAGTCAATTCCAACTCATAGTGACCCTACAGGACAGAGTAAAACTACCCCATAGGGTTTCCAAGGCTGTAATCTTTACAGACAGACTGCCACATCTTTCTCCTGTGGAGAGGCTGGTGGGTTCAAACCACTGACCTTTTAATTTGCAGCCAAGCGCTTTAACCACTGTGCCACCAGGGCCCCTTATTTTTAAGTAAGGTCACTTTAAAAAACAAAACAACAACAAAAAAACCCTCCTCTTCTGAGGGACATACAAAACACCTCTGCAGACATGATCTGGCTACGAGCTGCTATATTGGGCTTCCTTTCTGAAACACCTCTCAGATTAATATCACACGGCTAAACAGTCCCAACACACAAAGTGCCGCTAGACTGCAGGCAACAGATTTTAGTAGCATAAAGTAAAATTGATACAAACATTTTCGATTTGTCAAAAGCCATTCTTACTCAATGATTTTCTTAGTTGAATATGATTAGAAAATCATCTAAATACTTCTGGTTTCTATACATTCAGAAAATAAAGTTAAAACAAAACAAATCAATAATCCAAGGATCATTATCAGCAACATTTTAAAATACAGCAAATGTGAACTCTAGAAACCCAAATATGAACAGTAGCCAACTTTAAGTAGAAAAATACAGAAAACATTTGGACTCTCTTGGTGTATAATTTCTGCTCTCAATTTAATCTGGTCATGTTTCATTTCTTATTCTTCCTAATAACACTCCCCCCACCCCCTTTTTTTAAGTGGATAATGAAAACAGACAGCACCATCTGCCCCAGACCAGAAATGAAAATGGACTGTCTTCTAAATGTACTGGACTGAGAAATGAACTACAACGAAAAGTTAAATTGAGCCAGTGGGCAGGAAATGTCTATATGAAGGATGCTACCTGTGAGAGATTATTCTTCTTCAGAATGGGGACCACTCTGAGGACAGAAGCCCTGTACTCTTAAGTTTTTTCAACTTTATTCTCCAAAAAATCTACAATAGAGCAGATATCCCATAAATCCATGATCAGTCTAAAAAAATTTTGCATTATTTTCAAATAAGCTATTCTATACCAAAGTCATATGTACAGATCTTGCTGTCTCATTCTAAGTCTTTGATAAAACCATTTAGAACTTAAATTTATTCAGTTTCCTGTATGAAATAAAGGTCTCTCTTCAGCTAAGGCAGCTGATATCTCTATTGTCCAAACAGACTACCCTCGTTTTCCAAAACATGATAATCAGGAAAAAAAAAAAAAAAAAAAACCAAAACTCACTGCTGTTGTGTCGATTCTGACTCATAGCGACCCTACAGGACACAGAAGAAACGCCCCATAGGGTTTCCAAAGAGCACCTGGTGGATTTGAATTGCCAACCTTCTGGTTAGCAGCCGAACTCTTAAATGATAATCATCGACCTAAGTAATGTCTTTTATATGTACTATTTTCCCCCTTAGAATGAAACTAGTGTTCTATTAAAATATTCATTTAAAAAGTCTCAGTACTGAAATATTACATTTATACTCCAAAACAGCTCTGTAAACGGTACCATTAACAAGCCATATTTCAAAGTTGACAGATGACAAACCATGCTAGTCTGGTCTCCATCTCCTAACAACTGAGGAGCAACAACGCTGGACCACAGTGAGCTCATCAGGCCTGGCGGACACCCATGAGCAAAATGAGTCATTTGGGTCATGGGCCGAACTCGGTGAAAAAAAAAAAGTCACAAAAGAAAAACGTAAAAGATAAGAACGTGCAGAAAGAAAAACTGAAAAGCTAGCCTCTCAATCAAAACAAAGTAAAGGGGCAAAAAAGGAGAGTCAGAGAAAACTAAGAAGATGGCTCTCAGCAAGTACACCAAGTTGTTGATTTTCATCTAGGTAACTGGCTTGAAAAAATGATTTTCTAGAGTTTATATAATGATCAATATTTCTATAATAAAGCATAAAAATGTCAAATACTAATTTGTGATACAGAAGTTACCCAAGTCATCAAGAGATGAAGGACAGTACTAAATGTGCAAGTACGTCTCTCCCTCCCTTCCGGCCTGGCTGACTCGTCATCCCTCAGGCCTCTGCTTGGGGATCAGTTCTTCCTGGAAGTGGTCCCTGATGGCCCAGGCCTGCAATGGTACAGTTTGTACAGGCTTCTCTAACATCTATTTAAGTATATCACTCTATGTGTTAATTTCCACTTCACAGTGTATCCTCCACTCCTTCAAAAAAAAAATAGCTTCTCGAGTACCGTAATCATGTCTGTGCTGTATATCACTGATCTCCCAGTGTCTAGCACAGGAACGTTTACTGAATGTATGACTAAATAAATGGTCAGACAAAGATTACTCAGAAAGGCACACACTGCTTTTATTCTCTCAGTGTTTTCTAGAAACAAGCACACTAGAAACAAGATACTGTGGTGAAGAGAAGGACAGTGGTGGTGGTGAGAGGAGAGACCTTGATAAATCACAATCTCACAGCAAATAAGGAGTCCTTGGGTGGTGCAAACAGTTAAGCACTTGACTACTAGCCAAAAGGTCGATGGTTCGAACTCATCCAAGGGCACCTCCGAAGACAGGCCTGGAAATCTGCTTCCAAAAGGTCACAGCCATGAAAAAACCCTATGGAGCAGTTCTACTCTGCACACATGGGGTCGACATGAGTTGGAATCAACTTGGTGGCAACTAACAACAATGCTAAATAACACATGATAAAATTGTCAAAAATCTGCAGATCTACATTTTTGCACAGGAACCCAGTATGCACATTCTAAATAAATAAATAAGAATCCTATATTCATGTACATTAGAAATGTTTCTGCAGCTAAAGCTAACAGTGTGGGTGTGGCAAAGAACTCAGTAAAGCCAACACGTTTGCTCTGATAATAAAAACTCACCGGAGCACATTATTAATGAAGATATTGAGAATTCTCAGATCTCAGTCCATAGAGTATCCTGGAGAAGAATGGAGCATTTCACCTACTGGAGATAACTTTTTAATCCACTGCATAGTAATCTTATTTCAGAAAGTTAAATGAGGATGCACAAAGTTGTTTTTAGGGGCTAAAATGCCTAGGTTTTGTTTAGCCAAATTAGTGTTTTCCAGCTTTCCTATTCCACAATAGTTTTTTGTGTGTGTGAGCATGAATTGTGCATTTCTAAAGAACCATTTGAGATGACTCTATTATGCCTATTCAGCAATTAATTGCTCGGCCAAAAAGGAAAGTTTGGCGCCGAAAAGTACTTCTAATTCTCCCTTTTTGCAATCTTAATGCGTGCTTCCAACTGCCCTGATTACCCTTTCTCCTTTCTGCCTTAAGAGTATCTGACCATCTGAGTGCCTTTCTTCCCATAATTATAGTTCTCCAATCGGAATACCAGTGGACGAAAGCTCAGCATTTTCCACTGAGGGATTTCATTCCTTGCACTGCTCCCTATCCCAGGCCCACAAAATCTTCCTTGGCTTTACTCTGGGATATGATGCAAGATTTGTCTTTACGCCTTATCACCTTGCAGTTAGACACTTTACGGAAAACAGCCATTTGCTCAAGCTTTAGTTTCCATGGTACATGAGCATCTATTTATCCTCCAGCAAAATCGTAATTCACATTGCTTTGATTCTACTGGCAATAAGCAATTTGACTCACCCAATCCCCAGCTGAAACTTTCACAGTAAACTCCCAAACACCTCTCCAAAAGTAAGTCAAACAAAAAGATAAGAGAAAGGAAACAGAGTGGTAAGTACACAACAGTTCCATCTTATTCCTACAGTGTTAATAATGTTTCTTTTCACTTGCAAATTCATTATAAGGAATGAAAACACAGCTGAGTTTAAAGCTTTAGGTTTTTAAAAAGGAAAAAGTGATTTTTTTTTTAAGCATTGCGTCCATTTGAATAAAATTTTATTAAAATATTTTGAATACCCACAGCTATTCAAAGAATTAGAAATCATAATATCATTTATATTTAGAGATCCCTCTGTAACGTATCATACAGTTACAAATATATTTGATATGACTGGAACCATTTGCTAGATATGAATCCTACAAATCAGACATTTTATGAATGTGTCTAAGGTTGCCTGACCTGTGGATTTTGGATTTACCAACTCCCATGATGGAGTCCCATTTAAATGGGTGTCAGAAGTGCTGGATTTAAGTCCTGGCTCTGTAAGATTTAACTGGGTACTTAAGGACTTTACATATACAGACATTGCCCTGACCACCCGACTTCTTCAGGCATGTGACCACCCCAGATAGATTTAAAGGGAGACAAAGGTGGAGGTGGTTCAAGACCATGATGTAGTCAGACTCCTCATAATGTCCCTCTTACAACAAAGACCTGAGAAAACAAGTGAACTGGATATAGATGACACCTTGGAACCCTGAGCTGGAAAACCAAGGCTAAAGAATTGGACAGAGTGCCAAGTGGAAGGAGAGACTGTACAAACAGATGGCTGGCGCACTGCCAGTTGAATCTGCACAGCATGGCTATACTGAGACAAAGCAAGAAGCATTTCCAGCCCAAGCCTCTATTACCTGGTGCAAGACAGCAGAAGCAACTCTGCCCCCATGTTCAGAGCCAGGCAGGAATGCTCCCTTCCTTGCGAAAGTTAAGTGCACTCACCTCACCCACTGCATCCCCCAAGGCCCTGTGCCAGGGGCCCGTGGACCTGCAGTGCCTCCCCTTCCTCCCCCACAATTGCAGTCTGGCAGTACCAACCACCAAATCACCCTGACACGGCGGCGCACAGACCAGTGGCGGCTGCCCCTTCACTCAACCACTTGCAGTGGGAACCCACGAACCAGTGGCGCCCATCACTACACCCAGCCACTGGCACCAGAGGCCTGTGAAAGAGCAGCACCCGCTTCTCTGTCTAGCCACACGCAATGAGGGACCATGGACCAGCACTGTCCCCTCTTCTAGCCAAACCATGTGCACCAGGGGTCCGCAATCCAGCAGCACCTGCTTCTCCGTCTAGCCACCAGTGTTGGGAACTCATGGATGGACAGTGCCCCCTCTTCTGCCTACCCACTCTCACCGGGAGCCTGTGATGTGGTGGTGCCCTCTCTTCTGCCCACCCACTCATGTCGGGGTGCTGTGGACCAACGGCACCCGCTCATAAGCCTAGCCACCAGAGCCAGAGCCTGTGCACTGGCAGCATCCATTTCTCCACCTAACCTCCAGTGTTGGGGCCCGAAGACCGGCAGTACCGCCTTTTCTACCCAGCCAACTGTGCCAGGGGGCCAAGGACCAGTGGCGCCAATTCCTACACTCAGCTGCCCATACCAGGGGCCCACAGACCAACAGTGCCTACTGTTCCACTCAGCTACTGGCAATGGGAGCCTGCAAACCCTGGGTGCTCACTCCTATGCCCAGCTACTCATGCCAGGGACCCAGAGACCGACGGCACCTCCTATTCCCTCCAGCTACCTGTGCCAGGGGCCCAAGGAATGGTGGCACACCCTTCCCCACATCGCACTCTAGTGGACAGGGGCACACCCTCCCAGTGGGCACACAGGGAATGGCAGCATCCCCCATCCCTCACTTCCTGCACTGCCCCTGCCCCACAATCAGGGGCCTGTGCCTGTTCCGACCACACTCATATAGCCCTGCCCACCCAGGACTGTCAGTGAGAGTTTCCACACCACCCACCCAGTGATCAAAAACTGGGCACCCTCACCCAGACCGCCCAGCAACCAGCAGTGTGCACACACAACACTCAACCCAATGACCAGTGAGAACGCTCCCTGCACCCATGTCCAGTTGACTGGCTGGACAGATACATCACCTCACTAGCAATGCCAGCTACATCCTCAACTGCCCTGCAAGAACAGCAAACAGAGACCCGTGCTCACACATCCAGCCGCTGCTCCACCCACCCAGGGACAGGTGATGAAAGCTCCAGTGCAGCCAGACTAGTGACCAGAGTAGCATACACATCCCACCTACTCAGATATATCAAAACAAAACTAAACAAAAAATCAGGATGCAGGAAATAAACAGACAATAAATAAATAAATAAATATAGCAACATCTTAATGCCTCGGAGACAACATACAATAACAAATCCCATAAAGAAGTACGACAAGTTGGCTCCAGCAAGTGAACAAAACAAAGAATGAGAAAACCTTCCAAATAAAGAAACGGTAATGGAACTACCTGATAAGGAATTCAAAAGATTAATACATACAGTTCTCCAAGAGATCAAGAAAGAAATCAAGGAACACACAGACAAAGCAATAGAAGAATTCAGGAGAACAATACAGTAACAAAATGACAAAATAGACAATTAGAAGCCATACAAAAACAGCAACTAGAAATTCAAAAGATTAACAATAAAACAGAATCGAGAACCCACATGTAAATCCATCCACCTACGTTCAGCTGATCTTTGACAAAGGTCTGAAGTCCTTTAAAGGGGGAAAAGACAGTCTCTTTAACAAATAGTGCTGGAAAAACTGGATGCTAATCTGTAAAAAAATGAAACAGGACCCATACCTCACACCATACACAAAAGCTAACTCAAAATGGATCAAAGACCTAAACACAAAATCTAAAACTATAAAGATCGTGGAAGAAAAAATAAGGAAAACACTAGGGGCCCTAATCTGTGAGATAAATAGAATACCAAACATAAATAAAAATGGACAAACAGCAGTAGATAAACTAGATAAATAGGACCTCCTGAAAATGAAACACCTATACTCATCAAATGACTTCTCCAAAACAGTAAAAAGAGAACCTACAGATTGGGAAAAAAAATTTGGCTACAACATACCCAACAAGGGTCTAATCTCTCAAATTTATAGAAAACTTCAACACCTTAACAACAAAAAGACAAGCAATCCAATTTAAAAAATGGGGAAAGGATATGAACAGACACTTCAACAAAGAAGAGGCTAACAAACACATGACGAAATGCTCACAATCATTAGCCATTAGAGAGATGCAAATCAAAACTACAATGAGACACTATTTCACCCCGACATTACTGGCACTAATCCAAAAAACAGAAAATAACAAACGCTGGCAATAATAAATGCTGCGGGGAAGCTGGAACTCTTACGCACGGCTGGTGGCAATGTAAAATGGTACAACCACTGTGGAAAATGGTATAGCATTTCCTTAGAAAGCTAGAAATAGAAATACCATATGATCCAGCAATCCCACTCCTAGGTATAACACCCTAAAGAAATAACTAATAACTAATAGCTGTGACACTAACAGACATGTACACTCCCATGATCATTGCAGCATTATCCACAATAGCAAAAAGATGGAAACAACTTGAGTGTCCATCAATGGATGAATGTATAAACAAACTGTGGCACATACACACAATGGAATACCACACAATTATAAAGAATAATGACAAATTCACAACGTATCTCACAACATGGATAAATTTGAAGGACATTATGCTGAGTGAAATAAGTTAAGCATAAAAGGGCAAATAGTATACAAGACCACTATTATAAAATTTAAAAAAAAATTCCTTGATGGTTACCAGGGATGGGAGGGGGAGGGAGGGAAAATTACTAACTAGATAGAAGACCCATGTTAATACTGGTGAAGGGCAACACAATGCACAACATATGAGAAGTCAACACAACGTGACCAAGGCAAAGGAAGACACTTAGAGGAATGCAAGAATAAAGGGCAAATATGGTAATTATTATAATACAGAAAATCTTCCAACAATAGTATCAACAAACAATAATTTAAGAACGAATACGTAGGTAGACAGGGATACTAAAGAGGTATGGGAGGGTGTAAGGGAGTATACCCACCTGCAGACACAGGTTTGGTTGTGGATATTTCTACATATGTAACGGTAGGTGCTACATGTGTATTAACATAGACAATAAAGCACACAAGGACTCAGTCATGGAAACTTCTTACTCATAACCAAACACCTCAAGGGACAGAGTTCCTAGGCTCGAAGGCGAAGGACCATAGGCTTGGGGACATCTATGTCAACTGGCACAACATAGTTCATAAAGACAATGTTCAGCATCCTACTTTGGTGAGTAGCATCTAGGGTCTTAAAAGCTCACAAGTGGCAATCTAAGATAAAACTATTAGTTTCTTCCTGCCCGGAGCAAAGGAGAATGAAGAAAACCAAAGACTCAAGGGAGTTATTAGTCCAAAGGGCTAATGGACCACGTGAACCACAGCCTATACAACCCCGAGTCCAGAAGAACTAGATGGTGTCTGGCTACCACTACCAACCCCTCAGACTGGGATCACAATAGAGGGTCCCGGACAGTGTGGAAGAAAGCTGTTGAACAAAAAACCAAATTCACAAAAAAAGACCAGATTTCCTGGTCTGTCAGGGACTGGAGGACCCCTCAGACTATGACCCTTCTGACCTGGAACTAAAGCCACTCCTGAAGACCACCTTTCAGTCAAACAATAGACCAAATCCAAAACCCAAACCCGTTGCTATCAAGTTGATTCAGACTCATAGTGAACCTATATAACACAGTAAAACTGTCCAACAGGGTTTCCAAAGAATGGCTGGTGGATTCGAACTGCCAACCATTTGGTTAACAGTTGAATGCTTAACCACTGTGCCACCAAGGCTCCAAAACAATAGACAGTCTCATAAAATAAACAATAATACCCGAGAGGAATGTGTTCCTTAGAATAATCAATTATATGAGATCAAAAGGATGATAGTTGCCCAAAAGCAAAGATGAGAAGGCGGGAAGGGGTAGAAAATCCAGATGAAAAGAGAACAGGGAACCCAGGGTGGAAATGGGGAGAGTGCTTACCCATTGTGGGGAATGCAACCAACGTTATGGAACTTTATATACAAACTATCTAATGGGATACTAATTTGCTCTGTAAACTTTCACCTAAAGCACAATTTAAAAATTAAAATAAATAAATAAATAAAGACCAAAAAAAATGTGTTTAAGATTACACAGGCCTATCTCAGAGAGGCTTGTATCCATCTTAGGTTTTCTGATTCCCCATTCTGGCTCCATTTCTTCTTGGCGCTCCACCAAAACTTCCTCTCAATCTACCATCTCCTACGCACAAGGGGAACAAGGGCAGGGTGGGGAGAACAATTTTATTTAAGATAAGCAAACCTACTCACTTGAAAGAGACTGCTAGACTATGTACTTAGTTCAGCACAAAACAATTGCACTGGAAGTTAAAATGTATTTATATTACTGCTTCCATAAGAGGGCACATCCAATTGCAGAAAGTCAATTTAGAAGTCTAAAGAGAAGCTACTGAAATTCTACAGACTAGTGCCAATGAATTGGCAAAACAATAGTTTCCCCCTTCTCCTCCCATGTATAGAAATATAACATTCAGGATGTTTTGAGGCTAGAACACTGAGTATTATGCAGTAATTGCTTTCCAAACACATGTTAGAGTATTTTTGCAGCTGACTGCAGCTTTAGAGGAGAAACTCACGCTGGATCCAAAAGCACAGAGACTACGCTGGACCATTAACTACAGCTGTGTGCTGTGCTGCACCACCTGAAATGTCTGTGTGTTGTTTTCTTCCCAACCAGCTAGTACACAGTGTATCCAGACTACGCAACGTATTTATGACTCCAGCTGTTTTTTAATATTTGCAGACACTTAGCATCAGCTTGTGAGAAGAGTAGCCATCTTTCTGAAATCTTTCAGGGAGGATAAAGATGTGCTAACCTGTATAAAAACCAACCCCCTTGCCGTCGCGTCGATTCCAACTCATAGGGTCACTATGAGTCGCTAATTCTGTTCTTGAATAAAGTAACAACCACTACAGTGTAAGTTAATGTCTTTGTATTAATAGAATGAAGTTCCTAATTTGACCTTCTTAACAGCTGCTGAACAGAAGTCTCTCAAACACTTTCCTTGTGGAGGAAACATGAATCTACCAGACAATCTGGCCCATGCCTGCATTTAAGGAGGCTAAGCGTTGCTTTCTGAATGTGTAAGACTCCATATTACTAAAAGCCAGAACAGACAGAGACGAGGACTGGCGAGGGGTTGTTCAGTGGTATATATGGAAAGGGAAGCCTGATTCGGTAGCACAGCAGTTGAAGAAGGCTGGTCTTGTTAGATAGAGACAGGTATGGACACACAGAAAAACAGCCTAAGAGATCAACAATTAAAGTGTTTCTTTAAGGAGTAACTAACTGAACTGCCTAGTTGGAACAACTGTGAACTAGTCTTCATCGTTTAAATTTAAAATCCGTTTCTACATTTAGATTGAAACGTAAAAGTCTTATTCTCTCTTCCCTACCTACTGTGATTCTGACAAGGACATTATTAAATAGTTGATTACTAAAGTGCAATTCTGAGTAAGAAACTATGACCGGAATTCTAAACGATGGCCATCTAAGTGAGTGACCTATTAAATAGCTCATCATCTATGACAATTAAAGCATCGCGTTTTATCCAGAGTTATAGTCCAGCAGGATAGAGTGAAACGAACTGGAGAAGCAAATAGGTTTTCTGCAAATTTGAGTTTATAGCTACCTAAGATTGTGAAATTATAAGCATTCCATCTGCTCACCAGCTGTGGTCCCTAATCCTCCTTAATAACTTCAGCTTGCACGACTCCATGAGAATCCAAGCGTCTTCCAAATTTCACTTTACATTAGTTGCCAGGATTGATTTTTAGACACCACTCTCCAGTGAAAGCAGGATAAAGTTGATTTCACTGGCAGGTGTTAATTTTCAGAGCAGTGAAAAAAAAAAGCTGGAGGAGAGGCTAAGGGTGGGAAAAAAGAAATTGAAAGGTGATTCCAAGATCATCACACTGAAATCTTCAGGGTGCTATGCTCGCCAGCTAAGTCCAAAGACGAAAGAATACTGGCCTGAAATGTGAAATAAAACATTCCCTAAAACATGTAAAAAGCGACATCTAAAATAAAAGATCATATCCAGTAATGTCTAGAATGAAGCAGTGACTCATTCTAGAAGTTAGTTCTTCTCCCCACTACAACTTAATGCCTCTGCCCCCTGCAATTTTTTGGCCACTGGCCAGAGACGGTCACTGTGCTGTGAACTGTTCCTTGTCACAAAGCTCAGCTACTTTTTCCTTAAGGTATTTAAGGAGTTTCTATCTAGGCTCCATAACAGGCAGTCATCATAGGCCAACTCAGGAAAGTAAAAAGTTTTATACCAAAGAAAATATCCAAATTTTATTGAAGTTGCCAGCAGGACTCATGGTTCTATGTTTTATTATTTTTAAACTCCGAAACGCCTTTTCCCCGCACCCTCAAATTATATACAGTATTGTACAGAGTAAAAGAAGGAATGATTCCTTTCTGACTCCTAGGGTTGGCAACAACCTGGTTTTCAGGCAAACACAGATTTATATATTTCCTATATTTTCATCCCAGATTGCTGAAGAAAAGCCAGAATTAGAGGTCTCTGCCTGAGCCCAATGGCATCTGGAGCCAACTGACAATGTCAATAAGGGATAGAATTTGCTTCCTATTCAAATGTGCTCTCCCAGAACAAGTGTATATCCCAGGCTACGTACCATAGAGGCTTCCCCTACTAGAATGTGATTATTAGGGAGCTCTCTGAACCAAGATGACAGACAGTGTCCACACTTTCTCCAGAATGTCAGAGTACTACCTGGTAGAGACTGCTTTCACATGCTGATGCTGTCTCCATCAATAATTCTCAAAGTATAATCTGTTGTTCTGTCTCTCCCTCGATTACCATTTGGAAGGTGATGGAGCTTCATTTTTATTTCCAGCACAGATTTGAAGTTTACTTAAGAACTCCCTCATACGAGCACGGTGACCAGTTGAGGCAACCCTGGCTGGCAGAGCCAAGTCCCTAGTGCTGTCTGAAAGGGCAAAAAGGCAAAAAAGCCAGGCTCCACAACATTTCCCAACAATCAGGAACGATTACTTTCATCTTTCAACAGAGTAAGAGTACCTAAAAGAATTCTGAGTTCAAAAGATGCAGAGTAACACAAAAATTATTATACCATTTCTTTACAGATGCTTTTACAAAAGTGCTAAAGGAATTAGAGCTACTGAGAGCTGCTGTCTGAAAGATAACCTCAAACTATGGGAGGAATCGACCTGATAATCAAAGAATTCAAATACCAATAACCATTTTTCTCTTGAGTAACACCTGATTTTTTAACAGAGCTTTCAAGAAATGCTGACACGTCATGGAGTTCTTTGGAGCAGGATTCCACCAAAAGATAAATCTTCCTGAAAGACTAAATATTAATTTTTTTTTTTTTTAATGTGCTTGGCAAAACACTTAAATAGTTCTCAGGAACTCAGTGAATCTAAAATATGGCAGTTTCTCCATCTCTCTTGGTTTTAAGGATCCTGCTGTTCCATGTAATAATCTGTGTCTTTTGAAATAACAGAGGCGAAAAGGTCAATGTAAGTTTACCATATTAATTAAGAGTACAGTAGCAAGTATATTTATGAAAAAGATTTATAAATTGTTGGCAGACACTTCTTCATGTTGCTTTCATAGGGTAGTTCTACTAAGTGAAGAAAGCAAGACTTGGGCATTTAATAGAAATGCCATCAATATTCCTTTTCATTTTATATAAAGGTAAAGTAAGAATGAATTTCCTTTTTTTCTCTTTAGAAAGAGCTGGCTGCATTTTAAAATAACCTCAGTTCATAAGAGGATCTGCAAAATAATCACGGCATCTTCAATTAAAGCAGACTTTTTTAACAAAGGCACACTAACCCAGCAGGGAAAGGCAAAGTGGGCCCCTTAAATGTTCTCTGAATTTTTAATGCATAACCGAAGAAAAGGAAAATTTTCTAAATTTTCAATTTGTAAGCATGTCAACACTTGAAAACATAACTTCAGCAACTAGAGAGAACTATTCAAAAAAAACCAGAGAGCTCAATACAAAGTACCGTTACTCTTTTCAAAGTTCTATTTAGGAATTCAATTTTAATTCACTTATTAACTGAATAAACACTGGGAGTGGGTACTTTAATCCAGCAAAGAAGGAAGATGGAAGCATCAGGGAAGTCCAAATAGGGAAAGAGTAGATTCACTCAAAGTGGATCAGCCAGTAAAAGGGCTCATGGACCACAACAGGGCAAAAGGGCTTTCCCCTCTATCCCACCACTCTGGGAAATGTCAGCCTAGTGGGTGGAATGGAATATATAAAAATGGAATCATAAAACCTCTCTCCTTTTCTGTCTCATTTTTTCCAAATTATCTTTATTCCAGAGTCTATCTAATCTTCCCTACCCACTGTTTTTTTTTTTCTTTCATTCTACTTGTTTTCCTATTTTTATTACCACTCGCCTTCTATTTCCATGAGCCATTCTTCCTAGGCCCTTCTCATTCTCCCACCTCCGTAATTTCCAGTCTTCCTGAATCACCACAATTCCCTTTAGTACGTAAGAGAAAATCACCCCCACCATTATCATTTGGCCTTTCCTGCCCTTTTCTGAGCACAACACCAACATGGAAAGCCCCGTTCTTCTGATCCAGATGGAAAGAAGTAGTCACAAGCTTGGGTAAAAAGTGAAGGTGTGTTTTCCAAAATGCAAATTCAGCACTATAGGAAAAAAACAGAGCATTTTATAGTCAACCACAGGGACATTTACATTCATTTAATGCTTCAGTTAAAGTCAAGTCACAAGCTCTGAGCTAGTATCAGTACTGTTTCCCAGGGATATTTCCCATTTCTCACTTGTGTTCTCTACTCAATCCTTAAAGAGAATTTCAAGGACTGATTAAAGCATCAAAAATTGAAACAGGGTAATACAATCTGCTACAGTGAGCGTTTGGTTGGGAAAACTGAATTTTAGTTTAGGTTTAGTTAGTTAAGTTTCTGCTGATCCCATTGACCTATACTGAGCACATCTGCAATACTGTCTACAATTATCACGTCACAATACACTGATCCTACAACACCAGAAATTCAACACCCTACTTCTTCATGCAGTGGTTATATGTAGGGATCTTAAAGCACCATTCCACGGAAGGAGGAGCAGTGACAAAGCCAAGTTTGACATAACAGCTGGAAAGCTGCCAAAATTCCATCACAAATGCTGAGACTACTTCACAGTATTAATAGATAGACTATTAATAGAAATAGTAGCCAGCCTCTAGGATGCTCCCCCATGATCCTGGTTTTTCACATCGTTGTGTAGACCCCTTCTATAATATATCAGGGCAGGCTGGTGTGACCAATAAAATTCTGTGGAAGTGATGGTGTACTACTTTCAAGGTGGAAGGAAAAAATTTAAAAGCGTGAAATTTAGTGGATTTCCTGATTAGCTCATCCATTTGGGTTATATCTGCCTTTATCCTTGACTAGGCTATTTTATATCTCTATAGAGATAGATGTTAACTTGTAGAAAACATATGCTACCACAAATAGTTCTTTTTTATGGAAATGCAAATTAAGTCCAGTGGAATGCAACTGATTTAATACCCTATGGATAGTGAGCAGTTTTGCCAGTGTTGCATCTTTGTATATTCATTTCAGCACTACCTATCTGACTATAAATGTGTAGAACACTGAGTTCTCTTTTGAACTCATTATATCTTAATGCTTCCCTCACTATTGAACTTAATAAAATCTTTGACACAAGTGCCTTTCATATCCATATGAGAGTCATGATTTTATTCTTTTAGAAATTATACTTCAAGAGAAGCTAAGTCGTAAAAGGCATTGCAGCTTCTGCCTTGGTCTGAGATAGCTCGCTCTGGGGGACGTGAGCTGCCATGCCATGAGGATACTCAAGCAGACCTGTGGAGAGGCCCACATGCAAAGGAATTAAGGCCTCCCATCAACTGCCACTAGCAACTAGCTGGCCATGTGAGTGAGCTACCTCAAAAATGGATCCTCCAGCCCCAGTCAAGCCTTCAGATGACTGCAGTTCCCACTGTCACCTCAAGCCAGAAATACTTGGCCAAGCCAATCCCAAATTCATGACCCACAGAAACCAAGATAATAAATATGTTTTTTGTTTTTAAGTCACTAGGTTTGGGGGATAATCACAGTAATAGATAACTAACACAGGAAGAAGCAGGAGGGTTTTCTCTTGTATCAGTTTTACTTAAAATGGGGTCCTGCTCTACCAATCAGAATACCTATGTGCAGAACTAAATCAGGGTATTGGCTAACTGCCCTATAGCAAGGAAGACAGGTAGGTGGTTAGCAGAATAGAGAAGCTGTTGTTTACCCCAGTCATCTCTAGTTAATCTTTTTATTTTTTCAACACTTCTATACCTAGCAAAGTAATTCAGAGCAATCAATGTGTTGAGTGTGTTCAAAGATGGAATCAAGCTAGCCTGTAATACTCCACTCTTCAGCGTCACACAGACAGAAGCCAGCCCAGGGAGGAGAGATGAGGAAAGAGGAACAAATTTTATTCTTGCCTAGAACTGATCAAGTTTTTTGTGAGTTGGCAACAGTCGGTGAGTCTTTTTTCGTTACTGTATGACCCTCTGCAGAGCCCTGGTGGTGGAGTGGTTAACAACTCAGCTGCTAATCAAAAGGTCTGCAGTTTGAATCCACCAGCCACTCCTTGGAAATCCAATGGGGCAGTTCTACTCTGTCCTATAGGGTTGCTATGAGTCAGAATCAACTCGACAGCGATGGGTTTATACCCCTCTGCATCCCCTCACACCTGAAGGACTCGGCATTCAACGTTACTGAACTCTGATCTGGACTGCAGAATGCTGTCTCGCTCCCTCAGCACGCTACAGGGCATGCTCACGGACTGGGAGTTCTGCTAAAGCGACCCACTAACAGGTAGTTCTCATAAGTGGAAAATGCTCTATAACAGTTTTAAAACACTTGGGAAGTGGCTGGAATTTTATTAAGAGCTCATGAAAATCCTCTGAAGAAAGAGCAGTTAATTAGCCCCATTTTATACATACATGAGGAAACTGAAGCTTTGAGAGATTCACTTACTTGCCCAAGGGCACACAGCTCACAAGTGGCATACCTGCAACTGAACTTAGATCTGCAAGGTCCAGAGCCTGTGTTCTAAGTTAGTACATTATTTTACCTCCAAGTATGGCACGTTTGTGATGGTGACCTCTAACCCAGTTAAAAGTCAGAATTCAGCTAAATGAGAGAACATATGAAAGTTTCAATTCAATAAAATTGAAGGTTACATATATACCAGAAACAAACCGTATCATCGCTTATACCTGCTGTTAAAGGGTTCTTTGGGATGACATATATTTTACCAACACGGGTTCTGATGTCATCTAAATGGCTCTATGATCATTTCCCAAGAAAAGCAAAAAGGCAGAGAAAATGATATAGGTTTACAGAGTTAAGTACTACGTATAGTAGAAACTAATCAAAATTCTGCCCTCAAACCTCTAGTGAACATTCATTTCAAAAGAACACGCAAAGTTTTTTTTCACACATCGTCTTCTTATATGGAAGTGAAAAATGTGAAGCTTCAAGTATGACTTAATGGGTTAAGACTTCTTAAATTGACATGACAAAAATATCTCATCCTGCCTGTTGAAAGAAGCATGTAGTTAACATCTTTAAAACATTCCAGATTGCAACAAAAATGCAGAGGGGAAAGGGGCAAAAGGCAAAAAGACAGGGTAAGTGATGTAACTTGATAAAGACAACTATACACTCTACTCATTAGCAACAATTTGGGGGCTACCAGAGCTTCCCCCCCGTTAAGCCAAAGAATTTGTCTTTGTACCAGTGAAGTCAATACCCTGTAAAGAAGAGAAAAAGAAAAAAAAAAAAAGGCATGCTGGGGTCTTACAGAAAAATAGTTATTCATAGTTCGATTTCTCCAGCTCTGAGCCCCAAAGGATAATGCCCAGATCAGAAAGCACATGGTAATGAGCAGCATGCCCCTTATGAAAATGGCCTCTGCCTCCAAGTCTGGCTCCTGGCTCTGGTTTCATTCTACACATAGGCAGTTGCTACAAGGCCCTGAAGTCTGCTCAGACCTCAGCCAGAGACACTGTGAGGCTCTAAGACTCAGGGGATGGATCTGGCAGCCTATGTTTGAAATGGAAGTGAGGGTGTTAATGGCCCAGTTTCCCGCCACAAAGAATGTCTTTTGCATTCTGATCCAGGGGTCCACATTGTCCTTTTTAAAAAATAAAAAGTTATTCAGGCCTGTTTGGCCTATTTTCACTTTTCAGACTGTACTTGGCAGCCAGATGGGTGAATTCCATTGACCTGAGCTCACTTCTGATTTTTTTCATGTTTTCTTGATATGTTTGCCATGCTCAGGATTCATACACAGCTGCAGACAGGTGAAAACCCACAAGATTTATCATCAACTACAGGCTTGAGAAGTGAAGCAATACTGAAACTTTCAAATGCAGTGAGGAAAGCACACATTCCAGGGGAAAAGAAGAACTCTGCCCCTCTACAACCCAGGATCCAAACCCTGTCCACAGTCTTCCAAGACGTCGTGTCTGAGCACGCTCAGGAGGGAACGAGCTCCTGAGACAGAAAGGGTAGCAAGTGAGAGAAAAGACCAGCCACTCCTGCAGTGCAAACGCCCACTAAATATCCTACTTTAAACAGAAAAGCACCAGTGTTATCTTTCGCAGGGAGCCAAGACCAAAAGAAAATCTGACTTGACTCCCAACATTCCAGACCTTATTAACATGAGTCACATCACTGCAAACAAAGGCCACCACTGTCAGCCTGCACAGGTGGATGCAGCCATCTCCTCCCAGATCCCACACCATCCAGCCAAGGGACAGACTCCAAGGACCCACAACTGTTCACAATCTCAGACCTCTAGAGGAAAAATGTCATCATGAACCTTAGTACAGTTAATTTTTATCAACAGAATGAATAAACGTCCATGCAAATTCTGGGCAAATAGATGCCAGGGTCAGATTTTGGTTTCTGAGCAGTGATAGGAAAATGGAAGAAGAGAAAAAAAATGCCAGAGAGGAACAGCTGAGAAGGAATCAGAATATAAAAACCTTGTAGTAAGGACTATGACTGGGTCAGAAGGCAATGTGTGATAGATCAAGGGGAAAAGCATAAGAATAATGCCTGCATCACTGGCTTTCAGTGTTACAATGCGAAACTATGACTCTACGTGGTGGAATCTAATCTAAAGTTTAACTGTATCTTTGGATTGTCAACAATTCCAAAGGTCAAACGTCTAAAGTATGCTGTGTCTTCATTTTCTTCTATATTTGGAATTCTTACCATTTTTCCCCAATTTTTTTCTCACACGGCACAAGAAGTTCGAGAGGTCTTCATATAAGCTAAGTTTAAGTTAGCAACCTGAAAGGCACTCTCCCACCATGATACAGGTACAGCATGGAATATGCTTCAACTTACACATTTAAAAAACAAAACAAAAATGCACTGGTGGTGCAGTGGTTATGTGCTCGGCTGCTAACCGAAAGGTCAGTGGTTGGAACCCACCAGCTGCTCAGTGGGAGAAAGATGTGACACTCAGCTTCGGTAAAGATTACAGCCTTAGAAACCCTATGCGGCAGTTCTACTCAGTCCTATAGAGTCCCTATGAGTGGGAATCAACTCAACATCAATGGGTAAATGTTTCAAATGAATGTTCCCCTCCACCCCCCCATTTAAAATCTTTGTTAAAAATTGCTTAGAACTGAAAGGGCAAGTGGTTCTCAAATGTTACCATGCCTAATCATCACCTGGAGAGCCTGATAAAACACAGATTGCTGAACTCCACCCCCAACAGACTGCTATTCAGTAGGTCTGCAGCAGGCCATGAAGGCACATGTCTTACAAGCTCCTAGGTGATGCAGATACTGCTGGTCTGAGACTCTGGAGTAGCCAGGTTCTAGGCTAAGGCCTAAGTACTGGGAAAGCCTTCTGGATGGAGACAAGGGCCCACTTTCCCACTCAAACTAGAGCAGCTCCAATTCTATCGGCTTTTAGAGTGGGTGTGCAGGTGGGACAGAGGGGAGGGAGAGAGAAGAGAGGAAGGGGGAGAGAGAGAGCATCAGAGAGACAGATGATGGTAGGAGTAGAGGGACTGTTGTTGTATGCCATCGAGCCAATTCTGAGTCACAGAGACCCTACAGGACAGAGTAGAACTGCCCCATAGGGTTTCCTAGGCTGTAATCTTTATGGGAGCAGATGGTCAGGTCTTTTCTCCAACAGAGTTGCTGGTAGGTTCAAACCATTGACCTTTTGGTTAGCAGCCAAGCGCTTAACCACTGCATCACCAGGGCTGTGTATTTAATTGGGGAGCCACGTTAAGATATTTGAAAAAACATCTGCTCATTGAGATTTTGAAAATCACTAACCCTAACTCACCCTTTCATTTTACAGAAAGGGAAACTGAGGCCTAACGAAATGACTTGTTCAATACCACACAGTCCAAAACATGAACAATTCAACTCTTATAATTCTCGGAAGACATATAGCCAGACTGCTTCTTGGAAGCAAGGACGGCGAGACTTTGTCTCATGTACTTTGGACACGTCATCAGCAAAAAAGAGGAAGACCCTCAATGAGACGGATTGACACAGTGGCTGCAACAATGGGCTCAAACATTACAACAATTGTGAGGATGGCGCAGGACCAGGCAGTGTTCTGTTCTGTTCTGCATGGGATTGCTATGATTCAGAACTGACTCGACGGCACCTAACAACTGCAATGGGATTGCTTAGGTCTTTTCATATTATTAGATGGTGGATCTTCATTAAAGTTTTTTTTATTTTGCATTCTAGAGTCACATAACCCCTTCTAGAACAATACTAGCAGATAACTTTACTCTCCCTTCTGAGGATATATGACAAAGAGGCTACAACTCTGACCGAAAAATGGAGGATTTCAGTTACAGACCTGGATCTTGACTCACTGTGTCCCACTGGTAACTTACTTGATATTAGATGCTTTGGTTGTTGCCAAGGATAAAACGGAAGCAATAAAACTTTCCTTTTACTCAATGAAGAGCAACAGAAACTTCTTTAATCCATGAGACGAAAAGCAACATGGCAATGTTAACTGGGTTTTGGCCACAGAGCAGATGCAAGGCCCAGCTCTTGAGCAGTATTCTGCACACTAGGAAAACGTTTCCATTCCTATCCTTGAACTAAAACTGTGGACTTGATGCCCAGGAACCAATCTAAAATCAAATGCTAGGAATGAAAGAAAAAAAAGAGGGGGGAATTCTTGAAATATTTTCCCTGTCATTACTATGTCTTAGGGAAACAAGGCAGGGTTCACAAAGGAGGTGATATCTGAGCTGACTCTGAACAAGTGAGAGTTTCCCAGGCAGAGGAACCAGAGGGGCAGGCCTAGAGGAGAGAATAAAATGGGGTCAAATGTAGGGGGGCTGGTGGGGGAATCTGAATACTATGGGAGGTGAGCATGGGCCAGTTTAAGCAATTTAGACATTTTTATGTAGAATAGGAAACACCATCAGCCTGGGCAAAGGGAATCTTAACTTGGGCGTATAAGGACTGTATGAGGAAAAGCCCAAGGACAGGGTCCAGGATAGAGGATGACCCCAGAAGACTATGCTCCAGAGTTCTCTCTCAGCGCTATAGGTGTCCCATAATGAGGTGATGAGGTGTATGAAATCTGGTTCCTATTCTACCAGAGAGGCCCTTGGTATTGCACATTTCCCAGAAGCAATCTCTGGGAGAGCCTGGATCTAACTTTCAGAGGCACTAATCCAGGAACGAAGGGTTTTGCTTGCAGAATGTATGGTGCGCTTAAAAAGAAGGAAACCACTTTTGGCTTACATGAGGAATTTGAGGGGCCATAAAAAAAGAGGAAAAGCCATCAGAAGGAAGGGTAGAGAGATACTTGTTTTGAGGAGCGAGTATCTTGGATAAGAGGTAATCCTCAGTAAACAGCAGCCCTGAGGATAAGGAAGACAGTAGGAATATCCAAGTAGTAAGGATTACCACTATATATTTAATTTGTTACGAATATATAACAAATTATATTAAATATTACATAATTATAAGGTAATGAATCACCTTACAGAGCGCTATTTGGCCTTGTCCTTGGTTCCTGAGAGGTAACTTTTAGAATTTCCTGAGTATTTGAGGTGCCGTGTGTCGTACAGGCTTAAAAACTATACCGGAGGATTTGTGCTAATGAGTTGGGGGCTGGCCAAGCCAGAGGAACCACTTCATGACCTGATACCAGTTTGCATCAGGGAGGGAGAGAAACATGATTCAATCATGCATATGCAATGAAGCCCCGATCATGACTATGCAATGAAGCCAATAAAGGCTCTGGACATGGAAGCTGGTGGCATCCTGAAGGCACAGTAAGAGAGGATCAAATTGGCGGTCAGCGGGTCAGAAGCAAGGCTGTCACATGGATTCCCAAGTGTGCAGCTGGTGTCTGCCTATTTGGCCGTCTGAAAAACTGTGTGCTTTCAACTTGTTAGAGCTCACCTAGCTCTGGGTGGTTAGGGTAACAGAGAGAAAATGCCATCTATGCGTCTGGTGTTCAGAGATGACTGAGAAGCAGGAAAGTAGGATTTAATTAATCTTCACATTTTAGGGATTGGAATTATGTCAATTTTTATCTATAAAATATTATTATATTAAACATTCATATATAATACAATATTAACATACCCATTTCAGAGACAAAGACAGAGATTCAGCAAACACAAAAAAGCAGAGTAAACAAGTGACAAAGCCCGATTCTAAGCCAAGTCAGTCTAATACCAAAGCTCCAAATGTTATTTGTCTGTATCACACCGTTAGCTACAAAGTATTACAAGGGAACAGTAATCCTACATTTCTCTGAGGGTATTGTGGGGCTTCGTCCCACCTAAACTGTATGAAGAAATGAAAAGAGGGATCAGTCACAAAGCAGTATCCTTGAACAATGTAGCAATTTGCCCCAGGAAAAGGAAATGGTAGGGGAGCGGCATGTGCTCAAACAGAATGCTTGTTCTAGAAAACAAAGCAATTAGGAATACAGGATTTATTCCACAAACATTTACTGAGCACCCACTACATGCCAGGTATAGTACTAGGAGGTGGGAGAGAACAGTGAATAAAATAAAGTTCCTGTCTCGTACTGTGTACAATTTAGTGAACCATGCCCTCTGTAAATATCCTTAATTTTAGAGCAGTCATTCTCTAGCTTGGCTGACCGTAATCTCCAGCAGGGCATTGGAAAAAAACATGATACCAAATCAGGCAAGAAAATTCTGACTTAGAGGTCTGTGAATCTGTATATTTTAAGGTTTCACCAGTGTTTCTGAAGTACAACCAACTGAGAAAACCAGGACTCAAGAGAGTAATTAATTTCTCTCAATCTCTTAATATATTTCTTTAGATTTATGTAAGCTGTTTGTTAATTTTACATGTGCTTAGTTTTATCACAGGACCAGGAACAAATTAAGTTTTCCTCCCTCCGACCCTCCCATGGCCTTTTCAAGTGATAAAAAGGTAAGTAATTCAAGCAGATTCCCTTAGAAGTTAGGGAATTCTGAAGTAAAAACGCTGGACTCCTCTAGAGATGTAGACTCTGAACCTAAGTAGAATGTAGAAAAATACCACAAGCCAAACCTCACGGTCCAGTGTATAACCTATTCTTGTGCAAACCACAAATGGATGCAAAACAGGTAACTATGCTAGCATTAACTCTAGTTTCATATTAATCAGATGGCACTGTAAACTAAGAATCATTTAAGAAGCTAATTTCCAGGGGACAGAAGTCAGCTACAGTAAATTTAAGCAAAAGACACACTGGGAGACTACTCACATTTACAAGAAGGCAGAAAGAAGTCTTTTGAGATCATTGGAACCAATAATCACATTCTGAGGCAGACAGGATTGAAACAGTAAGGGGAATATACAAACTCCACGAGCAAGAGATATATTGTTCACCTACTTTACTTGATCATGTTTCCCTCTTTGGTCTGACAACGAGGAAGCTCAAAGCCAAATATATGACCTATATACAGGAACTCTACAGGAATCTTTTATGTACAATTTTACAGCTTCATCTTATTTTTCCTCAATTTCTTCACATATTTATTTTTATCCAATATAAAACCCCCTCAAATCATTATTGGATTACTCCATTCAATTCTTTGTTTCAAGGTTAAACCTTATGAAAAGCTGCACTTGGTATGATTCTGGGAGCCCTGGTGGTGTCATGGGTAGGAGCTCAGCTGCTAAGCAAGTCAGCAGTTCGAATCCACCAGTCGCTCCTTGGAAATCCTATGGGGCAGTTCTACTCCGTCCTATAGGGTCCCTGGTCGCTGTAAGTCAGAATCAACTCGACGGCAACGGGTTTGTTTTTTTTCGGTTGGTGTGAGAAAATGAGAAAAGGAGCCACAGACCAAGTTTGAACTACAGCTGACATAAAAATGTTTTTCTTGCCCTTGTCATCAAGAAATGCATGTGCTTGAAAAGTTTACACGCAAAAAGTAACAATCTTTGTTGGTTACCAGGGGTGGGAGGGGTGGGGGAGAAATACTAAATATGCAATAGATAAGTGGTATCTTGGGTGAAGGGTGAGACAGCACACAATACTGGGGAAACCAGCACAACTCCATAGACACATCCAAACTCCCTGAGGGACTGAATTGCTGGGCAGAGGGCTGTGGGGACCATGGTCTCGGGGAACATCTAGCTCAACTGGCATAACACAGTTTATAAAGACAATGTTCTACATTCTACCTTGGTGAGTAGCGTCTGGGGTCTTAAAAGCCTGTGAGCAGCCATCTAAGTTACTCCACTGGTCTCACCACTCCGGGAGTAAGGAATAATGAAGAGAACAGGATACAAGGAAAAGATTAGTCCAAAGGACTAATGGACCATAGCTACCAAGGCCTCCACCAGACTGAGTCCAGTACAGCTAGATGGTGCCCGGCTACCACCTCGGACTGCTCTGACCGGGATCACGACAGAGGGTTCTGGACAGAGGTGGAGAAGGATGTAGAAGAAAATTCTAACTCACAAAAAAAGACTAGATTTACTGGTCTAAAAGAGACTGGAGAAACCCCGAGAGTATGGCCCCCGGACACTCTTTTAGCTCAGAGGTGAAATCACTTCCGAGGCTCACCGTTCAGCCGGGGATTGGACAGCCTCATAAAACGAAACGGGACTAATGAGACACAGCAATCCAGGGACAAGGACTGGGGCAGAAGGGAACAGGAAATCTGGTGATAGGGAACCCAAGGTTGAGTAAGGGCAGTGTTGACATGTAGTGGGGTTGTTAACCACTGTCATAGGGCGACATGTGTACTGTTTAATGAGAAACAATTTTGTTCTGTAAGCCTTCATCTAAAGTGAGAACAGCAGCACAACTGGAAGAGCGTAGTCAATGTCACTGAACTGTGCATGTAGAAATTTTTGAAATGGTGTATCTTTGGCTATGTTTATTTTCACCAGAAAAAAACGTCGAGACAGGAGAGGGTTGACATGTTGTGGGGTTGTTAATCAATGTCATAAAACAATATGTGCACTGTTTCGTGAGAAAATATTTGTTCTGTGAGCCTTCACCTTAAGTACAATTAAAAATAAAATAAAATAAAGTAAGAATAGCAGCACAACTGGAAGAGCATAGTCGATGTCACTGAACTGTGCATGTAGAAATTTTTGAAATGGTGTATCTTTGGCTATGTTTATTTTCACCAAAAAAAGAAAAAGGTCGAGAAGGGAGATGGCTGACATGTTGTGGGGTTGTTAACCAATGTCATAAAACAATATATGTACTACTGTTTAATGAGAAACTATTTGTTCTGTAAACCTTCACCTGAAGTACAATAAAAAAAAAAAAAGAAATGCATGTGCCCATAGAAAAAGTGATCTCTCTGCTACCCAACACATTCACACACTTTCTACACAATGGCAAAGAGCTTAAGGTGCTCACAATAATTATACTCTCTCTCATAAGGTAAAATTCCAAAATCCATGTAAACATATGTATCTACTCTAGCAAATACTTCAGTATAAATTTCAATAAAAATCCATTTCCTCTCGCTACTATGAGAATATTAAAATACAAGGTTGCTTACACATTCAGGCACGTGTGGTATGAACTGCATGTATGAGGAGGATGCTTACTTTCGCCATAATTAATCCATAACTGCACTAATTTTATGTCTAACTTTAACTCTCCAACTTGTTTTCCCTGCTTTATTACCATTTTGCCCCTTAAATTTTACTTATATGTATTGTATCTGCCTCTATTACATGTATCTACATCATCTGCCTTAAATCCTTTTCGGTGCAAGGCAGGGAAAATGATCAATCAATCTAGCAATCAAAACAGTTACACACCTCATGAACGCTCTGATCACTGCTATACAATCCTTGTCTTTTCTTTCTACTAAAATTCTCCTGAGGAAAATGTACTGCTATTTGTGTGTGCGCGCGCGTTCTCTTATATGCCCATTGTAAAATGGTAACGCTGCTAGTAAACTAATTTTAAAGAGAGAAACTGATGAAAAATAATTTTATATGGCAGGCATAGCACTTTCTCTTAACTGTTTTAAAGCTCTTGACCTTTGGACTTCTTCATATGATTGCATACGTAAAATAATAATAACAATAATAAAAATTCTAAGAGTAATAATGCATGGTAACTGCAAAAAATATGGAAAATACAAAAAAGCATAAAGATCAAATTAAAAGACCCCATAATTCACCTACCCAGAGAAATTACTTTTCACATTTCATTGTATCTTACTTTTCTTTCTCATGCTACAATTCACCCTGCCAACATCTGCTTTTACCCAATTTTCCTCTGCCCCAACAGAGGTCAGTCTTCCCTACACAATCAGACACGCACAACTTCAATGTCAGGGTCCTCTAGCAAATCCTGCTCACAGCACCAATTGTGCAAACCAGTTCATGGAGACTAAGATTACCCACCTCCGATGCCAAACCGCGTGGTGGATAACAAATCCCACTCCACATTCCAGCTGCATCCTATGGAAATCTCAGCTTCCCTCCCCTATTCAGGCTCATGCAGCCCTTCTCTTATCCCCACCCACCCAGAGCTGGCTGAGCAGGTTACCATTCGCAAACTCAGATGTCCACAGGACTCTGACACTGCAGACTGAAAACTAAAACACCAAACTCATTGCTATCAAGTCGATCACAACTCACAGCGACCCTACAGGACAGCGTAGAACTGCCCCATAAGGTTTCCAAGGCTGTAATCTTCATGGAAGCAGACTGCCGCATCTTTCTCCCGTAGAGTGGCTAGTGGGTTTGAACTGCAGACTTTTCAGTTAGCAGCCGAGGGCTTAACCACAGCACCACCAGGGCTTCTTCACTTCAGACTAGCCAGCCCCAAACCTAGGGTTTTCCTCTACCACCTCAGGGTACCAGCCACAAGCCTGGGAATCTACATGACTCCTTCTACTTCAAGCCAGCCGGCTCTCCCTGCTCTTTTGAGTCTAATAATTTGCTGGAAGGACTCACACAGCTCACAGGAGACACCATACCTGCAATAACATCTTCAATATAACAAAAAAGGGTACAAGTGAAGAGACGCATAGAGCGAGGTCTGTAAGGAGTAACAGTGCGAAGTTCCCATGTCCCAAAGAGGGACGCAGTACCCTCTCCCATGCATGGTCACCAACCAGAAAGCTCCTGGAACCTCCATCTTCCAAAGTCTTTATCAGACTCATCACATGGCCATGACATATTATAACATGCCTAGGAGGCTTAGTCAGCATCGAGCCCCTAGATGGTCCCTCTTGGGCTGTTCAGTACCCTACTCATTAGCCTCAGGTGCTGGTCTCGTTCTCAGGGACCAAGATAGAAAGCCAAATGGCTTTCTGAAAAGTGATTCCACTCCTTGCAACAACCTCAGACTTTTTCATTCACAAACACATTCTCACATACACAGACCCTGCTTCTACCTAGATGAGGTTCAATAAGGAAGCAGTAAATTTAATGAGTGTCATAATCAGCTCTTATCCTGCCTTTCAGAGTTGTTCATGTCTTTGATTTCCAGTTCATTTGTATCTGTAAACTCACTAAACTCATCAAAATGTTACCTTCTTTACCTTCAGTAAAGTCAGTCTTCTATATGCCTACATAAAGTGCCTCTGGTTTTAACTCCTGTAGCATCAAAATAGGTCATCTCTAAGTGTTACCCTAAAACCTCATTTAAAATATATATACTTCCCTCTCAAAATCAATGGATCTACAGTTACAAGCTGCTATTCATAAGGCTTTCACTGGCTAATTCTTTTCAGAAGTAGACCGCCAGGTCCTTCTTCCTCGTCTGTCTTAGTCTGGAAGCTCAGCTGAAAGCTGTCCACCATGGGTGACCCTGCTGGTATTTGAATACCAGTGGCATAGCTTCCAGCATCACAGCAACACGCAAGCCCCCACAGTACGACAAACTGACAGACACATGGGGGACAACATGTTATGGATAACACTGCAGAGAACAGGAATTCCAGAACACTTAACTGTGCTCATGAGGAACCTGTACATAGATCAAGAGGCAGTCGTTCGAACAGAACAAGGGGATACTGCATGGTTTAAAATCAGGAAAGGTCTGCATCAGGGTTGTATCCTTTCACCATACTTATTCAATCTGTATGCTCAGCAAATAATTCGAGAAGCTGGACTATATGAAGAAGAACAGGGCATCAGGATTGGAGAAAGACTCATTAACAATCTGCGTTATGCAGATGACACAACTCTGCTTGCTGAAAGTGAAGAGGACTGGAAACATTTACGGATGAAGATCAAAGACCACAACCTTCAGTATGGATTACACCTCAACATAAAGAAAACAAAAATCCTCACAACTGGACCAATAAGCAACATCATGATAAATGGAGAAAAGACTGAAGTTGTCAAGGATTTCATTTTACTTGGATCCACAATCAACAACCATGGAAGCAGCAGTCAAGAAATCAAACAATGTGCTGCACTGGGCAAATCTGCTGCAAAAGACCTCCTTAAAGTGTTGAAAAGCAAAGAGGTCACCTTGAAGACTAAGGTGCACCTGACCCAAGCCATGGTGTTTTCAACCACCTCCTATGCATGTCAAAGCTGGACGATGAATAAGAAAGAAGAACTGATGCCTCTGAATTGTGGTGTTGGAGAAGAATACTGAATATACCATGGACTGCCAAAAGCATGAACAAATCTGTCTTGGAAGAAAATACAACCAGAATGCTCCTTAGAAGCAAGGATGGAGAGACTACATCTCACATACTTCAGACATGTTGTCAGGAGGGAGCAGTCCCTAGAGAAGGACAACCTGCTCTGTAAAGTAGAGGGTCAGTGAAAAAGAGGAAGACCCTCGACGAGATGGGCTGACACAGTGGCTGCAACAATGGGCTTAAGCATAACAACGATTGTGAGGATGGTGCAGGACCGGGCAGTGTTTCATTCTGTTGTACATAGGGCCATTATGAGTCGGAACCGACTCAACTGCACCTAATAACAACAACAGTCACAAGATTAATCTACAAAAGAAAACATGTCCTACTGAGCTGATGGCCCTCTACATGCGATGACTAAGTCTTTCGTTTTATTCCTGTCTAGGAATACTTCATTCAGGATGCCAAAGGTGGCATTAAACAATTACTGATGCCTGAAACTAAACAGAAATGTATTTTTGTGACATAATGATAGATTTCACTACAGTATGGAAGTAATTACATCGGGATCTATGAGATATAATTATTTTGAGACTTAAACTGGTCCCATACTTCTTAGAAAGATTGTTTTACTTTGGATCTCTTCCACAGCTGTCTATTTAAAGTGAAACAACAGAAGTTGGTTAATGTGAAAACACTTTACATGCTTGTTACTGAGATTAAAGTAAGTGGAAGGGTACAAGACACATGTAATAAAAATATGTATGCATTTCTGCCATGAAGTATTAATAAAAAAGTAGACAAGGCAATATTCTTTCCCTACTAAGAAAGAGATCAGAGAAGGTCTACTCAATCATTCCTAGCAGAAAAACCAACCACCATGAAGTAACATTCTTATGTAAAAGTTGTTTCCTTTATGTCCCCGTCTTGATAATTCACTCTTGATGGCAAACGTCTTGTGCATTACCTTGCAAGTCTGAATCGTTCGACTTTGGACTGCTTCTTGCTCGCCGCTCTGTTTTCTTAATTCCTGGCCCACCACCGCTGCCGCCTCCCCCGCCTCCACTGCTTCCACCACTGTGGCCTTTCCCGTAGCCATTGTACACTGTCGTGCAGTTGGGTTTGTAGATAGAAGGAGGGCTATTGAGGCGGTTCTGGCGGTCAATCTGGCGGTCTTTCAGTTTTTTGTGCGGAGGTTTGCTGTACTGGTCTTCTCGAGTAATGTAGCTTGACATTCCATAGAGTGGTATAATTTCTAAAACGGATGATTATCACAAATGCAAGCTCAGTCTACAGTTCTAATAAAAAATTATTAAATGGTCAAACAACCTGCACTCTGGAGGAAGAAGTTTAAAGTAGTATTAAATACAGGATAAAACATATACTTTAAAAAGTGCTATATACACATGTAAGTACATGTTCAAAATATTCATTTGCAATCAATCAAGAAATATTCATTAAAAACCATACTGAGTGTTCTGAAATGTTCCAGAAATTATAGGGAACACTGAAGAAGGCAAGGTTACTGCCCTTAAAGAGTTCTTACTCCAGCTGAATTTATAACCAAATTTGATTGTGTCTTTCAAAATGTTTTTAGTAGTTGCAATACACAAAAGTTAGAACAAATAAAATAGCCCTTTTAAACGTGCACAACACTTAAATCCAAGATACCTAAAAGAATACTTATCCTTGTAGACAGAATAGTATTTCTATTGGAAAGTGTATAGCAATCAGAATATAAGGAGTTATTTGTGGTATCCCGAAGAGCCAACATTTGAACACTTACTAAAATAATGAGAAGTTCCCATTAAAAATAATCAGTGCTCACAGAATTTGGGGAAATGTTCAAGGAGGGATCTTAGGGGTAAAGATATACCATTTCCACAACCTGGTGCCAAACGCAGTTAAGCTGTGGTCTCGGACTTCTCTTTTTGGAGTCGTCATGAGGCAAGACAAATTGACTAGTAGAGTGTCAGCTGGCTTACAATGCATATTTTTAGAGTGGCTTAAAAGAAAATGAGGGCCTGAAAAAATAATCTCATGATCCTGGGGTGGGGAGGGACTATCATTTTATTTTTAAATTTTAATCAGTTTAAAATTATCCCTAAGCATCAACAAAAATGGTTAATTAATAATATAGAAGTTGAGTCTTTAAATCTTTATAAAGAAAAAGGGGTCCTCATACACAGGGACCATTAAATTAACATCCAAACCTTAACACCTCTGAGAGTGAAAAGAAGTATGATGAATCATTTTTCTGGGACAAGAGACCTAAATCACAACAGTCCCTGACACACCAGGAATGTATGATCACCCTACATATTTTAACATTGATGCTTCAATTGCTCAGTGGTAAAGCTACACTTTTATTTTCTTTCCATTCACATTTCTTAAGGAAGACCTTTAAAAGAAATCAATTTGCTTCAGAGAACATGTAAAACAAATAAGGTTCTATTCTGAGAGAATATGTCCAAGTAAACGATGTCAAAATACACAAGAAGGATGGTAAATGTTTTAAATATTACAATGTATTATATTTGAGATTTAAAATACATGTGATTGATATTAATATAATTATTAATCTTTCAAAACATGTTGAGGACTTTTTTAACTCCTATGGTTTAAGACAATGTTTAAATTGCTTCAGGTATGCACATTCAGAACTAAGGTGAGAAAACACATAAATGGCTTTATTTATGAAGTAAAATGGGATTTGGTTTTACTGTCTTTAATTTGAAACCAGTGAAGGCACTTTAATTTGTACACTATTGTTCTGTGTGATTTTAATGAAATTAGACTAATATAAAATGAATTTTTTTTTTTTTTTTTTTTTTTTTTTTGCTTAATACTACTGGTAATTTAAATCACATTGTTGGTGAACCCAGCAGCTGCTCCTCAGAAGATGTGGCAGTCTGCTTCCATAAAGTTACAGCCTTGGAAATCCTATGGGGCAGATCTACTCTGCCCTATAGTGTTGCTTATGAGTCAGAATCAACTCAAAGGCAATGGTTTGGTTTTTATTTTTTATTTTTTGGTTGGCTTACTAAAATTGCAAGGGGTACTATTCAGAAAACAGTGACCATCTGAAATACTATTAACAGACTTTTAAAATAAGGCAGGTCAGATATTCCTCAATAAAGATAAATCAGTAGCCAAAGTTTTTCCCAACGGCATCATAGCTCAGATCCTGAAAACTGGCAAATGCTCAAATATTTAATGTATGTTGTGTCAAAGCACTGAATACTTTTTAAAAATTACCATTAACTGAATTTTTTCAGTTTTTATCCAAATGTTCTCATGGCATGCACACTCCACCTAATATTTATGGGTGTTACATTTTAGGCAAAGATCATTAATAAGTTATTGATGTCTCCATGAAATCAAAGTGTTGACGATTTCATACTTTTGCTATTATCTCCCTATACAACAATATGACAGCACCTGATTATTTGAAATTATGCTACATTTCTTTCTGATTACTGAAAAATAAGTAATCAAATTCTGTTTCTAAGCTACAACAAGATATTTCACTTGAAATATCCATCTCAAAATTTTTCTTTTGTGAATGAGAAAACATGTGAACATACAGGGGAAATACATGTTTGTGTATGTGTAAATGATAAGAGAAAGTGAGGTAAGAACTTGTTCAAAAATTCTATGCTATCACAGACATTTCTAATATAATTTAACTGACCAAACATAATAATGTTTAAAGTAGAAAAAACGCTTCAATTTACAGACTCTGAGGGAAATCGCTTTTCAAAGTCCAAGAGGTTGAAGTCTAATTTTTAACTTCATTTATCTGGGTTCTTAGTATCCATTCTGATAGAGGCAGGCTTTAGACTAAACCAATACCAAGGCCAAACTAAAAGGCATAACGTAGGTAGCTCTGAGGCTCTTTTCCTTTCAAGGTAAGTATTTGCTTAACAACCAGTGAAGTTGTAGCTGCGCTAAGGGCTACAGTTAAACTGAAAATAGGGCTCAGGAGGACTACATCAACAGCGAGGGAATTCTGAGTTCTGCCAAGATTGTTTAACACAGAACACTCACATGTCCCAAAGGTTATTGAGATCTCACACCATTCTAACATTGAAAACAGGGCACATAACACTTTTCAACATCCCTTCTTCTGCTAGGCCATAAGGATGCCAAAAAATAACACGTCGCAGTTCTGCCTCAGGCGACTCTCACGTAAAAATGTTTACAGGACATGGGAACACACAATAGATCACTGTCTATTTTCTAAAATAAAAAGTGGCTATCCCGATCGCTCCCTGATATTTGTGGTACTTGAGTCGGGGTAGAGAATTGAGAAAATTAGATCTGGAACCCACAAAGTAATCATACAAGATCTAACAGGACGAAGGAAACTAGGGATTTTCCACGAGTTAATACACCACACAGATCCCTTTCTACCATGCTTAGTAGAGATGAAACAAAGGGCTCTCTTACACTACCGAAATGCTGCAACCAGTTTCAAAAGCTCCTGATGAAATATTCTACTCACCTTGTTCGCCATATATTGTTGGGGGAAGATGATGCTGCGGAAAAAACTGAGGCGGTATATCTCCAGGTCCAGTAACAGGTGGGTAGTAAGCCGTGTGTGAGTTATGAATAAAATGTGGGTGGTGAGGCATGTAGGGGGGTAGGTGATGGGTCGGAGACATAGCTGAGGGGTAGCTCGGAGGGTAACACTCAGGAGACTGGGGTGTGACCACCACCCGACGGACTCCAGTACTGTCTTCAATCACCTAAAGAAAACAGCAAGAGGAAAGAGTGTAGCACATATTATTAGCAAACATCCTATGAACGTATATCATGTTAATAAATTCCTCAAATTTTAATTTTCTCTCCCCCACAGAGAAAGGAATTTTTAGTGCATGTTGAATTCTAGTTCTCTAATTCAATCAGCAAGGAACCCTGGTGGTGCAGTGGTTAAAGCACATTGCTGCTAACCAAACTGTCCGACAGTTCACACCGACCAGTGGCTCCGCAGGAGAAAAGATGTAGCAGTCTGCTTCTGTAAAGAGTTCAGCCTTGGAAACCTATTGGGGTAGTTCTACTCTGTCCTATAGGGTCTCTGTGAGTCAGAATCAACTCAATGCCAAAGGGGTTTTTTGTTAATTCAACCAACTAAATGCGTTCTATAAGTAATAAGGTTTAACAATTAAAATTTATGAAAATTAACTTTTCATCAACCAACTGCTTCTCTACAATCACTCTGTACAACCTTTGCAAAGATCAATAGATTGATGCTAAAAATCTCATTTTTCTCATAAAATTTTCAGTGGCTTCATTCAAGACAAGTAAATTCAATGTGTGCTTAAATTACTTTTAAGAATAACTTTAAAAATTAATTATAAAACCTACTATATAGCTACAGTAGTCAAAACAGCCTGGTACTGGTACAACGACAGATACATTGACCAATGGAACAGAATTGAGAACCCAGATGTAAATCCATCCACCTACG
>NW_004444046.1:7168543-7180357 GCF_000243295.1 Trichechus manatus latirostris | reverse complement strand
GGGGTTGTTAACCAATGTCATAAAACAATATGTGTACTACTGTTTCATGAGAAACTATTTGTTCTGTAAGCCTTCACCTGAAGTACAATAAAAAAAATAAAAATTATCAGTTCAATAGTTTTCCAGAAAGAAAAGACTTTCAGTGCCATATTAATATGTTTTCTGGGTCTGGGCTTGGAGATAATATTCTGCCCCTTCTTGCATTATTAGCATGCACAGTTCCATCATCATAAAGTCTTTGGGAACAAAGGGAACATTATTATTGCCAGAAGCCATAAAAGTGTCTTAAAAGGTGTCATTTAATCTAGGACCCAGAATATAGATGAAACGAAGGGCTTCAGACCAATGAAACACCTGGGCAATTCAGAATCAGGATGGACACCTCTGCTTCCAAGATGTCTTTCCTGACAATGTAATGAGTACTGTGAAGACAGATATTATGACTAGCCAACCTGTTATGAGCAGAGTGAGCCAATAAACATTTTAGCCATATTATCCATACTTTCTGTAAGGAAGAGCAACTAAGACAGCACAGTGTCAATATTTACTGCCTCTGTGGCTGACTTCATGCTACCTACTCCAGAAGTAAACAATTTTACAGCGAGACAAGATATGAAATAACTAATACAATAAATACCATAATCCTAAGGTTCAGGGAAGGACAGCATGGAATAGCAGAAACAGAGAAGCTGGTCTAATTAAGTATGTTAATATAATTAGGCACACACAACTGATATGAAGCTCTACTTTTCTAAAAAGAAAAACAGGAAAAATTAAACTTGTATATTGAAATGGATTTCTTGTTATACCTCAGGAGGTTGATTATAGGCCAAAATAAAATGAATTAATCACATCAAAAACATTCTTTTTAGTAAAAAAAAAACAAAACACACACACAAAAACTAAATTTATCTTCATTTTTTAAAATAATGCTAAAAACAAAATGAAAAGTTTGGTTTGATTTAATAGCTATTAATCTTTGTTAAGGAGCCCTGGTGGCACAGTAGTTAAAGCACTCAGCTGCTAACCAAAAGGTCAGTGGTTCAAACCCATCAGGTACTTCACAGGAGAAATATGTGGCAATCTGCTTTCATAAAAATTTACAGCTTTGGAAACCCTATGGGACAGTTCTACTCTGTTGTAGAGGGTTACTATGAGTTGGAACCGACTCAAAGGCAATGGGTTTGGTTTTTGGTTTTAGTAATCTTTATGCCAAAATATGTAAATATTTATGTTAACATTAATGAATGTATTAACGTAATGGTTTTGAAATTAACTACTATGTATTAATAAGTATATTAATCAAGTAATTAACTCCTTAAATTTAAGCTTCTGATGTCATACTCCTTCCTAAAAAGACAAAAACTTTCTCCTTTGCCAATTAAACGTTTATATAAAAGAATTAGCAAGGCAAGTTCCAGGAGTTCCTGATTGAAAACATAGGTTACATTAACTGACATATAACTGACACATAAGGCATTTTCAACAAACGGACACAAAGTGTCTAGCTCTAGCTTTACTTCATACAAAAATGTAAGTCACGGATATATTTGAAAAATATCTGCAATACACAGTGAAGGAACATCTACCCTGATTAGCTTTCAAAAGAATTATAAACTGCGTAAAATTTCTGCGGCAAAATACAAACACCCCATCTCTAAATTTAGACCACATTCTGCAAAGAAAAACATTTGTAGTGATAAAGCCTTCATAGGGAAAAAAAAAGAATCATTTTATCTGCAGATCAAATAAGGTGATGGCTAAAGTAAAATTGGAATCATAACTAGCAAGCAGAAATCCTTCTTTTAACATCTAATACAAGACTCAAATTGCAGTATGGCAGTGCAGCGGTGGAAACCCTGGTGGCATAGTAGTTAAGAGCTATGTCTGCTAACCAAAAGGTTGGCAGTTTGAATCCACCAGGCGCTCCTTGGAAACGCTATGGGGCAATTCTACTCTGTCATATAGGGTCACTATGAGTCAGAATTAACTCGAAGGTGATGGGTTTGGTTTCTGGTATTCAGTATGTTTAAAGACTTACTTCTCTCTAGTCTCTTTCAGTAAGAAAGAAGCACATTTATAGATATGTGTATTTCTATTCACAATGAATGATACTACCCTGAATCACTTTAAAAGTCACAAATATTAAATTAGAATTGAGTAAGTAGGAATCAACTCTGGTAAGAGATTATTCTCACCTCTACAAAAATAAAACAACTATATAGATCACAATAATCAAAATGAGTAGAGTGGCACTCAACTGCTCTATACCAAGAGAACTTCATGTAGAATTTATGTAGAAAGAAGCTGCCTTAAAGCTTTCCAGAAAAAGGCAGGACAGAAGGACCAATCAATCAGAAAACAACATCAAGAAAATGGACATTTTCCAATGCCCAACAAGAAGAAAATTTGCAAGAAGGCTTTCAGAGTAAGTTAAAGCTCAGAGCTTAGCTTTTTATGTATTCTTTAATACTGTAACCTCTTCTGGGCCTTGGCAAGCTAATCACATTAACCCCATTTATGAAAACATGGCTGCTAATGTACAAGTTTATGGAACATGGTGCTTTGTCATTGTTAGGTGTCATCGAGTCATTCCAACTCATAGCGACCTTATGTATAACATAACGAAACGCTGCCCAGTCCTGCGCCATCCTCACAGGCATAGCTATGTTTGAGCCCATTGTTGCAGCCACTGTGTCAAGCCATCTCTTTGAGGGTCTTCCTCTTTCTCACTGACTCTCTACTTTACCAAGTATGATGTCCTTCTCCAGGGACTGGTCCCTGCTGATTACATGTCCAAAGTACATGAGCCAAAGTCCTGCCATCCTCGCTTCTAAGGAACATTCTGGCTGTATTTCTTCCAAGACAGATTTGTTCATTCTTCTGGCAGTTCATGGTATCTTCAATATTCTTTGCCAATATAATTCAAAGGTGTCAATTCTTCTTGGGTCTTCCTTATTCATTGTCCAGCTTCTGCGTGCATATGTGGCGATTAAAAATACCATGGCTTGAGTCAGGCATACCTTATAGTTCTCAAAGTGACATCTTCACTTTTTAAGATTTTAAAGAGGTTTTTTGCAGCAGATTTGCCCAATGCAATATGTCGTTTGATTTCTTGATGGCTGCTTCCATGGGTGTTGACTGTGGATCAAAGTAAAATGAAATCCTGGACAACTTCAGTATTTTCTTCATTTATCATGATGTTGCTTATTGGTCCAGTTGTGAGGATGTTTGTTTTCTTGACACTGAAGTGTAATCCATACTGGGCTGTAGTCTTTGATCTTCATCAGTATGTGCTTCAAGTCCTCTTCACTTTCCGCAAGCAAGGTTGTGTTCATCTGCATACCACAGGTTGTTAATGAGTCTTCCTCCAATCCCGATGCTGCATTCTTCTTCGTATAATGCAGCTTCTCAGATTATTTGCTCAGCATACAGTTTGAGTAAGTATGATGAAAGGATAAACCATACCATTAGAAATTCTCGTGGTCTGATGAGAATTGGGTTGATAAGTATTATCAAAGCCTCTTCTAATTTGTCTAAAATGCAGACCATAAATATGCTCTGCTGGATACTGTACTTTATACAATTTTAGCATAAATATGTTATGGATTTTCCTTACCACCTGACACAAATATGTATTATTTTACAGTGTCTTCCCCACTCTATTGGCTATTAAGAAAAACAAAGGCATATGCAAGATGTCCCTCTAACATGGAACCTTTATTTAATCCTGTGCTAGGTACTGGAAGGTCCACAGAAGGAAAGTATTTGCTTTCTAGGAGCCTGCAGTCTTCATTATTTCATTCAATGCAAAACTCCCAATGGTCAACCAGGGGCATGGACTGCGCAGACAAAAAAAGACTCTCACTAAATATGAAGAACTCTTTGGACTTGTAAAACAGGGGTGGCTGTAATAAAAGGGAGAATTTACTGTCATCATTTATCATATAATTGCTAATTTAATAAAACAAACTGCTTTTGTATTTTATGTTGGGTAAAATCACTAATAAAGACAAGAATTTCAGTCTGGGGGCAGCGGGGGGAGGCCAGAAACAAAAATTAGGGCTATACAGAGTTGAAAGATTATCTTTTTACAAATGTATTTTGTAAGAATAAATTTTCCACTCTTTAATAAATATCAATCTGAAGTATAAATCACCTTTCACAAAGAAACTAGGCTTCCAGTTAGAAAGCTAACTTTTTTTCCCAAAAAACATTTTTGAGCATCTCGTGTTTTAGGTGAAAGTTTACACAGCAAATTAGTTTCTCATTCAACAATTCATACACAAATTGTTCTATGCCATTAGTTGCTATCCTTGCAACATGTCAGCACTCTTTCCATTTACATCCCTCCAGCTTCCCTACCTCTCCTTGCCTTCCCATCTTTGCTTTTGGGCAGATGTTGCCCATTTGGTCTCATACAGTTGATTGTTCGTTACAGTTGATTGTTCTAAGGAGCATATTCCTCATGGGTGTTGTTTATTTTATAGGGCAATCTATTGTCTGGCTGAAAGGTGACCTTGGAGAGACGCTTCAGTTCCAGGTTAAAAGGGTGTGTTACGGCAACAGTCTCAGGGGTTCCTCCAGTCTCTATCAGTCCAGTAAGGCTGTTTTTTCTAATGAATGAATTTTGTTCTACATTTTTCTCCTGTTCTAAAAAACTAAGTAACTTTTGGAAACCACAAATGGTCTGCATATATAAAGAACTGTTTCACAGCCCCATTTTTAATTATCTTAAATTATCCTGTGGTATTTGTGAAAGTTGTCTGTTTACATGTACATGTGTAATGGGGCACTTTCAGAAACATATTTCATTCCTACATCCAGAGCTGGTGTATCATCAAACACCTTTATTTTTAAAAATGAAATATTAATTCTGAAATAAATCGAAACAAAAATTAAAGGTATGTGTTGACTGTTTTGTTCACTTTCCTTCCATAACACAAACTGCAACATATTTTAATTATCAAATACAGTTTTAATCTATGCCTAAGGAAATTATGCCTATGTTCCTCCAAATAAGAAAACCTGAGGAGCAGTAACAATGTGCAGATATAATATGCAACTTAGGAAATAGTGGACAATAATACTCTTTGTTTAATGAAGATAGTTTGTAAAGAAATACATTACTCCAGCAGGATTTAAACATCAGCAACAGTTCAGTCCAAAAAATCCTGAGGCAGTAAAATATGCTTTCCAATCTTCACAGATGACTAAGAACAAACAGAGTTACTTCTTTTTGGGGTGAAAAAAATTATGGCAATGTACTGAAGCAGACAAATCACTTGAATTCAATTCAACAATTATTTCCTGACACATACTATGTGCTAAGCACTGGATATCTAAAGATGAGAAAAAATAGGTGTTAAACAGTTTGATTTATCTGTATAACCTAAGAAGAACAGAAACAGGAAAATCAGAGTAAATCCTAACAAGTGCTTTTACAGAAATCAGAACAAAGTATTCTTTACTCTTCACCTAGATTCTTTCACTCTATGACTCAATAGAATGGTCACTTGCATATCTTCTCCAGAGAAGCCCAGATACTTGAAAAAAGGTCATTGTGCCAAATTCTCAGGTTGCTACCTACCAGCGCCCCAGAACGTGACAGCTGCATCCAAGTTTCCTCTATCTTAAGCTCTACAAGTCTTGTCTGCTTAAAAAGCCCTCTAAAAAAAGGTGACGCATTTATCCTCTGCGAGCAAACACCCAGCCACCTTCCTCAGGCTAATGAAGTAACCCTGATGACACATAACAGCTAGTTTGCTTCTTTATCTTGCCTTTTTACTCAATTCAGTTCAACAAATATTTACTGAGAACCTTTTACGTGCCCAGTATCCTGTGGCCTATACACGAGGATGAGAGAATACGGCACAAAAAGATTAAATGGGGAGAGTGTTTTTATAAGTATGACCAAAAGAACCATTAAAACAAAATGAAATACCCAGCTACCACTACCAACCATTACAATCAGGGCCATAATAGATGGACCCTGATAGAACGGGAGAAAAATGGAGAGCTCTGGTGGTGCAGTGGTTAAGAGATCAAATCCACCAGCCGCTCCTTGGAAACGTTATGGGGCAGTTCTACTCTGTCCTATAGGTCTCAACGAGTTGGTTGGGGTTGATTGGACTGGTTGAGATTGGAAGACTCCCCGAGAGTACTGCCCTGAGATACTCTTTAAATTATGAACCTAAAATAACCCCTGCGGTCACCTTGTGGATAAATAACAAAATGGCTCAAAAAATAATATTACCTCTAAGTACTATGTTCTTTTTAAAAATCACCTATATGAGATCAAACCCTCAACAATTACTTCAATACAAAGATGAGAATATAAGGGGGAAGGGAAACTAGACTAATGGAAACAGAACAATCAGAATGGAAATAATGACAATGTTCATAAATTGTAAAGAAGGTAACCAATGTCACTGAACAACTTGTGTAGAAATTGTTGAGTGGAACCCAAACTGCTGTGTAAACCTTCACAGAAAACACAATCAAAGATTATTTAAGAAAAAATGAAATAGGCTAGAGACGGGAACTACAGGAACAACTAACAGGAGCACCATGGGGAGAGAGATGAGAAAGGAACTCTCAAGTCACCACCTGTGGTCTGCCAGCTAGTAGACACAGGTTATCATGTTTAATTTCGTTAACTAGTTGGGAAGTAGATATTAAGCATCCCCATCTTACATGAAGAAAATCAAGCACAGTATGATTAAATTTTATAACAAGTTAAGTGGCAAAACCATGATTATCATACTGGCCTGTCCTACCCCAATGTTTTCATTATGTGGAGAATTATATAGAAGTTAGGTATGCTGAGAAGTAAACATGTGAACTATAAACTCTGAGAATAAGGACACCTAGGTTAATCAGAGAAGTGAAAGAAGTCAAAACACAACCAACATTTATTGAGTACCTGCTTTAATATCTTCTACCAAAAAGAGTCAACACACATTAAGTTCCTGGAATAGTGCCTGACACATAATACCAAAATCTTACCCAGCACTCGCTATTATTGCTGTATTTTTACACAAATAATGCGCGCATTCTACATTCATTTGCCAACCATTTCCTTCCCTTCCCCCACACACCACTATGCCACTTTTTTTTACATGTTGCTGTTTAAAAAAATCAGCATAGTGTGCTTATAAAAATACCTCAAGGGGGGAGACGGCGGTTGGCAAACAAATGTACAGTGTGCACGTTTATTTGTGTAAAAATACAGTATTACTATCTCACTTCGTGAAATCATCCCAATGATCCTGTGAGGCATATACAGTTATTCTCATTTTAGAGATAAGAGGGACGAAGGTCATAGAAGTTAAGCTAAGTTACCCAAGGCCATAAAGCTAGCATGCAAAAACAAAAACAAATCTAAGTCCGAGAATTAAAATGAATTATTTTGAGTGGCAATTCTCTTCACTAACAAAGAAGGAAAGTAGTTCCCCATACTGAACTGAAATGCTCCACAGGAATTTAATAAACTTCTCTGCTCCTGAAAATCTTTCCTTCTACCCCTACAGGGTTGCAAGCCTCAAGAATCAAAAGAGGAACTTAAAAGGCAGGAGGCAAAGAAAAAATGAAAAACGGCCACCCTGGATGGCCAGGGATGATCCAGGAAGTAGCGGAGCTGACTCTGCACGTGGACACACATGAGCCCACATTCATGTCCTCAGACAGGAATGCCTGGCTATTGTGGTGGCAAGGAATACTGAGTGAGCTGGCTAGACACAAAGGACTGGGACCAAATGAGTTTGTGAAAGTTGGGCTCGAGCTCAATGCCTAAATGTTGCCAACATGTCTGAAGTGGGCTCCCAGGCCATTCCGGGAAGGGATAAACCTGATCACACAAGCAATGAACAAGGAGAAGAAAAATGCCGGTCATTATAAAACAGATGCATGGACAGAAGAAGCATAAGCAATGAGACCAGACTTTTCCCAATCCCATGTATTACAGATCTCTCTCTCCCACCGAACTGTAAATCCCTCAAGGGCAGCTGGGCATACAGAAGGCTCTCAAATGTTGGTTAAATGAACAAATGAATGAAAAGCAAGCGACGAGGAGGAGGAAAAGAAAAAGAAGAAAGTTTATGTGCTTAGACTTGATATCCGCTAAGAATACTGATGCATTCACTACCAAAACTTTTCCCCCATAACTCAGATAAATTCCTGACATCTTACTCTCAAATTTCAGATAATCTGAATCTGGTTAATTCCGAATTGGTCATTCCCAACCTTCTTTTTTTAAAACTGTGATTTCACCACAAGTGTTTTTAGAGAAAGATCACCTATTTCCAATGTAAATTTTTCTATTTCAATCCCAAAGGAAGCTGAGTAGTTGGAATTCCTTCATCAGCTACCAGGAATATAAAAGCATTAGCTCTCCCTTTCCCTTTTTGCACTAACTCCTCACTGTATTTTCTACTATAGTGAACAAGATAAAAGAGGAAAAGTAGCTTTGCTCTTCATGTAGGGTAGACATCTGAAACACAAGGCCTGCACCTCCCCTACCCAATCCGCTTTTTACTGCTGTGGATGAAATGCCCATCACCATTACCCAAGCAGCATAAGGAAAAAGCAAAAATAGGGATAAAAGAAGCTTAGAAGAGCAACAGAAGAGTTATAGGAGCAAGTGGTCAAAGATTCTACTTTATAGATCAAGTTAAGTTACTTGACTTAAAAATGGTGGCAGACCTGAATATATTACCCAAATCTCCTGACTTACTCTTCCGTCTTTTCAGTTAAATGATTAAAATTGTGGTTGAAAATGCCAAACATTAACTTCTCAGCCTCATTTCTTCTTACATCTGTAATGGCTGACAGCTGATGAAATAATATTTGCTCTTTCCAACGTTTCATTATCATTAATACCCTGAGATAATACACGCTCTAGGTTTAGGACCAGGTCATTCTGCCATACAGCATGGTTATTTTTGTACTCACATGGAAAAATGAATGATGTTTCTAGGTTTCTAAATGCCTTTTATATAACAACAAAGGATTATACTGGAAAGTAGTTCTATCTTGATTTTATAATGGATATTTTCTCGTATATTAAGAAAAAATAAGTTCCATGAAAATTCCAATTACTTTTCTCCGTCAGCTCTTGCCAATGTTTAAGTTCAACCATGAAATTCCATCTGCTTTGTAGGTAACCAAAGCTAAGGTTTTTCAGTAATAGGTTGATACACGAACGGACAAAAAGTCCCCAAACTTTTTCCTGCACAATCACTTATACCCAGAAATCTTAAAATTTCCATTGGTGCTGACTTTTAACTCACAGACTTACCCCAAGAAATGACTAAGGTACGGACTGAGGGGAGAACGCTTAGATCAAGCTAACAAATCTGACGTAGCTGTGTAGAAGGATCAGAAGCCTGGTCCATTCCAGAGGAGATCAGAAAAGGAGACATTACCATAAATGGCAATCCCCCCTCTGCTGGCTTTACATGTGCCAACATTTTCATATGCACTGAAAAAGGGGCACACATCTACATGCAGTTATGTAGATCTTTACTCTGGGAAAAGAGCCCAACTCAGGGCATACAGAGATGAAATAAACTTTTAGTGCTTTACTGCACACACCTGGCTCTTTCAAGGTGCTACCATCTATTGATACCTAAAAGTCACTGACTGAGGAGTGGAGAAGAGGATGGAAAATAAGTAGGTCCCCTATGGTATCTCTTTGACACAACTACTTCAGCGATTTATATAATGCTATAGTTGAGGGGGACGCTCGTGGTCATTTATTAAGATCTTCCAAATTAAGGAGGAACCCCAGCAAGGTAAAGAGACAAATATTTTGAACTGCAGACCCAAGGCTGGACCCCCGGTCAGCTTGCTGCAGCTCTGACATTTTTTTTACCACACTCTCACTGCCCCAGCTTGGGGATCCCATGGGGAGAGAGGCCTCTATTATAGAGAGAGAGCTAAGCGTCTCAAGATAATGCAGAGAGCCCAGAAGCCTCTTCTCTGAGCAGTACTGAGAAATACGGCATTAGGCATTGGTGCTGAAGGCAAAGTAACAACTTAGTTAATTTGTTGTAACAATTAAAGATAACAATAATAACTTCTACTATTTGTATCTCATTTAATAGTTTATAAAGCACAGGACTTAACTCATCTAGTACTCAGAAGATTCACTAACATAGGCAACATCATGGTCCTTTGTCCTAGATGAACAATCTTCTGGAGTGAGTAACTTAACCTAAGATTGGCTAAATGGGTAACAAGATTCATACCCAGGTACTCTGATTGGAAATCCTGTGCTTTTTCTATCATGCTTTATTGTATATCACCAACCTTAATATAAAAACAAAACAAATAAATAGATTTGAAAATAAAAAATCAAATCTAATCCTCCCAACATGTATGTGGCACTGAACAAGTTACAGCCATGAAAGTTTCAGTCAGTAATAAAATGGGCCAAGCAATTATTTCAGACTAAAATGAAATGCCATTTTAAGGAAAAGACTATTTGCCCGGAGTAAACAATAAGTATAAATACGATGGTTTAATCTGAGCAAAACTGAGCTGCCCTTGAGAAATGAATAAAGTTATCACCAGTGGGAATCTGCAGAAAGTAACTGTTTTCTATTACTCCAACACCTCTCCATAATCAGCAAAGAGAGACGGCCAATTACACCTTCTCAGTCACACTCAAGCCCACGGAAACATAGGCAGATTACTCCAGTGCACTGGCTCGCAGAACAGAGCCTTCTACAGTTAACCTAACAGGCAACTAGCATATTCTTCACATAAAATAATTCCTTGCATTTATAAAAAGCATGTTATTTTTCAAGTCTTTCACACCTATGAGACAGACATGATAATCTCCCCAAAGAAGAAGGCTGCTACATCTTTCAGGAAACTGAGGTGCAGGCTGAGATTAAAGGCCTTGTTCAAGGTTGCTCAACTAGTATAGCGTAGAACCAATATCTGCAATACTCTGAAACCCATGCTGTTTCTACTACTGCATCATCCCACTCTGATTATGAGACTAGGCCTGAGGCATCAAGAAATTAGGGACATGCCACCCTCAATAACAGAGAATAGGTTCTAAGTTTCAAATATGTCATTACTACTCACCAATGGAGGCCATCTGACCAGATTCTTGAGGCCTTAACCAGGGCCATGGAGCCTCAGCCACCAAGGACAAGATGGGCAGAATTCGGAGGTACCATAAACTCAAACAGATAACACATAACATTTTTATTTTCACTAATTTCTGATTATGGAGCCTTGGTGGTGCAGTGGTTAAAGTGCTTGGTTGTTAACCAGAGGGTCAGCAGTTCAAACCTGCCACCCGCTCCACAGGAGAAAGATGTAGCAGTCTGCTCCCATAAAGCTTACAGCCTTGGAAACCCTATGGGGCAGTTCTACTCTGACCTAAAGGGTTGCTATGAGTCAGAATTGACTCGACAGCAATGGCTTTTTTTTTTTCTTTTTGTTGGGGGGGATTTCTAGATGACACCACTTGCTTGCTGAAAGCAAAGAGGACCTGAAGCACTTACTGGTGAATGATGACGATCAAAGATGACAGCTTTCAGGATGGATTGCACCTCAACATAAAGAAAACAAAAATCCTCACAACTGGTCCGATAAGCAACATCACGGTAAACGGAGAAAAGACTGATGTTGTCAAGGATTTCATTTTACTTGGATCCACAATCAACACCATGGTAGCAGAGGTCAAGAAATCAAATGATATGAGTCCGGCAAGATGGCGGTCTAGGCAGAAGCACCACGCCGTCCCTCCACAACAAAGATCCGAAAAACTAAGCCAAACAGAGAATCAACAATCCT
>NW_004444046.1:7090468-7160410 GCF_000243295.1 Trichechus manatus latirostris | reverse complement strand
CACGGACTGCCAGAGGAATGAACAAATTTGTCTTGGAAGAAATACAGCCAGAATGCTCCTTAGAAGCAAGGACGGGAAGACTTCATCTCAAGCACTTTGGACATGTTACCAGGAAAGACTAGTCCCTGGAGAAGAATATCATGTTTGGTAAAGTAGAGAGTCAGTGAAGAAGAAGAAGACCCTCGACGAGAAGGATTAACACAGTGGCTGCAACAATAGGCTCAAGCATAAGAACGATTGTGATGATGGTGCCGGACTGGGCAGTGTTTTGTTCGGCTGTACATAGGGTCACTATGAGTCGGAACCAAGTGGATGGCACCTAACAATAACAACTGAAATTTAGTATTTCTTTTCATTATAAATGTAGACTGTAAACTACAGTGATATTAGTAGTACCTTTGACTTTGTTACTAATAAAACAGATCTTCCCATATCACACTGGTGTTACAGAATATTAACAATATTTATGCTTATCACAACTTTAAAAGTATTGTAGTTATTAGACCTGCTGCTAGACACCGTTAATATGCTAATAAAGCAACATAAAAATTACTGTCTCACTTTTTAAATACTGACCACTGTATTTCAAAATAATTGGTCTCCTCTGAATCTATGAGTTTTATATTTTCCATTTAAAAATGCTTCAGAAATTTGCCAGTGGGTTTTATGTTACAACAACATATTAAGTATCTGTGCTAACAATAATCAGGTCATACCTAACACAGGGCAAAAAAAAAAAAAAAAACCTGTATGATTCATGTAAGTTCAAGTTTGTGATTCAGATAGATTTCAAAGTATGTGTAGGAACATAAAATTCACCTAACTTTGGTAAAATTTTTACTCAACAGGTCAGTCAAAGGTGTTTTTCTTAAAAAGTTATTACATATGCCAAATATGGGTTACTAATTTAGAAAGGTAGACTATAATAATTGTACTGTAAAATCAAATGTAATGTACATATTCAATACTTACTAATGATTCCAAGTCACTTCCAGATGTTACACTGTCTCAGTATTATTATTGTGGAAATCAACTATCATTTCTCTATAGAAGTGAAGACCAGTTTTCTAGTGAACAGAATGTTAAATACCACTAGAGTATATCCCACTGTTCTGATATTGATTACTTTTGGAAACTTATGTTCCCATTGGAGCTCCTTTTTTAAGGTACAATATGAACACAAGAGAATCACCTGATTTTAGATTAGAAAAGAACTTCAGATATCCTCAAATACTTTCCTTTCCCCTCCTCTCTCCACAAGATAAAAATTACTCATTCATCCATCTATCCACCCAGCTTTTCTTAAATACCTATTACGTACCAGACTATTTTCTAGGCACTGGAGATCCAGTGATGAACAGAACTAAATAGTACATAGAGTCCTTGCCCTTTTGGAGCTTAAATTCGAAAGGAAGAAGATCAAGTAAATACACAAGTGATACAGCCAAATAAATAACTCAGTAATATTCCTAAAATCACAGAGGGAGTTGGAGGTAGAGCCCCACCTGAATCTGTTTTTTCCTCCTGCTAATCCTGTGTTCTACTAGGTCACAATGCCAGGATCTCAGAAACAAAGGACAGAAACTCAAGAGAAAATGCAGAACAGGGAGACATAGAGAAGGCTCAGGAAGAGGAAAGTCGCACAATACTTTGAGGGGAGGGGACGTCCTTGGTACCGTTTCTTTAATTTAGCATTGCCAACCCTGTCTGTAACCGCTCCTAAGAGAAAATAAGCTACAAAATGAAAAGTAAAAATGCTGCAATTCAGCTAATAATAGAAACTGAAATAACAGGTTGTACACCTAAATGCTATGCTCTTTTCCACAGCCACCCTCCTGCCCCCACAAACGTACACACTCTGTACATTGCAGAATATTTCCCTAACTTCTATAGAAAAAGTATTCCTCCAAAGGGCTTAAACTCTTGAAACCAGTTCTCTTACTATTGGCTGCCAAATAGGTCTGATTTTCAGTCTGTTATGACACGGGGCAACCCCCAATGTTCCTTTCTGCTCATCATTTTCATAATGCTGACGGTAAAATAAAGTTTAATCTTAGGCTGTAATCACCAAAAGGAAGAAGTTGAGGTGAATGTTTGTAATTCAACTGGCTTGGCAGAGCAAAATGGAGAAAACCATTCTATGGCTTCCACTTAGCAGGCCCCACTGGTTCTCCACAGGGGCTTCTGCTTTCTGGCCAGCTCTTGAAACACTCCCCCACTGGACAATGACCAACCAAACCAAAACTTAAATGCATTTTTCAGTATACATCCTGTTTCTCCCTCGTTAAAGGAAATGGAATATATATACACATAATTTCAACAGGTACTGACCCATTAGCTAATTCCCAAACCAATGAAACGAGGTTAAGTGTACCACTGCTGTAACAACAAAATGCTTATTTTGACTCCTATTCAAAGTGTTTAGGTCACATCAATTAACTTGGAAAAGGAAGAGTGGTTTCTCAGATGGTTAGAACATTAACTTGGATGTTCACTTTTTCTTTTCTTATGGTTTTTTTTTAAATCTTTGAGAATAACATGAAGTTTTTCCTTTAACATTTGAAAAATGTATCATAAGTGACTATGCTAGCATGGAAAATAAAACTCAAGGCATCTGCTTAAGAAATTTTTACATATAAATTATTCAGAAAGTTAATGATGAGGCTAAAAAAGAGAGATAGAGAGACTGAGAAAAATCATGGCCAGTATATAGCGAAAGGAAAAATTTGCTTCATATTGCATGACCTCAGTGTGTATTTAGGCAAACTTTCACTGAAATTGTTCTAAAACAGTCATCTTCTTCATCATAATAGCTAACACTTAATCGAATACCTACTCAGTAAGTGGGCGAAGCACCTCACGTAACAACTCTTTTAATCCTTATCTTTACCAATTGGGGTAGGTAAGTATTCACATATGCGGTGAATAAAATTTGTAAAAGTCACATAGGAAGTAGCCCAGTGGAATGTGAACACAGGCCTGTCCAAAAATGTCCACGTTCTTCTCAACTATACCACTCATCCTGTTCTCCCACAGTTTCAGCTCTAATAACACTGCCAAATGCTTTCATGTAATGGAGATGATGATGATGACCGTGATAAGACAATTTGTGCATGTGTTAGGTGCCGTCGACCCCTATGTACAACAGAACGAAATGCTGCCCGGTCCTGTGCCATCCTCACAATCATTGTTATGCTTGAGCTTATCTTCTGGCACTACACCAGACAATGTTCCACTGCTATTCATAAGGTTTTCACTGGCCAATATTTTCAGAAGTAGACTGCCAGGTCCTTCTTCCTAGTCTTATGTCTGTAGTTTAGCTGAAACCTGTCCATCAACGGTAATCCTGCTGGTTATTTGAAGTACCAGTGGCAAAGCTTCCAGTATCACAGCAATACGCAAGCCACCACAGTACGACAAACTAACAGAAATGTGGTGGAAGACAATTTAGTTTTACCTAAATCCATTTCTTCATAGTTGAAAAAACACAAATAATCTTTATTTTCTTTCAAGTTGAAACAAATTAGGTTACTTTTTCCATAAAACTCCCTATTTCTCCACCAAAGAATAAAATAAAGCACAAAACACAGACACACCCAACACAAAAAGGCTTACTATATCAGAGGCCACCGAGTTGAAAGGAAAAAATTTCAGCGTTTTCTCAAACTGAGTCTACAGTACCGTTAAGGTCCACAGGTTCAGTTCTTCTCAAGTAAGAAAACACAGATTGTGCTGTTGACTGCCCCTCTACTGCTTGCTGTCTGTTACATTCTGGGTATTTATGTTACTGTAAGATTATCAGTTTGTTACTGATGTTTGTATTGTATCAAATTTATTTGATCAATTTTATCAATTTATCCTTAAAACACTTTCAACTACTTAATTACATAATGAATCTGCTATAATCCAGAATGTTTCCACTGACTCAGTTTAGTTACTATTGTAATATCTTTACTTGTTCACCTGTCTCCCGCATCAACTTCCTTACAATTTCTTTTAAAATGGACCAGCCTATAAGTAATTGGTGTTTTAACACTGGAAACGCATAAGTAGGCACACCCACACTCAAACCGTCATAAAGCAATGCAAATACACCCACCAAGACAGGCTCTGCCACTGACTGAGAGACAGATCATGTAATAGCAGGAAACAGGTCGGAGTAGAATCAGAAATGCCTGGTGTGCAGTCCTGGTTCTTCTAGGGGCTTCAGCTTCCTCACACATAAAAAGTTAAGATAGTGAAAACTGGAGACATAAATAAATCATTTAGCACAGTGCACACACCACCTGTACCAAAGTAGACTGGGCTATCTTTCCCAGCTGCCCCATTCACAAACATTGTTTGCTGTCTTTAACTGGCACTGTCTTCCCCCTCTTTTTCTTTTTTGTTAAAGCTTTAAGATATAATTTACCTCCCATATAATTCACCCTTCTAAAGTGTTCAACTCAGCGGTTCTTAGTGTATTCACAGAATTGAGTGATCATTACCACTATCTAATTCCACAAGATTTACATCCATTCAAAAAAAAAAAAAAAAAAGCCATACCCATTAGCAGTCAGTTACTACCCTTTACTCCCTCTCTCCAGCCCCTGGAAACCACTAACCTATATTCAGTCTCTACGGATTGGCCTATTCCAGACATTTAGTATAAATGGAATCTTATAACAATATGCGGCCCTTTTGTCTCAAGTTTCATTCATGGTGGAGCACTTGTTACTACTTAATTCCCTTTTATGGCTGAATAATATTTTATTGTATGAGTATAACATATTTGTTGATCCATTCATGAGCTAATGAATATTTGAGTTGTTTCCACTTTGAGACTATTATGAACAATGCTGCTATGAACATTCACATACAAATTTTTTTGTGAACATGTTTTCATTCCTCTTGGGTATATACCTAGGAGTGGATCATACTGTAAGTCATATTGTAAGTCTAGGTTTAACCTTTTGAGAAAATGCCAGGCTGTTTTCCAAAGCAGTTGTACCATTTTACATTCCACCAGCAGTGTATTAAGGTTCCTTTTTTCCCTACATTCTCATCAACACTGGTTATTATTTGTTGTTTTGTGTGTGTGTTGTATTTTTATAATTCTCCTAGTGAGTATGAAGTAGTATCTCATTGTGGTTTAAATTTGCATCTCCCTGATGGCTGATGATATTGTGTATCTTTTCCATGTGTTAACTGGCCATTTGTGTATCTTTAGAGAGGAGTCTTTTCAGATCCTTTGCCCATTTTTAAATTAGGTTATCTGTCTTCTTAATGTTGAGTTGTAAGAGTTCTTTATACAGTATAAATACAAATCCCTTATCAGATACATGACTTGCACATATCTTCTCCCATTCTGTGAGTTGTTTTTACCTTTCTGATAGTGTGCTTTGAAGCACAAAAGCATTTAATTTTGAAATTTAATTTATCTATTTTCTGCTTTTGGTGATATTATGTTAAGAATCTACTGCCTGATCCAAAGTCACATAATTTACTCTTTTTTTTCTAAGAGTTTTACAGTTCCAGTTCTTATGCTTATGTCTATGATCCATATTTTAGTTAATTTTTCATATATGGTGTGAGGCAGAGATTCAATTTCATTCTTTTGCATGTTGTTCAGAACTTGTTGTTGATAAGACAATTCTCCACTGAACTGTCTTGGTACTTCTGTCTCTTTTAAATCCACATTCAGGGCATTTCATTCCTTGCAAGTATAGATCAGTCTGATCTTGCTAATTTCCAGCCATCGGGTATCATTTTACTCTACTTGAACCTGTAAACTTTGATGCATATATATATACTTATTTATTTCAGTTTGGACAACCACTTAAATTTAAAAACATTTACTGAGTACATACTATGTGCCAAGCAGTATTCTAGATGCTGGGATACAATCTCCACAAGGCATTAAGAGTTCTTGGGAATGGTCTAAAACGCACTGTGTTCCATGACATAGATGGGGACAAAGTGTCAGAGATGCAGAAAAAAAACAGAACCACCATTTCTGTGTTGGAGGTTCTGGAAGGGTCACACTGAGGAAGGCATCTGAAATGCAAGAATGATTGAAGTGTCAGACAAAGAAGGGGCTCTTGAGTATGTCAGGCAGAGAGAAATAATGGACACAAAAGTGTGTAGCTGAGAAAATGCCTGATATATCCAAGGAACAGAAGTTCGACGAGGTAGCAGTGTGGAGTGGCAGGTAAAGGTGAATCCTGAAAGGTGAGCAGGGTCAAGTATGAAGGATCTCAAATGCTATATACTAGAGAACTTTAACTCTGCTTTGTATGCAATATTCACCCCGCTCAAGATCTGAACAAGAGAGTTACATGTATTTTAGGAAAAGAATTTGTGGGGATAAGTTGTAGAATTAACTAGCACGGGGACAGGCTAGTAACTGGTCATTTCTTACATATGTCCAGCTTGGAGGGTTTTTTTTTTTTTTTTTTTTTTTAAATTTTATGATTATTTCTTCTCACAACTGCATGACAACAATGTATTTTGCTCCTTAGATCTCTGGGTGATGACAAGCCTCCTAAGACATTTTATATTTGGTTCTACCCTCCTCATTTCTTTGAGGTGCTTATGCTGCCAGTCTTAAAGAAGATGTTGTACACAAATCCTATTGGTTTCTCAATTAAATTTTCCTCATAGCAGCAATCCGTTTTTCTCAAGACACTTCACTGTCACGTATGAGTAAAGATGTAATACCACCACTGAAGGTCACTGAACTCTGGGCCCATCTTCTGGTCAGGAAGCCTAACGCATCTGGAGTTGAATAAATACCTTACAGGCTACTGCTTTCTCTTTTTCAATTTAGGATCTAAATTATTTCATTTCTACTATTCTTTGAGTATCTGCTAGCATTTTCTTTCATAATTCTGAGTTGAGAAAGTGTTTCACTATTGTTCTATCACCAGTTTTATGAAATTTAGTTTATAGCTTGGTTTTACCCTTTCTACCTGAATTTTCTATACATAAGTTTCTCCGAATCAGAAATACACCAGGGTCTAGAATTCTCCATTTTTTCCTATGGCTCCAAATAAACATTTGCTGTTCATAAAATCACAGTGACACAACTGGCAAGAAAAAACACACTGCAGTTTCTCCCCACTGGACGAGAAACTCCACCTTTACCTTGTAATCCTTAAATGGAATTTCAGCATAAAATCCAAAAAAAAAACCCACTGTCAAGGGGATTCCAACTCACAGCGACCCTGTAGGGCAGAGTAGAACTCGCCACCAGGGCTCCTTTAGCATAAAAGGAGGTGTTATTTCTGCCATCACAATGCTGAGAACTGTACGCTGCCTGTTCAATGAAATGAAACACTTCCTCAAAATAAATTAGCAAGAGACATAATGGAATTCTACATTCCTTGTTCCTTTCTGTTAACTGACTGCTGACGTGAATGTGATCCATCATCTCCTGTCCTTACTAGAAGGGCCTGTTCTACATCCTTTTGTCCCTCCAGTGATTCCTATTTACAAAGACTTGTGTAAAACAAGTCATTATTTACAACAACTGGAAGACTGGCCAATAATCTGGCTACTCTGAAAGAAAAAAAAAAAAAAAGATGTCAAATTGGCTCATGTAAAAGTAGGGATAGAAAAAATCAAATTGTAGAGGCTGCAATATGCCTTAGACAGTAAAGAAATGGATAAGTTTTTTTCTTTAGAGAAGGATAAATCTTTGATTCCTGCCTGCACTTCAGTAACCTTCCTATGTGGCTACCAATTTTTTTCAACCTAGTAACAGCATTAAAAACTCACAATTACAGATTTTTAAACTACTTTAAAAGCTGAAAGAAAGTATCAAAGAAAAATCTGGAAGGATATAATCTAAAAAAAAAATAGTGATACAATGGTTATCACCTCTGGGTAGTAAAATTATACATATTTTCTTTTATATAACTCTTCTGCTTCTTTTAATTTTTTTTCCAGTGAGTACTTGATGCTTTTATAATCAGAAAAAAAGAACAAAAGAGGCAAAGAGAGAGGGAAAAAAAAAAGTTGGGTAGTTATTTAAGAGGTAGTTAAGCCAGGAGAATCAGGGAAGTGTGCATATTATGCTGAGCCTAGGACAAAAACCAAGGCATACACAGACATTCAGTACATTCCAGGCATCCTGAGCATTTTATACCTTCTCCAAGCATGGGCGTATAACTCATCCTTTAAAAAACTTTTTAGCCTTCCAACATACCTCTGAGATTGCTATGACCATCATTTTACTTAATAGAAAACCAGTGTTCAGAGAAATTTGAGTATAAACAGCCAAGTTCTCACATCATACTCAAGTAATTCACCAAACCAGGCCGTGCCACGTTATGTAGAAATGGGACTCATAACAAAAGGTAGGCCCTATTTATATCAACAGTGTCTCCTTTGATAATTTTAATAATTAAGTCTATGAATATTTTGTTTCAGTAAATTGTGGTACAAATGGAAGGAAGTTTCTGAGGCAGGGAACTCCATGAATGAGTAACAACCAAATGGTCAAGTGTGAAACCCAATGTGGCTGAGGCAGCCTGGGAACCCTGCTGTGTTTCCCTCCCTCAGACTTTCTGGCATGTCAAGTGGCAAGACACAGGAAGTGTCCTGTGGTGACCTTTGTTGTAAGCAGACTGTGAAGCAGAAAGTGAGACTCTGAGTGATTAACCTCCTTACCACAAAAAATGATGGCAACCCTTGCATTAAATTAACTCCTGGAAAAAGAAAAGAGTTTTTTAAGCCTCAATATAATATTCTTTTGGAACAATGACAGCGTCCACAGTGAGTGGAGAAGTCCATAAAACGGCTTACCTGTGAGATATAGCCTGGAGGTACGTGGATGGGAGGAATGGATCCATTGGGTGACATCATGGGAACTTCAGCAGGTCCTAAACGAGGTAAAGTAAGATATTAAGAGTTGAAGAAACATACACTATCAAATAATCATTGATATTTCCAGAGTACTGTCAAAACTAAAGAGAATTAATCACTTTGCCTACTTTCTCTTCAATAACTGGTATACCCTGGCTTAAAACTGGACCTGAAATTCTTGATGAAAAAGAATACCCAACTTTGTAACTCAAGAAAAAATTTTAAAAATAACTATGACCACCCTCATAAATGCTTAATGATTCCCAGAGCCTCAAATTCCATATGCCAAGGCTGCTCAGTTAAGAGTAGTCTAACAAAGTTGGGGGGGGGGGTCTTTTTTTTTTTTTTTTGCATTTAAGAGAATGTATTATTAATAAATGCTTAAACAAACCAACTTTGAAATGAGTTTATCTCTTCTGATTCAAAAGCTCCTACAGACTTGGAGCCTATAATTTTAATTGAGATTATTAATTTCAGTAAGTTTCTGTAACATGCCATTAATTTGAAATAGAAGAAACTTTTAAAATACTCCAAAATCAACTGAATTTGGTATGTGTCTTATGTTATACTGAAGAGGGGAAAATAGAGCATATTTTAAAATTAAGCACTATTAGGCACTATTTGGAACTCTCACGTCAAAATTACTTGGTTTATTTCAAAATCAACTGTTAAATTAACAAGAAATTAGCTTCAAACTATCAAATTCAATGAATGTTAATCACAAATCTAAGGCAAACAAGTTAACACTCACAGTAGCTACCTAAGACATAGTTTGAGCTAATGAATTACAAAGAAATTGATTGCTGTAACATCAACATCAACTATGTCACCCTTCCAAAGATCCCACGATCAAACAATTTCCACTTTTAGAAGCACAAGAACCTCAAAGTCAATGGTTTTCCATTTGGTAGCTGGTAACCCACTTCCCAAATGTCAATCCAAGGCTATGAGTTTCTACTTTGAGATGCGACTTCCTGGCACCAAGTCCCTTGTGTTGTTTATTTGCTTTATCCTAATGTGCGCTGTGCTGCCAGCAATGAAAATTGCTCAGCTGTAACAAAAACCAAGAAAAATACAACAGTTCTCTTGGCAACAGAAGACAGATCCTGCCACCCAGTGCTACATTACACGTAAGCATAATGCACCTTTCACCTTAAAGAACAACTCAGTGTTATGACAAACTCACAGGAGAGGAGGGGTGGGGATGGGGCACAGGGACACAGTCAGCAGATACAGGAAAAAACAGGAGTGAGACAGAGAAGACACATAATATCCATGTAATATTCCAAATGACTAGAGCTTCCTGCAACTTCACGAACAATATATCTGATACCTTCTATGCATATACAAAACCACAGTGGTGTCTCGCACTCGAACATACTGGCAATACTTTAAAACAAAAGAAAAGAGTGGCATAATAGGTAATTGCATGATACCATACTATTTTTTAAGTATGATTCAAATACATCTACCGATCACTGAAGGTACTGATTTCTAAACTCATCCTTCTCGTCAGCTTCAGCATTTTTGCCACAGACAACAAGAAGTTTAGGTATTCACTTATAGAGTCAATCCTCTCCGCAGAGTACATATTTACGAACTTGCCTACTCACCCAAATTTATTTGTAACCCCGAAACCAATATGAGCAGCACTTTCAGAGTCATTTGTGAACACATGCACAGACACAAAAAATTTGAGTTGTCCGATGTGCACACTCCCAGCTGAGGTCAAACAAGGCAACACTGTACCTTCTTGTTTCAGCTTCATACTGTAAACAGGTATCCTTTTTGCAGTCTATGCAGTGTCACGTTTTTCACCTTTCGGGGTTTTTCTTGGTGATCTCACTATTTAAAATGGCCCCCAAGGGGAGTGCTGAAGTGTTATCTAACGTCAATCCCAAGAAAGTTGCGATGTGCCTTATGGAGAAAATATGTGCGTTAGATAAACTTCCTTCAGGCATGACTTAGAGTGCTGCTGGGCATGAGTTCGGTGTTAATGAATTAACAATATATATTAAATAAGGCGTGTTTCAACAGAAACACACATGAAACAAGGTTATGTATTAATCAGCTGATGAAAAAATTACAACCAGAGGCTTGCAGGAAACTAATCCTGGATTTTCCCTAAGAACAACAGTTCAAAAGTCACTAATTTAGTGTTTGTGGTGACTTTATGGAACATACAACAACAAACAATAAGAATCAACTGTATTTTTATGTGAATTGACTCACTTTAAAAAAAATCATAGACAACCCTTTCAGCCTTAGCTTGAACACTATCTATGAAATCCAAGGGACACTGCATTAAGCTCTGTGGAACAAGCATTAAAAGTATGGGTTCTGCTCTCTATTCATACCTGCTGTGTAATCTTAGAGAATTCACTTAGCCTCTCTGAGCCTCATTTTTCTCAACAGAAATAAATGAGAATAATATATAATTCCAACCTCATAGGAGGGGTTAGAATTAAATTTGATAACAGAGCAATGCCTGACATGATAATCACTCATTAATATGCTAGTGATCATCACATTATTCTTTAAATTTGTTTTTAATTTTACTTACAGCTTTTCATTGGTTTGTTATAATTACATTTTAACTACTAAGAAAATTTTTTTAGAATTGTATGTCCCTGTAAAATCAGCAAGTATACACCTTGTAAAATACTGACTTAAGAGGCAACAAACCTTCCTCAGGTAAAAATCTAACATTTCATAGTACAGAAAGTGAACAGAAATGCTACCACCTCAATAAAAGTATTGGTTTTTAATCACCAAAATGTATACCATGCAAACAGGCTCTTAACCCCAGGCATGACCCCTAAAACTGTTAAAGTCATTTGTGTAAAATGCTTTAAAGTATGTAGGACAAGTAAGTGATTTACAGCTAGAAAATGTTTTCTTCCCAACCTCGATTTCAAGAGTAGCCAAATGACTTTAACATGCTTACTCCCCATACCTCTTTGTCGCTGTCATCAAAATTCTTTTAAAGGGCATTGCAAATATACAGCAATGGCTTCCAAAACTTAACTGCATGCCTTGGAGCTCCAAGGTTCCTCTGCTTTCTGAAATAAACCATTGCATCCTCAGGCATTCAGGAGTTTAAGTTTGCAAAATAAAATCCCATAGGCAATGCTAGCATGAGAAAAGGTATTGTCTCCCTGCGCTTATCTTGCTATTGATGAGTTTACTGCCTCTGAGCAGCTGTCTGTGTTTGAGAATGTTCTGATATTACTGTAAATCCTCCACTGATTAAAACACAAACTTCCCTCCCTATGCTTCTAGGACCAGGTTCCTTTTGTTTTTATTAATTGATACAGATAAGACACACAAGACTTAAAGGATACAGCCCTTAGAATATGGTAACAAATGGTTCCTTTCTTGTTCGAACTGCCAACACTGGCTATATAACAGTCCCCTCCTCGCGCAGAAAAAAAAAGCCACATGATCTTCTCCCAAGGCTAATTTCCTCAACTTTACTGGGAAATCAACAGACTATTAAATTTTTGGAAAAAAAAAATTTAAATCTCTTAAAGTGTCCAGAACCCTCTTTAATTAAACACACTGGTTAAACCAAACCAAACCCTCTAGCATCGAGTCCATTCCGAGTCATAGCAAACCTGTAGGATGGGGTAGGACTGCCCCATAGCGTTCCCAAGGCTGTAATCTTTATGGAAGCAAACTGCCACATCTTTCTCCTGCAGAGCTGCTGGTGAATTCGAACCACTGACCTTTGGATTAGCAGACAAGTGCCTGACCACTGCACCACCAGGGCACCTCAACACACTAGCTACATACAGGTAAACAGGTCTATGCAGATACATGTGCACATAAATTTAGATAGTTTGAAGACAAAAATATACAAACATACACTTCCAAAATAACTACCAGTGAGCAGAGTATTATTTTTGAGAAAATAATTAAGAAGCTCAACTAGAGACCACATGAACTCTTTCACAGACAGATGAAAAAGTCACAAGCCAATTTCAAGAAGTAGGAAGAAAATGTTTGCTAAGAGCCAAGAATCCTATGGGGAAAAAAAATGTCTTGGGAAACGTTATCGATTTCAGGTTTTAGGCTATGAACCGTACTTTCCAGAATTCCTAGGTCCCCTGAGCAAAATGTGAAACACAAGAACAACTATGGTTGGTCTATAGCATGAAAAGTTTTTAACTGCATATGCAATTCATCTGTTAATGAATTGATTTTTCATTTACTTATAGCAAACCTTGAACCAGAAAAGTTATAGGGCAGCTTAATTATTCAATCAACTGTAATTCATGCAATGATCCTATGACTTTATCAGAGACTAAAGGAAAGCCCAGCAACACTGCAGTCCACAACCACCCACGAGCTCATGGAGAGCTCCTAAGCTCTATTGAGGCTCCCAGGCTGTTCTGTCTCACCCTGTGCTCCTTCCCACCTACCAGTGATCCCCCAGCTCACGCGTTTAGACACCTCTTGCTTTGGTGGGAACTGATGCTATAATTCAGATCATTTACCCATTCTGGGGGCAGAGTTAACTAGATGACTGAAGGTGAATAAACAAATCCAAAAGTGGGGGAAACTGGGAATCGGGATGTAAATGATTTGAACTAGCCTTTGAAATAAGACCAGCTGTCAATGATTAATTACACTATACTTTCCAATATTTTTCAATGGTACTTTTATAAGCTGAGTATTCACAACAGGTAAACAGGTAGTAAAAAAAAAAAAAGAATTACTGTGCTTATCTATAAACTCGTCCTTGTGTGCCCAGATAGCTGTTACTCAACAACAGCCCTTAGCAACAACAGATTACATTCTCATTAACCTATATATCATCTTGCTCAAAAGGGATGTAAGGGGGCTGAGATTACAATATAACAAGATAAAATAAAACTAATGAGAAAAATGAAGCAAACGTGAAATAATAATGTGATAAAAACCAGTATACTCTATAAAAGTGGTCCTCGAGTCTGTATAAGTAGCCAAAGAAGAGGGACTGGGTTGGCAGAAGTAGCCATAAGAATAAGGCCAGAGCTAATAGGTAGGCAGATAATTAAGGTAAAAGTAATTATCAGAAAAAACAGTCTAAATAAAAGCACACTTGAGCTGTTTGCTGCGGGTCTACGAATGAATGCAAAATGAGAGGTCTTCTGATGAGATGATGTAGGCCTAAGAATGAATCTCCTGTTATTCATGGTCACTCAAGACTCAGACACGGTAAGAGATTAGGCAGGCACTCTGGCGAGCCTTGACATTTTTTTTTTTAAATTCAATTCAAAATCAATTAATCCCACAAGGGAACTAAAAGGAATACAAAGAGAATAAGGCACTCTGGGGAGCCTTGACATTTTTTTTTTTTTTTAAATTCAATTCAAAATCAATTAATCCCACAAGGGAACTAAAAGGAATACAAAGAGAATAAAGTTACAGGTTCTGCCCTCTAGTGCAGTAATTCTCAAAGTTAGTGTTCATCAGAATCACCGGAAGAGCTTGTTAAACTATAGACTACGGGGCCCTACTTTCCAGTTTCAGAATCAGGTGGTCTAGGGAGGGTCCCAATAATTGCATTTCTAACAATTCCTAGGTGAGCTGAATAATGCTGGTCCAGAGACCACACTTTGAGAACCTGACTTACTTGGTTAAAAAAGGATAAGCACCTAACCAAGGAAAGGTAACAGTAAAACTGTGATTACTAATAAGGTAACAAAAAGCAACTGAGTATAAATCTCCTATAGCACATCTTCATTCCATGAACATTCATATTTAGGAAGACGCTATTTCCAGACTCTATGCTAGCGAAGATCAGCAAGATGCACTGTCTGCCCTCGAGGAACTGATGGTGCAATTACGGGGATAACACATATCAACAAATAAACACAAGGAGGCATTTCAGGCACCGTCTAAATCTAGAGAGATTTTTAAAAAGAGTATCATCCTGTGGAAGTGTTAGTAATTACAAAACTGAGCAGTAACAAGCCTCTTAGGAATTTAAGACGACTCACTGTTCTACAAAAAAGGAAACTGAGGCCCAGAAACAAACCGACCAACCCCAGTAATAACAGGCAGGTAATGGAACATCAGCAACCACAATTCAGTTCTTCCCGTTTTTAGCCCAGTATTGTTTCTAATTTTACTTTCCTTGGTAAGATCTGTTGTTCTTTAAAATTACTGTTGCAAAGTCACTTTCCATCAAGGTGTAATATTAATACAGAAGCTGGAGATAGGCGGCACAATTCTCTGGCTACAGTAAAATGATGAAGGCACGCTGGTGTGTCCAACCTCATTTTCCCAGAGGCAGCCTGCCAGAGAGGAAAACAGACTAGGAAGAGCAGAGACTGGAGTTAAGTCAGAGAAGAATGGCTTTGGAGCTAAGGAGGCAGGTCTAGGTTTGAATCTGGGCTCTGTCACTTTCTAGCTTGACCCTGGGCAAGTTACCTAAAACCTCTCTGGCCTACAAAAAGGGATAACAGCAACTACTCTGAAGGGCTCTTTCGAGGATTGGAAGATGTAACACATATTAAGTACGTAGCACAGTGCCTGGACCTGTAAACCCCGCTACCACTGAGTCGGCTGTGACTCACAGTAATTGTACAGGACTGAGTAGAACCGTCCCATAAGGTTTTCAAAGCTGTAAACTTTACAGAAGCAGACCACTACAGCAGCGGCTGGTAGGTTCACACTTTTCGGTTAGCAGCCCAGCACTTAACAACTGCACCAACAGAGTTCCTTATTCCTTAGTTCCTTAGAATTTAAAAAATAACTTTAACATTGTGCAACTAGAAGAAAAATACTGTATGAGCAAAGTTAATGTAGTGTAATCATTTACCACAGAGGCCAAATGGAGAATTATTGTGGTTGTTAGGACCGTCAAGTCGATTTTCGACTCACAGCAAAAGCCATGTGACAGAACGGAACTGCCCCATAGCATTTCCTAGGCTGTAATCTTTACAGGAGCAGATCACCAGGTCTTTCTCCGGTGGAGACACTGGGTGGGGTCAAACCGCCAACCTTTGGGTTCGAAGCCAAGCACTTAAACTTTGCATCACCACAGCTCCTTAAATGAAGAATTATATGGTTACAAACAAGACTTTAAACTAGTTCATTCTGGTTGGAACCCCTGCTGAGAATTTGCATTTCCACCCCAGATATACTGAATGAGAATCTACAGTTTAACAAGATCCCCACGTGATTCTTTCGTATAATAAAATCTTGAGAACCACTGCTCTACCAGTGGTTCTCAGAATTGGTCCCTAACCAGCAGCATTAGCATTACCTGGTAACTTGTCAGAAATGCAAATTCTCAGCAGGGGTTCAAACCAGAACAAATATTCGAAGCCTTGGTTACAAATGAGTTAGTTCTTTTGCTCTTCACAATTTTTTCTTTTAAAATGTTTCTATCTTCTAGCTTGGAAATGGTATCCTCCTTTTGAAAATGTAATATATTATTCAAAATATGTGAATTATGATTATTTTTTAAATAGGAAAAAGGGAAGGATGGTTGCTTTCCCATCGTTGTCTACTTCCCCATTCCTAATCCTAGCCCTACACTTCTCCCCCAAAATTACCTGTTATCTTTCCCGAGCTTCTAGGAAACCTTAGAAAGTTGGGCTTGCCTAACTTACAAAATGTCCTGAAGCATCTTTAAACCAAAGGACCAGCTCTTCTTGAAAGTCAATACCCTACATCTCTTTGACATTGGATTTATTACAAGAATTTCTAGCCTGGCTCAGCCACTGTCCTTAAAAGTACCAAGTGAGCATAACAACAAATTGCCCAAAGACTAAACCTTCCTGCTGGAATTTTCCTGAAGTAAAACACTACACCAAGGACCAAAAGTGAGTGAGTTGCTCTTAGAACTCATAAATAATGGGTCACCACCACATTATCTTTTAGCCACTTGAAAACACAAACAAAAGTGCTGCATGAGATAACAAATCTGTCTTGCCAATTTGAAATCCAAGTCTTTCCTTCCACATACTCCTCTTTGAACTTGTTTTGCTACTTAGCTGTTAAAAGGACATTAGGAGTAGGGAGACTCAGGTTTAATTCTCACGTAAGATTTAAACTCAGTAAATCCCAATTTTTCCTTCAATAAAATTGAGATACCTACCCAATTTACTTTATCAAGTTGCTTGAAGGCTTACTTGTTAATAACATCTATATACATACTGTGTAGATAGATAATGCTATACTAGTTAATACTCTATTGAATTCAATTCAACAAACACTTACTGAGCAGATGTTCTAAGGAATTAAAAGTCACGCAGAGGATTTTACAATCAACTGGAAAAGAGCAGATATATAAACAACAAACTATGACATAAGGAGCAGCAATTGTTTTTATTAGAGGCAAAGAGCCTGGGAGCTGGACAACAACAACTGGCCAAGGGTGGGGTGGGGGAGCATATTGAAAACTCTCAGCCACTGGCAATGAAAAGTTGGTGACATTCATTGCCACCAACTTTAACTAAAATGACCTAACGTAGTTTTAAAAGGAGCTTGATTTAAATTCAGAGCTACAAAATGTAAGCCCTAAAATGGCCAAAGATGCTAGGTATCAAGAGAGGCGCCTGTGACACATCCTTTAACTGCTTGTCTTAGGGTTTTTGTTTGTTGCTTTGTTCAGTTCAACAAACCTTTGCTGAACCTGTTCTAGTTGCCAGACCCCGTGCAGGACGCCAAGGACACAATGACATTGAAGAGAATGTGCATTTCTGTTCTTAATTATGGAGAGAATGGCATGCAGAATGAATAATGCACAGGTGCACTTTGTTGCCCCGTGGGTGGGACAGGAGATGGGCTCTGGGTCCTGCTTTTGGCCTGAGGTTTCTGTGACAGCAACGATGTATCTCAGCATGGAGTCACAGGCACATAGCCCAGACATCTCAAGCAGCATGAGCATCTGGAGAAAGTACAGTCTAGAAACAGAAATGATTAAAGAATTAAGACTTAAGACGAAAGGTTCAAGAAGTTGATCTTTGGGGGGAAAATCAAACCAAACAAAACAGCAGGTTCCTACATCTGACCTTATGCTGAAGCTGGTTCTCTTGAGGGCCTGCTCTTCAAGTTAAGTTGTATCATGCTATCCAATAGTAATATAATTTACCCAGTCTACAAATGAAAAATATTCAGTACAACCTTGTCAATTTAAACTTATTTAAATGAATAGTAAGATTCAGTCTTTCTTTGCTTTGGTTTTTAATGGTTAGGTTTGGAATGGCAGACAATCCAATCCATGGATATGCTTATACATACTTAAGCAAGGACCTCTGAAATCTCCAAGCTCTGAGGAATGATACCAACAAAACTCAGTGATGCTAAGAAAGGGCTTCTGATATTTTACAAAGAAAAGTGCCTGCAAATATTAACACAAAATTAAAAGAAAGGCATCAGAAGGGGCATGAAACACTTCAAGGCCTTTAAATCATTCCCAGCTCATTGTCTCTTATGCTCATCAAGGGCATCAGACAGCCTGTCACAGCTTTATCATGGGGAGTAAACAGGACACATTTCACCTAACTAGTGGTATTCCAGCTAATAACAAATTCAAGAGGGAGTTACCAGGAAAGGTGAGCAGAAATTTGTTGTTGTTGTTAGGTGCCACTGAGTCAGCTTCTACTCATAGCGACCTTACATGTAACAGAATGAAACGAAACGCTGCCCGGTCCTGCGCCAGCCTTACAATCATTGCTATGCTTGAACCCATTGTTGCAGCCACTGTGTCAATCCATCTCACTGAGGCTCTCCCTCTTTTTTGTTGATGCTCTACTTCACCAAGCATCATGTCCTTCCTTCTCCAGGAATTGGCCCCTCCTTCTGACACGTCCGAAGTAAGTGAGACAAAGCCTCGCCATCCTCGCTTCTAAAGAGCATTCTGGCTGTACTTTTTTCAAGACAAATTTGTTTGTTCTTCTGGCAGTCCATGATACATTCAATATTCTTCACCAAAACCACAATTCAAGTGCCTCAATTCTTCAGTCTTTTTTTTTTCACTGTCCAGCTCTCGTATGCATATGAGGTGGCTGAAAACACCTACCATGCCTTGAGTCAGGCACACCTTAGTCATCAAAGTGACATCTTTATTTTAAGATTTTAAAGAGGTCTTTTGCCGCAGATTTTCTCAATGTAATATATTGTTTCATTTCTTGACTGCTGCTTCCATGGGCGTTGACTGTTGATTTAAGTAGAATGAAATCCTTGACAAGTTCTATTTCTTCACTGTTTACCATGATGCTATTTATTAGCCTAGTTGTGAGGATTTTCAAGCATAATTTTCAGCAGAGCCTTCCAGATAGTCTTACTGAGGGTAAAAATTTCCCTAAATTCTCCTCATGAGGATAACAGTATTTCAAATTTCATTTTAAACATCCTGAACTAAAACAGAGATTGATATTTTAGTAATAATAAAATGTACTAATTTTGTAAGGAACAGTTCATTAAAGGACAATGGCAGGGAAAGCAACTAAGGTAACGTGCCAACAGGAACAGGGCTGAACTCGTTTACTGTGGCCTTGAATATTTTAAATGGGTTGTAAAAACTGTCATTCTCTCACCAGTTGTCTCTGCTTTCATTATGAGGTATGAAAAGGGAAAAGGAATGAATAAAATCTTGTCCACTCTCCCTCCCCAGACCCCACTCTCACCCCATTCGCCTGGCCACAAGGCTCTTTTCTCTCAGGAAGGGTAGAACATTGAGTAAAAGACAGGGAAAGCATGCATGTATCTCATAACAACTCCATGAAGAACTCAGGAGCAAACCTACACATTCAATTTTATTTGTGCTCCAATTTACAACTCCAAGGTCATGCTCTACAGGGGCAGGTTTGAAAACAGTTCTGAAATTATTAACCAGACAACAAAATGTGACTGCATTCCTCACAAGCTCTATTTTACATTATTTGTTAAAAGAACATTCAAAACATCACCCTGAAAAGCTGTACTAAATATAATAATAATAATAATGTGTAACTTTACCAACATATCGTTATTTAATATATTTAGACGAGTTCAATTACTTATTGCTCTAACGAGGTTTACAAAGCAAACCAGAGGATCCCTGTCAACTGTTTTCAAGACTGGTTCTTCAGCTGCCCTTGCTTGACGTAAAGGAAAAGACTTTAACAACATTCTGAAAGGCCTTTTATTGACAACATCCCCACATGGTTTCCTAGCTGAGTTCTTCTAACTCATGTACCTCGAATTCAAAGGCAAGACAGAAATGGCTGGGATTCATGGAATAAAACAATTAACAAAAATCAAACGGTTATGGGAATGGAAAAAAAATGAATAAAACTTTCCATAACATACAAGTCACAAGTTATGTACCCTATGCCATTTGCTCTCCAATTGAGAACACGGCTCGCTCACTCATGATCATGCCAGTATCAGGTTGAAAGCTGTTCTCTGAACCAAGGACCAGCAATCTTCTGAAACTGACTTGATTTTACAAAGGTGTTTTGACAGCTAATAAAAATCCTCTAAGTTGTCTGGTGGCTAGAACTTAATAATGGGCTTTGAAATGACTAGCACAATTTATAGTTCTAGCCTCTGCCTTAACAAACCACATGGAGGAGGCCAGAAAAGCAAATGAGGGTTCCCACAGACCAACTCTGTTTACACAGCCGGTAGCTTTACTCTTTTTGTCTGTATGTGAAAAACAAAAGGCAGGCTAAGTACCGACAGTAAACAACAACTACAAATAGGTTAGACTCCCCCATCTCCTGAGTGTTTGAAGTTTGAGCAAGGGCGGCCAGGAAACACCTCCAAGTGACCGTGGGAGGCTGGGTCACCCTGAACTACCATTTTCTCAGCTGTAAAAATGAGCTGAAACAGGTATTGTTGAGGGCCAGCAGACTGCTTTATGGCTGTACTTTCCAGTCCTGGCACATTGGTTCCACAGGAACAATTTTACTGAACAGGCTACAATATCACATTCAAAAATCAACCCTCCTTTGAGTAAGGGGCCCTGGGACAAATGAAAACCGAGGGTCTACATTTGAGGGAACAGATACCAGAAAGAACTGCAGCTGAGGTCTCCTAGCAGATTCCCTGCTGTTTTTCCTAAGCTGAAAACAACAAGCTTTTCAAGAGAACAGATACATTTTAAACTTACTACATCCAGACAACTACCAACTCCCAGCCCACTAATCAGCTAGTCGGTAACAGCCAAGACTAGACTGGCACAAATGGTTAAGCACTCAACTACTAGCTGAAAGGCTGGAGGTTCAAACCCAACTAGAGGCACCTTGGAGGATAGTTCTGGTGATGTGGTCACAGCCTTGAAAACCTTATGGCGCAGTTCTACTCTACACACACGGAGTCGCCATGAGTCAGAATCGACTCGAAGGCAACTAACAACAACCAAAAAAAAAACAAAACAAAGCTCGTTGCCGTCGAGTTGATTCCGACTCATAGTGACCCTACAGGACAGAGGAGAACTGCCCCAGAGGCTTCCAAGGAGCGCCTGGAGGATTTGAACTGCTGACCTTTTGATTAGCAGCTGAACTCTTAACCAGTACGCCAACAATGGCAGGCCTTATTATGGTAGAAGGGGTAGGGGGAAGAAGGCAAAATTACCAACTGGTATTCAACATCAAAACAGGCAGTTTTCATATATAGTATTATGGGTAGTTAAACAACAGTATGACCACAAATAGATATACATGATAAACAAACAGGAACAATTCATAAATCCCCTCAAGGCAAAATTTTAGGATTACACCCCTCCTGTTCCAAAACACCCCTCTCAGATTAATCTGTGGGCATGAAGAAGACAGGAATTTTTGTCTTTTTCATGTCTTTATCTCCATCACTGCCTTTGAGAAACTATTTTGTTTTGTGATTTCTCTTCCCCTTGATTTCACCTATAAATCCCCATATGCATACGTTCCTGACCCTGAGGGCAAATGAGAGTCACTGTCATCCTCATACTTGCCTAGTAGGGATCGCACTAACTTTTAGATGAGTAAAACAATGTCAAATACTTGATAACAAATTTCCTGGCCACAAACCTGAGGTCAGATCTCTGAGGCAGTCTGTACAAAAATGTACTACTAGAAAGAAATGGAGAACGGATAATAAGGAGAAAGAAGGGTTTGGGACAGAAAGCTGAACCTCTCTTTGAAAAGAGGACAGGACTAGAGAGACATGCCTAACTTATAACAAAAAATATAAAAATAAAAAAGCAGGAAGAGAAAATAATCTGGTAGACTGAGGGGAGGGAGGACTACAAACAAGGCAGACCATCACACCTGGAAAAACAAATTATTCTCTACTGAATTGTTATCCAATTGTCCCTGTGATGCAGTAAATAGCACATGCATCATATCCAAAGTGGCAACTCATTAAAACATGATAGGAATCCAGAGGCTGGCCACTGGTCTACTTCAGCTTTCCAACAGTATTTTTACAAGCTGTTCTCTTCAGCCCTCCCCCACCAAAACCAAGTAGCTCAGCGGAGACATGGATCCAGTCTGTGTGGCCTTGGACAAGTCACTTTACAGTCCAGGTCAAATGCATCAAATGCAAAGTAAAAGCAAGGAACGTGAAGATTTCTATGACTCCTTTTAGAGTGATACGCTGCGTGGTATTACGGTCATGTAAGTCTATGCTTGCAGATTCTAGAAAACAGCTGTTAGCAGACAATCCCTAAAATCCTTTCTACTGTGCTTTTCAAATTTTTAGTTATATTAGAATTCCTAGAGCCTTTTGATCACAGATTTCCAGGCCTCTGGAATCTTCCCCCCCACACACAAGTTGCTCCCCCACTACACACACACACACACACACACACACACACACTCTCTCTCTCTCTCTCTCTCTCTCTCTCTCGATGTTGATGCAAGTGTTCTATGGACCAGTCACAGGAAATATGATCTAGAAAAAACACCATTAATAAAATAAAAGGGAGAAAAAAGAAGCACATCCAAGATCCTCGACGCACATCTCATTTGTAGTCACTGTAAAGCCAAATTAGCGGAGTCTTAATTTCAGCGCAATGTTTAAAAGTGAACATGAAAAGGAGAGAAAAAATACACCAACCAACCACCAGAAGAGTTCTCTATATTTTGACCAATTAATGGGTATTTAAATGAATATATTTCAACTAACAAAGATGACTATAATTGACTAAAAACAGCCCTCCAGTTTTAGTCACAATAAAGCAACTATTATTACACTTCCATGGCAATAACAAATAATGACAGGATTTCATAGAATATAGAATAATAAGCACTCTATTAAGAAGCAGTCTATGCAATTACTGCATTTATTTATATGATTACTGGTCACTGGTGATTAATTTAATATGAAAAGTTATACAACTAAGGAGAGGCAAATAGAACGGTTGATGAAATCTTCATAAACTATTTTTTCAGTTGACAGCCAAGGTCGGGGTGGGGGGCGGATTTTCAAAGGTCATCCAGTCTAATTCCTCATTTAAGGCTTGAATAGCTGAACAAAATCCCTAGCAAACAGGCAGATTTCAGAAAATTTAGAGTTCATTTTCTCAAGATGCAGCAAATTTCTTTTCTTTTCTTTTTTTTTTACAAACCTAATTGATAAAGGAGTTAATAAGAAGGATTTAAATACTTATGTTTCCACACGTATATAATGTTAAGTAATTGTATTGTATTACACGTCATCAGTTAGATATTACAGTTATATTTTCAGGTGTGTATGTGTGTACTGTAATACGAAATCATAAAGTTCACCTGATACGAAACAGTTTCATTATCTGTAGCTGTAATCAAAAGTTTTTGTGACAGCAGAACAGTCAGGCATTAAAAAGCAAGACAACAAATAATCAAGCTACTCTCTAGTTTTCAATCCCAACTTTTAAAAATGTGTCAGGAACAAAATCTCAACTCTCTAAGAATGTGTATAAAAATAATGATTTAATAATTCTACATATGGGTAACGCATCCAAAGAGCAAATAACTTCTCATCTGATGACGTTTCTCACACTTAAACCAAGAAAAAGAATTTTTCTTTCCTAAAATCTTACTGTATTCTTCTAAACATTCACACTATTTGGGTATTCACATGCATATCTTTTCATTTTGCAGTTGGCTGAAAACTAAAAAAATAACACTCCAAAATGGCAGGACTCTTAAGAAAAATTAACGTGTAGGTCTTCTTAAACCATAAAAAAAAATGACTGTAACATTGATTTGTTCTACTGAAACATGTCAATAATCTGACTGCCGTTATACTTTTAAAAAAAATTATCATAACAGTTTATAACCTAGCAAAAAAGTTTCTAAGACACTTAATTTATTTCAGAAGAAGTCGGAATCAGCTCAAGTCAAACAACCCTAACAACTCTCTCCACCTTAGTTAAAATGTCATGAATTGTCTTATAAAGTGTCAATATAATTCATGAAATATTCTAGAAACGTTTTACTCAGATGCTTACTTCTACTTCACTTTGTTGTTTTAAGATGCAAAATTCCCCTTTTGAAAGAAAGTTTTTCACAGGGACTGTTACTGTGGTATAATCACATTGCTATGGGGTTCTAAACTAAGGAAGTTCCCACAAGGATTACCTATTCAAAAAAATAAAATTCATCTATGTTTATTAGAGGTCCAGCTAGAACTCCTACTATGGCCAATGGAGGGAGAGAAAAAAAATGCATCTTTTTATGTGTAGCACAGGGGCATATTTTTACAAATACTATATTTCACCAAATCTGACATACCATCAAAAAGAAGCAATGTAATTTTACATGCTACTGAAAAAGAAAAAAATTGCTGCATTCAATCAGTTGAATTGGCATTCAATCAACTGTAAGATGTATGCCTATTAAAAAGATGCCAAAATGGGGAGAAATATGCTTCTTAGAACTCATGACATACAATATATGGCTTGGGAAGAAACTGAAAGAAACCAGGAAGTACAGAATCCCAACCTGTAGCTATGTCCAATGGCCCAATGTAGCCCAGTGGGTATGTAAGAGTTGGGTGAAAATAGTCACATAATTCCATTAACAACCCAGCATAAATCTACCATCTAATGTCCTAAAAACTATCAATATTATTTTCTTGCACAAAATTTCCAAAGTATAATGAGAGAATAGGCCATCTAAATAAATACATCCTACCCTTTTCTCCATTAACTTCAAATTTGTATCCACTGTACCTTCAAGTAGACTCAATATTCCTGTAATTGATTCATTTCTTTTATTTCAATTAAATTCAATACAAAGTAATTTTCTAGACTAACTTTGGAGTTTCCTGGGACTTCTCCAAAATATACCAAAAAATAGGTCACTCCTGTCCCTTGAAGACACTGAAAATCTCAATACCCACTAAATGTAAAACAAAAGACAATTTCCGAGATCAGCCCTGAATCTAGCCCCCACGTATCCTGAGAGCATACAGCCATTGGTACAGAACTCTTAGCACAACTTTTTGGCAAAGTGAAAAAATTAAAACAAGTTTGGTATCTCTTTACAGACTGAGTTAAAACAGTGTTAGGAAGGGGCGGCTCATCCCCATGAACTCCAAAGTATACCTCATTTGCATTAAAATGCTATATAATCTTACAAATATATGTGCTTTCTAAAATTTAACCTCAATATAGTAAAATAAATTGCTTTATTCTATGTTTTAAAGACGTCTACATTCCCGCTAGTCTCATTAATTCGTGGAGTGTAATAAACAACAAACAATTAATACTTCCACTTAAAAAAAAACTATATCTTCTCCATTTTCCTCCTACTTACCTAACATCCCCTACCCACTCCCCCTCCCTTTGAGAAGGCTATACAAGAGAAGCTTAAGATAAATAAATGTATTACCATATTTTTACCCAAATAACATACGCCTTCTACATTTGTTTGCCAACTACTCCCAACCCCGTCAAGGTATTTTCAGAAGTGCTGCTATGCCAATTTTTTGGTTGGAATTGACTCGATGGCAATGGATTTGGATTTGGTTTTGGTTTGTATTATTCATGCTTTGAAAAAGCCATTTCTGACAATGGGCAGTAGTATTTCCACCTAATCTATGATTACTGTAAGCGCATCATAAATTAAACTCAGAATTACTATTGTTCTCCAGCAGTTTGGGAAAATGTCTGATTCATTTTTATTTGTGCTTCATTACAACGTCTGATTTTATTTACTTGTTTATTTATTTTTGCTTCTAGGTGCTCACATCACAATATTATGAACGTCAGTCCTAAGAAAGGAAGAAATAAAGGTTCAGATTTTAAACACCTAATGTGTCCTCCCAGCCTGTGCTTCTCAGGATTTACATGTAGGTTTACTTTTCTCTAAGACTCTGGGAAAAGAAGCATTGCTAATGCTGAAGTTTTACTAAGGTATTTTTTAAGTTCCTAACCTCACCACTCTCAAAATGACAATTTTAACTTAGAAAAACCTATACAAAAGCAAAAAAGTGATTAAACCCGACCCACAGGGTACTCTGATCATTTTTTTCTCCTGAAAAATCTATTATTTATTTGACACCCATGTTCATTTATTCTTAACGACTGGGGAACAAGCGTTAATAATGCTATTTAAAGTATTTCTATTTCCACTTTTGAGTGGATATCATGCAAAGTAACTCCAAACAAAAGTTTTCAAGTTTTCACACAAATGAATACCCTGGTTGCCTTTTACATATTAATTCTAAACTAACCAGAAAATACTGCTGAAGGCTAAAAACTGGCAGCTAGCTGTAAGAATATTAAGATGGTAGGGGGAAGCAGGTATTACAAAATGGAGGATGATTACATCATTACATAACTACCAAATTGCATCATTACATAACTGCCAAACCACTTAGAATCATGATCCAGCCAAGCTGACACATAACCTTATCCATCACAGCCAGTGTTACTTTCGCCTTGCACCTCAGCACTCATTACTACCAGACATACGTCATTAATTCACAAAATAGTTGGATAGCAGATTTTTTACTATTGTTATAAATGCACAATGTCGGATAACAAGATAGTCAATAAGTGAGGAGTAGGCGTATCGGTCTCTACTTGTCAGCTTCCTAATGTTTGGATTTTAAATAACTTCAATACACTTTTCCAAAATCATGATACAAGACATACACTACAAGAAATAAAGAAAAGATAAACAGAAAACTCTGCAAAGAGAATGGAGGTTTATTTGCCAAGCATAGTAAAGTAGTTATGGCACAGTTTCTAGGGCCATGCTCTTCCGGATTCAATTCCAAGCTCCACCAATTAACAGTTGTGTGATCTTAGGCACAATACTGAACTCTGTGCCTCAGTATACTCATCTATAAAATGAAGATAGGAATAGTATCTATCTCACAAGAGATTGTTTAAGGAATAAATAAGTTAATATAAGTAAAGTAATTAGAAGACTGCCTGCCACATGCTTAGCATGCTAGATGGATCAGCTGAAATCATTACTATTACAGCATGGCTGCCAGTTCTTTCCTTACTATTCCTAATATATTTCAGTTTTAACCAGTAAGGTTAAAGATCCAGATTTTTCTACAAGCACAGGTACTCCCAAGTAAGAAGTAATATCCATACAACAGAAATGGTTAAATATCATAGATTAGGGGGTGGGAGTGGGGGTGAGGGGCTAGGAAGAGAGTGATTCTAGTTTTAAGCCTGTATCAGGTTAAGCCAAATAATCATTTACTCCAGCTGGGCTAATCAATGTTGATTCCTCTTTGACTAAGGCTAGGCAATATAGTTTATTGCTGCCTGGAAATCTACTTTTCCACTCATAAAAGCATTCCACCCTTCCCATCAACTACAGGAAACTCTCTGCAGTTCCCCCACAATGCCCAGCAAAGTTTGCCCAGTCCTTTACAGACGCTTGATAAACAACTCAGACCAAAATGGACAAATTTCCTGTCCATACCATGTTCCCATTTAATGGCACTACCAGTCAATGTTTTCTTCTTTTCTCAACCACAGTTTCTAAACTTTAAGGCAGAACGATCAGTAATTGCAAGGAATGCCTCATCTATGAGCTGGGCCCTTAATACATGCAGCAAATACTGGACCTGGCCAAAAAAGTACTATTACTGTGGACTTACACAGTATAGTAAATGACTAAAAGGACAACACAAAAATTCCATTTTATAGTCATCCTTTAATATAGAAGAAGCTTAGAATTCTAAAAGTGAAAGGGCTTTTATAAAGTAATCAAAATTCCTTTATATCAATTAACTTTTTCTTAAATAATTATCTAGGTGGAACAAAACTCTATCACCCGTTTATGAATGCATTATGCTTTGGGAGGTGTGTGCGCATGTGCACGTAAGTGAACAGAAATGAACCATGAGTTGGAAACTCAATGCTCAAAGAGTTTCATTTTGCTCAGGAGAAAAATCAGGAATATTCTCACAAGTCTCTCTGTTTACCAAGGAGGCCTGGTTTATTTATGAAAACATGGCCACAAGTCGCCAGAATAAAAGCATTTCACTGGGGCTGTCTTTTACTTTATTCCTTTTTCTCTAGCCCTTTCTCATTCTCCTTAAGAAGCGTCTCTGGTGCAGGCTTGGTTTCTAAAGGTCTGATGAGACTATGGATGCTACAGTGAATGCCGAAGTCTGAAAGAAATATTTCTCTCTTCCTCTCTTTGAGTCAGAAAACTCTGAACACAAGAGGATCCATTCAAGGCATGATGGAGTGCCTCACAGAGGCAGCAATATGTTCACAGTTGGCAAACAGAGACCTATTTGGACAGTGAGTACAGCCATCCACTCAGCAAACATCAGCTTTCCTATTAGTTCACAGTAGAAAGAACGAGACGCTGCTGACCCTTCTTTCAGACTCCAATACCACTTTGGGACAAGCCTTCTAAACAAAATGCCTTTGTCCAACAGTCACAATTCAGTGGGTCCCAACGGCCTTCCTAGAAGCTATGTCTGTCTATTCACAATTGCATTTGCACCCAAAATAATTTGCAAAGGTTTGGAGAAAAAAAAGTGATGGGAAATATCCCAATTTCCATTTATAACAGACAAGGAGTGACTGAACACCTTTATAATCAGCAAGAGCAGCAGCAGCAAAGGTATGAAGCTTATGATGCTTCTAAGAGGTTCTTTCTTCCCATAAGGTGCTTTTGGGCACATGGATGTTGTTACCACCGCAGTTTGGAGGAACACCAAGTATTATCTTTCAAAGGAAGCCAGAGAAAAGACAGGGCAAATCAAATAGCAAACTTCCTGTTGAGTGTGATATCCCTAAATCCCTCCCCATAAGGCTTCAAAATAAAATGCTTATGTAGTTTTTTCAGAACTGTCGGTTCTGAAAAACAGCAAAACTGGTTAGGATGTCCTGTTCTACCTAGACTTTCAGCAAATTCTCCACGTCATGAGTAAAACACAAAGACTTGGAAAGCAAACCAAAGGCCTGTCTTGCTTTCTTCCCCGTCTGGGCATGAACTTGCTATGTGGCCACTTGCTCCAACATACTTGATAACAGAAATCTGCCAGGACATCATTTACTATAAATACAAAATCAAATCTCTTAAAAATAAAATTATCTTTTTAAAAATATGAGTAATAGTCACAGGACAAGGGTGGGGAAGGGGTGTCCTCCAGGATATTTAAACTGTCCACAGCTCATAATATTAACATATTCTTATTACAGGTAGTCCCTAACTTACAATGTATTTGAGTTACAATGAATCCCACTATGACCTTCCATTTTCGGGTTTTGTTTTGTGTATTTTATCGTTAGTAATATGTACTACATACAATGTTTCCGCGCATAATTTGCTGATGTTATCATTCTCAGATGTTCATTCACAGGTGTTCAATTTTATGATCTACTGTTCAAAACACTGCTGTATAGATTTAGTTTTCTAAACTAAATCAAGGGCTTCAGTTGCTTGAAAACATGGACCCAAAAGCTCATCACCTTGCTAAAATCAACAGGCAGATCGGTAAGCAGTGAGATGTTACCGCGAAATATATGAAGAAAAAAAGAAAAGGACCATACAGACAACTCTCATCACTTTTCTGACTAGAAACGCCGTCCCCATTCCCAGGGATAATCCAGATGATCCAGACCCTTTCACAAGTGGAGTTATTACCACAACTGGACAAAATGCCAACACTGTCCAACTCCTCTTCGTCATCAGAGTGATTTTTTGTGATTTGTGTATTTCTTATGTTATGTATGTATTACAATATATCTGTAAGTTTAAATCAACCCTCAAAGACATAAAGATCAGATTTATAAAGATACTGATAATAAAAGGCAATAATAATGAAAACTTTAAAAAAAGAAGTATTTGACTTACGTCAGAACTGACTTCAACAGTCATCAGAACAAAACCCCATCATAAGTCGGGGACTACCTGTACCAAGTATTCATTTTTTATCCTACTTAATCAATATCCCTTCCATATATGTCAGAAATAAGAGATGAATCTCAGAACCCAGAGAAGTCTCCATGTGTTATATTTTTTAAGGAAAAACTCTCTTACTTATGAAAACTTGGGTACTTAAAACTACTGCTGGCCCATAGTCTATCTTTGCACAAAACATGAACTAAGAATGGTTTTTACATTTTTAAAGGGTTGTAAAATAAATTTTGTTCTCTTGTACATAGGCTCACTATGAGTCAGAACCAACTCGATGGCACCTAACAACAACAACAAAATGGAGAATATGCACCAGAGACTGTGTAGACGTGAACAGAGATACTATCTTGCCCTTTACAGAACATGTTTGCTGACCCTGCACTAAATCATTAAAAAGCCTCAAATAATAACTCCTGATTCTATTTAAGTCAAAAATGAACGTGAAGCCAAATCATGAATGTGCTCTCAAATAATCTCCTTCTGGCATTAGGGACCAGAGAGACTCAGGGGAAGATGCAATGACAGCCTGAAGGCAAAAGGACCCTAAGAGATTCCACTCATTCAACAAGACAACTCTAAGACTTCATAGCGGTCACTGGTGGTTCAGTGGCAGAATTCCTGCCTTCCATGCCGGAGACTGAAATCTGTCTGATTCCCAGCCAATGCACCTCATGTGAAGCCACCACCCGTCTGTCAGTGGAGGTATGCATGTTCCTACGATACTGAACGGGTTTCAGTGGAGCTTCCGGACTAATATGGACTAGGAAGAAAAGACCTAGTGATCTACTTCCAAAAATCAGTCAATGAAAACTGTATGAATCACAACAGTCCAATCTGCAACTAATCATGGGGATGGCACAGGACCAGACAGCGTTTCCTTCAGCTGTACATGTGGACGTCATGAGTTAGGGCCAACTCAACAGCAACTAACAACAATAACAAGACTTCATAATAAGCCAAACCCTTTATCGTTTGGGAAGGTACCCAATAAACTGTTCAGCTTGGACAATGTTATTTCACGCACAAAACTAGAAATAACAGCCACTTACCCTTACAGGAAGATGTTGGTGGAATCAAAGGATATAAAAGAAAGAACCTAACAGAAGATGAGAAGGATCTTTACTTGTATCATGTAAGTTACAAGTCCTCTGGTCTTTTTGTAGAATATACCAAAAGAAATACTGACCAAGTAAGAGACAAAGCATGGCGAAAGGCCCTATAAAACTTTTACTTTTTATTCCTACATGCACAAATATGACCCTAAACAGACCCATCTGCATTAAGACGATACATTTCTTTTTCCATGAAAAAAAGGAAGGAGACTTCTTGTGAGCAGAATACTTAGAAAGCTCTAAATTTCTAACAAACAAACTGAAAAGTCACTAAAAAGGAGAAAAAAAAAGGATAATGGAAACTTCTGGATGACATGACTTTAAGTTCCTACCTCAAAGTGGCCAGCTTAAAAGGGCTCAGTCTGAGAATCAGCGTATGCGATTTACCAGCTCACCTGCAGTTCAGTTGCCTTTTAAGGAGGGTTGAGATTAAACCCCAAACTTTCATCCACTCAAGGGTTTATTTGTGCTTCTTGAAAATGACATCATAAAGGTAACTTCTATGATTTGAAGCCAACCAATTTTTTAGAAACTAGTAATACATACATATTATTCCAAGTACAACACGTATCCAAGTTACTGCATCATATCAAAACCCATGAAGTAGGGTTGCCAGATAAAAGATAGGACACAACCAGTTAAATTTAAGTTTCAGATACATGAAAAATAATCTTAGTGTAAGTATGACCCATGCAATATTTGACACAAGCCTGTACTAAAAATTATTTGATGTATTATCTAAGATTCAACTTTAACTGGGCATCTTGTAGTTTTATTTGCTAAATTTGGCAACCCCACCATGAAGATAAAAAACCGAAAACCACACCCGTTGCTATCGAGTCAATTCCAACTTATAGAGACCCTATAGAACACAGTAGAACTGACCCACAGGGTTTCCAAGGCTACAATCTTTACAAAAGCTGACTGCCACATCTTTCTCCTGAGGAGAAACCAGTGGGTTCGAACCACCGACCTTTCAGTTAGCAGCCGAGCACTTAACTACTGCACAACCAGGGTTCCTTTGATGACACAAAGGGTACCCAAATCTGCTAAACAGCTGCCATTTGTAGTACTGTATAGGCTGGTGGGTGGGAAGCTGAAAGGTGCCTTAGACCCTCAACATCTCAGCATTTGGTTCACAGAATGCTATGGAAAGGTGGTTAAAGACCCAGCTGGAGATCCCCATTATCTTGCTCAGACAACCACATGACCTACAACATCAATGACAGGGAAATTCCTGAAGCAGTACAGACTTATCTTACAGTATCTTACAGTACTCCTACTGTTTCTCAAAATAAAACCTGTGGCAGAAGCGCGCTGCTGAGGTGCTAACTAAAAGACACACGCACACTCCGTGCCCACATCTCTAATATGTCCAAGTGGTAGTGTTATAATTTTTTCAAAAGGGAGCAAAAACAGAAGAAACCTCACACACACTAACAGGTCTGGACAGCAGCCAGAATCAGGATGGAAATACTCCACCCTGCACTTTCCCCACTGGGACAGCGGCTTTCTTGAGAGGGGCAGTCTGCCAGAACCCAGCCCCTGTGATAGGTTTCCACTGGAAGTGCTAACACAACTTCACTGTAGGAGCCCTCAGAGAGGCTGGCTGAAACAGAGAGCTCTGAAAACATCGCTGGCCCAAATATCCACATAGGGATAAAATCATAAGTGTAAAAATTCTGAAGCATTGTTCAAATAAACCACTAAGAAGTTGGTTTTAGCTCACAAGCGCTGTTGAAACTCTCTCTGCCCACATATGCACATGGCAGAGATTATGGGGCAACAATTGCCACAGTGTCAGCCCTTTTATTAAAAACTAAAGGCCAAGGTATTTGAGTACACTTTTAAAAAATACCCATTTCTTAAAATGCTCCTCTCTCCCCTACCCAAACTACAAGATCCATTTTTACCGAGTTTTCTGGTGTCACTTTGTTTTTCAAACTAAGTCACTGAACTGCTGAGGGTACAGACACCACTGCATCCATTTGTTTAAATTCAAACTAATGACAAAAATAATTACAGACGTAACTTTTGATTTGTTATTAGTACAATAATGCTTCCAAAAATGCAATATTCGTAACCACTCCTCTTCCTTCACTTGGCATGTTATAAATATGAAGTAGCTCTTCCATTACTTCTTCCCCTTCCTGGTCCCTACTCCCAAAGTAGACATACTGGGTTTAGATGGTCAATCTAACTTGGGAAGTGACAACTGGAGTGGGGTAAGGAGGATATCCAGGTAAAGGGGCAGCCCAGCATGGGGTGTCTACATAAAAGGGTGACCTAGCATGAGGATTTAGAGGTCAGGCTGAGGAAGACATCACCCATGGGAACAGCCTGGCATCAAAAGTCAGAGCCTGAGCAGGGTGAGGTATACATCTAGGGATTGGGCAGCCTGGCATGAGGTATCAGAGCCTAGAGGGTAATATCGTGGATGCACTCCAAAGTTGGTTGCATATACAGGAGTCAGATTTCTCACACAGAAGGAAGTTTTACAAATATGGAAAGGAGAGTCAGAGCAAACCCTTTAGCACTGAATTAGAATTGGAGGTATCAGTGGTAACTCCTAGATTTTATATATATATAAAGACACAGACATAAATATAAATGTGTATGTGTGTTTTGTGCATGTGTATATCAATGCTGTAAGTATGTATATATATACATACATTCAAATATTCACTGAGAGCCTTTCGAAAGGCAATCTCCCAATAGTAATGCGTACACATACCACCTAGATTTTGGCTTCTAAATACCATTCTCTATTATCTTAGTTTCTTAGTGCTGCTATAACAGAAATACCACAAGTGGGTGGCTTTAACGAACAGAAATTTATTTTCTCACAGTTTAGGAGGCTAGAAATCTGAATTCAAGGTGCCGGCTCTAGGCAAAGCCTTTCTCCCTCTGTGGGCTCCAGAGGTAGGTCCTTGTCTCTCTTCAGCTTCTGTTCCTGGTTCCTTGGCTATCTTCATGTGGTAATCTTTCTTCCCCTATCTGTGCTTCCTTGCTTCTATGCCTGATCTGCTCTTTTATGTCTCAAAAGTGACTAGCTTAAAACATGCCCTATACTGATATGACCTCATTAATATAACAAAGAAAAGCCTACTGCCAAATGGGATTATATCAAGAAGTATAAAACCAAAAAAGACGTCCTGCAGTCAAGTCGATTCCGACTCATAGAAATCCACAAGTATAGGGGTTAAGATTTATAACACATATTTTCAGGGGACACAATTCAATCCTTAACATCTACTAAAAGAAATCAAGATTTCTTGGAGAAATGGTCAATCCTAGGACTAGGGCTGGAAAACTACAAGATAAGCCTGGAACATCTTTTTGTGCCAGAAAGGAAGTGCTCAAAGAATGATAAGGACATGTCAAAAGAAAACATAAGATGGCTTGAAGGAGCTTTATTTGATCATCAAAACAAACAGTGTTAGATTATTTATTACTCACTGAACTAAAACAAAACAAAACAGAACTCATGAGTCCATACTAGTATGAATAAATACATGAATAAATTGATTTTCATGAGGAAAGGGATATTTACATAGCTTCAAAGTAAAATAAAACCTGAGAAAGCCGGAACCTGTGTAAGAAACCCGTCAGAGAAGGAAGACTCAAATATTTTCCACTAACAGAAAGTGATAGAAAAGCAGTAAGACTGCACCCTGTCAAAGGCAGAAAACTTGCGAGACCTGTAAAAACAAGGCAGTCCAATTAAATTCCCACTCTCACAGGTTTCAGTGTACCTTCCTACAAAATATTTATTAATTACAAAGAGAAAATGAGAAGTTTAAATGAAGCAGCCTGGCAGACAACATCTTAATCAAGTGACCAAAGTGACTGTCACCAGTAATGGGACAAATCAAAATGATGACTATTTAATAGCATGCAATAAGAATACACCATGTCTTCTGTGATGTTCCTGCCAAAGATGCATCACATGAATCTAATTATGAGGATATATTAACAAACCAAAATAGAAGGACATCCTACAAGATAACTGTCCTAGACACTTCAAGGTTATAGAAGTCTGAGAAAGACTGTGTAACTGTTCCAGGCTGAGAGACACACCAAGTAAGGGCCACCCGTGATTCGGAACTTGATGCTCCTGCTATAAAACCCAAACCAAACCCATTGCCGTCGATTCGGACTCGTAGCGACCCTACAAGACAGAGTAGAACTGCCCCACAGGATTTCCAAGGCTGAAAATTTTTATAGAAGCAGACTGCACATCTTTCTCCTGTGGAGTAGCTGGTGTGTTCTAACCACCAACCTTTCAGCTGGCAGTCGAGCACTTTAGCCACTGTGCCACCAGGGCTCCTTTCTTCTGCTATAAAGGGATGTTATTGAGACAAATAGTGAAACACACATATATACATTTCCTAATTTTGATGGCTGTATTGTGGTTTTGCAGGAGAACGTCCTTGTGTGTAAAGAAATAAAACCTAAGTATTTGGGGTTGATTGGCATCAGACCAATTTACCCTCCAGTGGTTCAGGAAAAAAAGTTCTTTGTACTTTTAAAATTATTTCCCCCAAATAAGTTGGCTTTGCCTAACAAGTACTATATAGTATTTTGTACTGTACTTATAACAATTCTGTAAATTTGAGATTGTTCAAAAAATTTAAGACTTACATTTAAAAATGTGGGGGGGGGGGAGTAATTGCTTAAAGCATCTATTAACCTAAACATATAAAAGATGTCTACTTACTCACTGCCTGTAACTGGAAGCACCTGCTGCCTTTTTAGGGTACAGAAAAGAGAAAAGTGAGGTACTATCATTCCTTTGTATGGGCCTTCTGAATTTATTAGGCTTTGATGGCTTGTCTTCAAGCTCTAGTCCTTCGCCTTCTGCCCAGGATGGAACCTAAATGGAAACACTCACCATGTACTGCCGAAGGCTCAGGTCACAGAGCAAGGCATGACCTAAGACATCAATGAAATCCACATTCACACCCTCCATTTTACAGATGAGAAAACTGAGGTCCCAGAACACTAACTTACCAAAGAGTTTACGGCTAACACCCAAAATACCCAATTTCAAACCCAAGGAAAATTATAAAAAAGACAAACAGAAATAGAATATAAAAAGTAAAAAAAATAAGAAAATGAATATAATTTAAAAATCTGAAAATACTTCCCAGCAATTAAAAGCTTTTGTGTGGGAGGGCCCTGTCAAATGCCAAGTACCTAAACCTGTAAGATTTAACGAAACAACTCACAGTCCCTTAAAAATGCCCTCTATAATAATAATTAACATTGTACACTTACAAAGGCTCACACTAAGTGCCAGAAATCATGTTAAGCATTTCATATAATCTCATTTAATCCTCGCAACTCTTTGAGGTAGAAATTGTTATCATCCCTCTTTTACTGTTGAGGAAATTGAGGATTAGCATCATTATATAACTCAGTTAAGGTCAGAAAGTTTGAGGCAGAAGACTCAAAATTGAACCCAGACAGTCTGACTTCCAAAGCCTGGGCTCTTCACGGCTGGTACCCACTCCTGCATACTTAAACTGCTCATCCCAGTAATACAGGCTGGTTTGTGACTTAAGTGATACTACTCTAAGGAGACTGCCTTCAAATGAGAATGACCCCTTCTGCCATCTCCATTTGGAAAATGGTCAAAAACAGAGTTTCTGAAAATGTGACTGGCAGAAAACATACTTTAAGTTGTATGTGGGTACTGGAAGAAAATAACATGGAGGAAATCTAAGTTAATCAAAATTATAAACAGTTGCTGCACAACTTCTCAGATCCTTTCCTACATTAATGTGCGTTGTGTAGCTCTAAGAATCTGTAGTGACACCAAACCTATCTGACACAGAAAAATTCTGCCATGGAGTAAATTAACAATAGAACAGTCACTGCCCTAATTAGAATTCTTGACCTAATATCAAGTCTTGGTGCCTTAAAAAATGCTATGCAGTATAGTGTTTGTTCTTTTATAAAATGTTGAATCATTTCATAGCAAGAGCAATTTATATCAAGTGACTAAAATAATTTCACACATTTTTTTTTTCTTCACAACCTCAATCTTCACTCTTCCATACATTGTAAGCGTACTACCAAGAATCACTCCAAGAAAACAAAAACTGAATGCAAAGTTGAGGAGGAAAGAAAATACCATTCAACACACTAATTGTTCTAACTTACTACTAGTAAAAATTGCTTTGTATCTTGGATGACAACATTTTTTTATAACTAATTTAAAATAACTGGGACTTTCTTTTATGTCAGCTTTTACAGACCCAGGTTTGTTTCCCTTCCCAAGGAAAAATCAGTTATAACCTGGGAAACAAATTCTATACGCTCCTTCATAGCTCTGGTGAACAACCTCCCAGCAGTCCTGAGGAGTCCGAAGAAGCCATTTCTTCACCAAGGCAACTTGATAACATAACAGGTTTCTTAGCAACATGGTAGTCACAGTAACCATTCACCATGGTATTAGAATTAAGTTACCCACCGGGGTAGAGGCCAAAAGAATAATTTAAACTTGCTAAATCTAAGGCCCAAGGTAACAAGACACAAATATATATATACATATATAGCTCTTGATATAGTTAATGCTCCTGTGCGCTTCACCTATGAAATTAAGTTCTTATGTGACTCTTCAGTGCTGGATGAGTAGACATATATAAACACAATTCCAAATTCTAAATCAATCTTTAATGCTCTTAATATTTTTTTTTATTTGAAGCTAGGTACATGATCTATGCAATAATTAGAATATTTTCAACAGAGTATTTCCATCCACACATTTAGCAGTACCATGTATAATTTTGATGAGATGATTTTACAGAAGCAGTAAGTTAGAATTCAAATACAGAAAACAAAAATATGAGGAGTATGAAGCATCATTAAATTCCACTTAAAAAACAAATGACAAAGAAATCACAATGATTTCCAGTTTATTAAAAATGTCTAAGAAACAAAAGCAGGATAATTTGCTTTTAAAGTCAGATTTTTATATAATCATTGCCTCACATATTACGGAAGATTAATCAATGTTCTGCATATGAAAAGAAACAAATTCAGAACTTATGTGAATACCACTTTCCAGAATCTACAGCAGACACCATTTGGGTAGGAAAAATACATTCAAAATTGCAATGGAGAGTGACTTGAATTGCTGAATTTTACAGCCCTGGTCATTTCCATTATACCTAAGATTGCATATAACTCAAAAAAACAAACTAACAAAAAACCCCAGAATGCTTTCCACAAATGCTGTGCTTTCATGTTAGGAATGTCTCAGTCTCATCCCATCCATTGAAAGGATACTCCAAAAGAAACACAGGCCTGATTATCAAATCTGCCATTATCTGTAACAGTGACATATGATCTCATTCATAATTATATAGCATCACTCCTAGCCACATCTTATTTCACTTGGCACATAAGCTCATCTAAGCCAAGAATCATGCATTTACATCTTTTTAGCTCTCAAAGTTACCTACTAGAATACCTGGTAAACAGCAGGACCTCACTATGGGCCGCTGATTGAACAAACATGTGAATGAGTACCCTACAACAGTATAATGGTTAATACACCTCTTGAAAATTTGCCTGCTAACCTATAACTAACTTAATCCTTTTTTCATTTACCCTTCAATGTGAATAACTTCAGCTATGAGACAGATGATACAAAATTTGAAAAGTTTTGTTGATTTTCCTATTGTGGCAATACCTTAGTTATTGTAGATTACTCACAAGGGAACATGTAACTATGAAAAGAGACATCAGGCCAAACAAACTCAGCCAAAATCCAGGCTTCCCAACCACTAGACAAAGTCCCCCAGTGATGAACGATGGCAGAGGTGTTAACACAGTCAGCAATCAAAATACTATGGTGCTATCCTTCAAAAGAAGGAGCCCTGGTGGTGCTGCAGTTAAGTGCTCAGCCAGTAACCAAAAGGCCGGCGGTTCAAACCCACCAGCCACACCTGGGAGAAGGATGTGGCAGTCTCCTTCTGTAAAGAATACAGCCTTGGAAACCCTCTGGGGAAGTTCTACTCTGTCCCAAAGGTCCCTATGAGTTGGAATCGACTTGACACCAACAGGTTTATTTTTTTTCCCCTGGTTTTCAAAAGATGAATGGATAAACTGCAGTATATTCATATGATGGAATATTATTATTCAACAATAAAAAGAAATGAACTATCAAGCTATGAAAAGACACGGAAGAACCTTAGACACATATTGCTAAATGGAAAAAGCCAGTCTGAAAAAGCTACATACTACAATAAACCTATGAAAGTCACAGCCTGTGTAAGATGGAAACCTGTCAGAGAAGGAAAACACAAGCATTTTCCACTACAACAAGCTCTAGAAAAGTGGTAAGACTGCACCCTGTCAAAGGCAGAAAACTTGTGAGACCCCAGAAACAAGGCAGTCCCGTCGAGTTCCAGTTCTCACAGGTTTCACTGTATGTGACTCCAACTCTATGACATTCTGGAAAAGGCTAAACTGTAGAGACAATAAAAAGCTCAGTGGTTGCCAGCGGTTCCAGGGGATGGAGGCAGGGACAAACAAGTGCAGCACAGGGCATTCTTTGGACAGTGAAACTATGCTGTATGATACTGTAGTGGTGGATGCATGATATTATGTATCTGTCAAAACTCCTAAAACTGTGCAACACAGAGTCAACCTGAATGTAAATTACGGACTTTAGTGAGTAATAATGTATCAATATTTGTTCATCAATTGTAACAAATGTACATGAATGTTGTTGTTGTGTGCTGTTGTCCTCTGTCTGACTGACAGCGACAGAGTACAACTAACTGCCCCATAGGGCTTCCTAGGCTGAAATCTTTACAGGACAACGTCAGGTCTTTTCTCCCACAGAGCCGCTGGTGGGTTTGAACCACCAACCTTTCCGCTAGTAGCCAAGCATGTAACCACTGCACCATCAGGGCTGCAAGATGTTAATAACAGGAGAAACAGCCTGCAGGGGCAGAGAGGAAATATTATGAAGTCTCTGTACTTTCTGTCCAATTTTCTATAAACTTAAAACTGCTCTAAAAAAATTTTTTTTAATAATGCTTTCATGTATATAGAGAAGAAAAGTAACCCCAAGCATAAGGTTACAAATCGGGAATGAATTAGGGGCTATACAGCCAAAATAAAGTTATTTGGTCTACTAAAAACTGAGTAATACGACCAACCTTCTGCATGCGAATAGTTATTCTGCAATACGCCTCTTAATTCACTTGAGACCAACAACCCAAATATCTTGAAGAAATGACAGAGTGAGAAAGAAGACAGACAACAAAAAAGAAGACAGAGAGAAGAGAGACTTGGGCCTAATATTTAACACAAGTAACATGAGACTACAGATTTAGAGAGAGCGGAACGGGAGAACAGAAATGGGGACTGAACAATCACAAGCTGATATTTAAGACATTCACTTTAACTGCATTCTTCTTGATACTGAAACTCTAGATAATGAATCCTTTCAGATAATTATCTCAGTTTGATTTTTAAAGACATTATCCTATTTAGCCTGAAACAAACTGCATTTGGTACAGCCAACCTTGATGGATAATAACTTACAGGTGCAGAGCTATGCAATTAAATCCTTGTTACTAAAGTCAGTACACTGGGCACTATAGGTTGTTCCTAGGAGAAATCTACAAATTAAGACAAGGCCAGAAACCGTCATACCCTGTAACTGGAGATCATAACAATGGACATAAAATATGAGATAAGCCATCTATAGAATTAACCCTCCCTGAAGAAATGCATGTAAGCATTCCAAACAACAGAAAGGCAAATTAATTAATTGACATTAAACAGTCTTCTCTGAATTTAGTTAACATGAGCTGGTTTTCCAGAACCTCATCACCAACTCTACCTTCATCTTCCCATGTAAACTTTGTAAAATTAAGTTTCCTGTCCTGTGAAACTGAGATTCAAATTGTTCTACTGGAAAAACAGGTCTGGTAACAAGTGTTACATGTATCACCTCCAACTTCATTCCAAGGCCATGAGAGAAAACACCAAACACTGTGCCCTTGCTACCAAGTCCAGAGGCTGATTTCTGTAACCTCCCCACAAAATACTCCAGTTAGCCACAGTCCACTGGTTAAGACTGCGCAGGATAAGGTCTCATTTTCCCTGCTGCAAAATAGACAATTCTTTAAAGTTAGACAAGAATTCGAAACCTAGGTCCTCCACTTAAATAGTTTGCTTAACCTCTGAGAAGCTCAAGCTTTCCCATCTCTAGAATGGGGTCAACGATGACAGCAATTAATAACAACACAATTTTCGTGGCAAAATTATCAATTGAGATTAAAAGTAGAATTTGCCCAGCACAGTGCCTGGCACAAAATTTAGTAAGTATTAAGTTATTTTCCCTGCAAGTTATGCCAACTCCCTCCAATATATACCACTGTGTCGGCATCAACCAAATACTGATGCGAGAGTGAGTCTGTGAGTTTAAGAGAACAAGAACTAAATTAAAAAAAAAAAAAAAAGCTTACATCTATATATATGTGTGTATATGTATGTTTATGTGTATATATGCATGTATATAGCTATATTTTTAATAATAATTGTATATACGTTTGTGTGTGTATGTATAAAATATAAATAAAGTCTGCACAGAAGAAAACTCAGATGAGGTCAGACAAACCTCGGTTTCAGTCACCATCAGCTGTGTGCTGTGTGACTTTGGACAAATTACATGGCTTTTCTGAGCCTTAGTCTCCTCATTGGGAAATAAAGAGGGTTGGTTCTAAGGTCTCTTTTACTTCTAAAACTATATGGTTTTATAAGTGATAATAATTTCAAGTTCTTCAATATTTTATCATTAAACAAAAGACAATGGTTATCTAACAATACAAATTTTTTAATATTTAATCATCAAAAACTTCCAGCTGTTACACTAACCTATCTATTTAAGCCTATTAATATTTACAGGAAAAAAACCTGATAATCGACTGCAGAAAAGAAAGGAGTTTCATGACACAAATGGTGGGTGAAGTGGATGCTGCATTCAGATTCATACTGTTTAGAGGAGCACCAAAACCATTTCCGCCTCACCTTACTATAACTCCTATTGCTTTTGAGGCATCTGTAGCCTTGATTTTTTTACAGGGTCGCTATGAGTTGAAATCGACTTGACATCAACACATCTGATGTTTTCTTGGTTTTTCTTTTTTTTTGTAGCCTTTAATAAAGTTACATTTGGGACTGTAGCATTTTTAAAAATCAGTAACAGGGCACCTCACTCTCTGAATTTCAAGGGGTTTCTGACTTGCCCCCATTCCCATAACATCATGCCCACTGCCCTTCACTTCTGCTCACCCCAGTCCTGTTTGTTTGGGGCCACACACCTTATAAAAAGCACTTTTATAAGGGGTCAGGTACTCATAGTAGACTGGCCTCACAACAAAGAACCCATTCGAGCTAGGCTCTACGGGACAGACATGGTTTAGAGTGGAGGATCTGAAGTCACGCTGCCTGGGCTGGATCTCCAGTTTCCCCACAGTTGCTAACTTCTGTGAATATGTGACTTTCCTGAGCTTCAATTTCCTCATCTGTAAAACAGGAATAAAAATAGCACACTGGCAAGACACAGTAAACAACCAGTAAGTGCTAGTTGCTGCTATTTGAAAATAAAAAGATCACAAACTAGTTCCCTAGCATATTTCCCCATTGTAAATAATATAAGAAACATGACTGAATGATGTGATCGCAAACAAAGCAAACAATCACATTTATTTAAAACGTTTTCTGGGACCATCATTTATTATTAGATTTAAGAAGGAGCTACTTTCACACTCCGAAAATGTAACAGCCTATCTCGTTGCCATGCTGAGCATCTGTTGAGGTGGGAGCACCTTGTCATGGAAAAATGAAATTGAAAGTAGTTTATTACCAATGAAGGTGGAACAGAGGGGACATCAGCAAGTGGAATTAGATGGTCTCTAACAAATTTGCCACTTAAAAAATATGATTGTTTAAATGACAATATTTTGATTAAATGTTTTCATATTTTTCCCTCTAAGATGGCATTATGAAAGCAAATTATGTTTAATAAGAACAATTGTGAATATCCTATACTATGATTAAAATTTACTAAATTAAGGCAAAGTTTCATGTTCCTTAGAAGCAAATATTAATGTTAAGAAAAATATTCATAGTTCCCCAATTATAGAAACATAGTAAATAAATTTATATGCCTCCCTTTCCACTGAGATGGTTCATTTGTAGGGCCCTTCCTCCAGTAGTGGGGTAAACATGATAAAACAAAAACAAACAAAAATGATGCACCCAATAAAAAACACACTCAGCCAAAAACAAAAACCAAACCTGTTGACATCGAGTCGATTCCATTCCAACTCATAGCAACCCTATAGGACAAAGCAGAACTGCCCAACAGGGTTTCTAAGACTTTGGAAATCTTTACAGAAGCAAACTGCCACATCTTTCTCCTGCGCAGTTGCTGGTGGGTTCAAACCACCAACCTTGCAGTTCACGGCCAAGCACTTTAACCACTGCGCTACCAGGGCTCCTTACAAAAATGTATGATGCAGTCCAAAATGTTGCATGGCATGTAAGATACCTGGAGTGTAATGAAGGAAGTATGATAAGAACTTCACTTCTTAAGAAGAGGGTGGGGCACCCGAGGTATGGAACTGATCACGAAGACCAGAAGGCAAAAGGCAAAGATGTGCAGGGTATGTATGTGCTCAGCCTAAAACCTCTTTAACTTAAACAACTTCGATCTCATCACTGGATATGAAAGGCAAGGGGAAACTTTCTTCATCACAAAAGCACTACTACTTACCAGTGCTTATAAAATACTGCTTAAGAATAAAACTCGGATTTTAATTATAACTCCACATATCCTTAAATTCTAGGTAATAGCAATTCTTAAATTTATTATTTTAACCTGTTTTTACTCAATAACAACTGTTGTTTCAATTATCCATTCTCTAGAATTGATCTACAATTCATGTATGCAGACAATCATCTCTCCAATATTTACTGAGTGCCACCAAGTATCAGGCATTGCTCCTGAGTGACACAGAGGTGAACAAGACACACAAGATCCCTATTTGCATGAAGCTCATCTTTTTGGCTTGGGTGGTGAGAGTAGTCAAATGGGCAATAGCTAAGTAAATACATTAATGCTTTGACTCTTACACATTATCATTGTCCAATAAATAAGCAGAGGTCAAGTAACGTTTCTGCTTAAACCATTTACATTTAATTTTTCAAAATGAATAGGAGACACAGAGAGAGTTTTAAGATGTTGTTTAAAGCATTTAAGATGCTGCAATACAGATATTTAAAAAGGAGGGAGTTCTAAGTCATTTTTAGGCTGATGAACATAATACACATAGCTGATACTTTCAACCAAAAAATGGGGAGAAAACAGCAGCCCAGTGTTTCCGCTTTGTGCCATATACACTGGAAGAAACATCTGTATGTGAAATGCTTCTCAGGGTGAGCCACTGGGTGACAATGAAGCTTGTGAGGTAATGTATTTAGATGGACTAATAAATATTATGATCAGCCACCTTAAACAACAATGCAGACAAGATTTTACATTAGTTCCCTACTACTTATCTACTATTTAAAAAAAAAAAAAAAAAGTTAAAACCATATTATCAATGGCAACTTTGGTTTTGAAATTCCAATACAGACAAACCACTTTGGTGGTTGATGGTAACATTGAAAAACCACACAGTGAGGTGCCTGTAATGAAGAAATAGCATCTACGATACAGGGCTACAAAATGTCTGAAAGATGATAAAGGAAAAAGGAACTGAAATGGAAAAATTCTCAATCTCTCTTCACTACCCCATCTGCTAAAGACAAAATTAAAGGTAGGGGAGGTGGCTAAATGATGATCCGTTAGGTTTCCATTATTTTTCTCCCATTTATTTCATTGTCTTATGCTGGTGTAAGAACCATAAAATAGGAGTTAAAATAGCATAGAGCCAAGAATCTAGGAATCAGGAATCTGGGGGAAATGGCATGTGCATTCTTCCCCTTTGGTCTAGTTTATATGTTGTCAGGCCTTTTTCCAAGACTGGGGTGGTGGGTTTTCTGGGAGGTCACCCTTGAATGTTTCCTACCCATAAATCTTTAAATTCTTAACTGACCTAAGAAAGCACGTACTTCCTGATGCTTTTAGAAGGGCATCATCACAATGCTCAAATCCCAGATTTGGAGTTCTTTTCAAACTCTTATCAGAGATGTGAAGAGAAAAGCATTTAAAACCCCAAATTTTATCTAGACATCAAAAAGAAAAAAATGAGAATGCATGTTCTCAATCTGTAATTTTTCCAGTTCCCATAAACTAAAAACTACAGTAGACAGAGCATCATAAGCGAGGAAAAGTTCCATTGTTGAGAGGTAATGAAAAAAATTCTAAGAATGCTTAACTCAGGACAATTCTTTAAGCTTCCCAACTTTTGAAAGCCTTACTTCTGTTTCCACTGCTCTCTTCCTCCTTTAGGCTCTCACTTGAGTTGTTTATAACATCAACAATCATCTTTTTATCAACTAGATTCTCTCCTTTTTAAATCTTAGTCCCCAAGTAAAATAGAAAGTATGCTCCCCAAAAGCAATGATATGTTCCAAGAGCTAGCCATTCAGTGAGAATTCAATATACACTTATTGTATTAAATTTTTGAGAAAGGGGCAAAGAAGGTACAAAATTTACTTTAAATTAATATAATTACTTCCTTGTGAATACATTAGACAAATTATTTTTCATTGTAATGAACTAAATTGCCATACAACAATCATAGAATCCATTGGCCTGTTTCCTAGCAACTAGTTACATTTTGCTGTAACCATGATAAACACATTCTAAATGAAAACATGATAGTATGAGATTATAAACAGCAGGGACTTAAGTTTTATTCATAAATTTTTTTAATAAAAAACTTCCCTTTCAAATCTCAATATGAAATAGATTGCTGCAAAGAACGAGCTCCATTTCTAAGCCCTTAAAAACAGAGTAAACACATCCTAGAAAAGAACTGACTGACTCTGTAGTTTTCCCAAGATAAGAATGAAAGTGCAGAAAGCAGAAATGCCCTGGTTTACAGCACACATAATTTTTCAGAGTTGAGGCCATATACAGAATGAAGTCCCTTCCATGTCTGTGTGGATTCCTTGTCTCTATTATCAATTCCCAGGCTACCAGGCCATTCAATGACCAGAGCAGTGGGGGTTGAAGAAGATGAGGGATCAGAAAGGGATGATCACAGGACATTTCTTAATTCTACTTAGGAGAAGGAATGGGAAACCCTTTCTCCAACCTTTTACACATGAAAAGGTTATGTGCCGTGTGACAGAACCTACTAGAGAAGAACAGAACAAAGTGGATGATGGAGCTGAGATGATTTTTCTGTGCTGGGTCAGTGTTCACAATAGTCATCGACGAAAACACAAAACTACAAAATGAAAAATAATAATGGGTTTTGTCCCCCTACCCTACACACACACACAAAAAAAAATTTATATACAATTTTTCAGTGTTTTGATACAAACTTTCCAGAACTGTCACTACATTCCTTCTTAATATTTGAATTTCTGGGCTTCTGAATCTTAAAAAATTCATTTGTGGAAATTATCAAAAGGGATAACAGATTTTCTGCTAATTAGCACTTCTTTGTTGTGCAAATGGTTTTGATTAGATTTTGCCATAGAGTATTGTTAGCATATAACTGTGAAATATTTTTCAAACAGTGTTTCCTACAGAAAAGGAAAACTCCAGAAGAAAATTCCTCACAACTATTACCTGAATGACTAGCACTGTGACTCAGGAATAACTGGAATGTCGATGCTCCCAGCATTTAAACCTTAACCTCCTTTAACATTTATCCTCTGACTTGTCACACTCTTCTGGTAAGGTATATAAACAATTGCTTTTCAGGCTGGCCAACTATTTGTCAGTAAAATCACCAATGCAATTAAAATTTCAAACTTTATAAATCCTGGATTTGGGGTTTTGTTTTGTTTTAGTTTGATTTATTATTTCCCATTCAACTCTCACATTTTCTTCCTATCCAGGCTGTTAAACAGAACCAATGGCTAGAACGGTATGTCATATTTTTAAAGATTTTCCAGAACTCCACTCCTACTACCCAGTATTTTTCTTCACAGCTATTACCAACTCTGGTGATATTATATATTTATTTGTTTGTTTACTGTCTGTTTCCTCCCAGCTACTCTGTTTATTCTGTTTACTGCTGTCTTTTCAGCACCCAGAGCTGCGACTGGCATGGTAGGTGCTCATTAATATGAACCGAATAAATTAACAACACAAGAGGCAGCAGAACACAGAGATTAAAAGTAAGGACTTTACATAGGGGGCACAGTTATGGATACTTCCTAGACAACAACCAAACACCTCACGCGACTGGTCTACTAGGTTTGAGGGCTTAGGACCATAGCCTCATGGGGCAACTTGGTATATTGACACAATACAGTCCATAAAGACATTTTACATCCTAGTTTGGTGAATAGCGTCTGGGGTCTTAAAAGCTTGCGAGTGGCCATCTAAGATACAACTATTGGTCTCTACTTCTCCAGAGCAAAAGAGAAAGAAGGAAACCAAAGACTCAAAGAAGAAACTAGTCTACAGAATCAATAGTCTACACAAATAATGACATTGCCAACCTTGAGACCAGGAAGAACTAGATGGTGCCCGGATACCACTACCGACCATTCTGACCAGAGACTCAATAGATGGTCCCAGACAGAATAGCAGAAAAACGTAGAACAAAACTCAAATTCCTAAAAAAAAAATGCCAGACTTACTGGACTGGTAGAGACTAGATTAACTCCCGAGACCACTGACCTGCCATACTCTTTAAACCTGGAACTCAAACCACTGCCAAAGGTCACTTTTCAGTCAAATGACAGATTGGCCCATAAAATAAATAATACAACCCGTGAGTACTGTGCACCTCAAAATAATCATCTAAATGAAACTAAATCATAAACATGTACCCTAGACAAAAGTTGGGAAGGCAAGGGGGGGACAGGGAAGCTAGATTAATGGAAACAGAACAACCAGAATGGAAATAATGAGAACACTGATGTACTGGGGAAAATGTAACCAATGTCACTGAAGAATGAGTATTTTAAAAAAAAAGAAAAGAAAACAACCTCCCATTGCCATTGAGTCTATTCCAACTTGTAGCAACCCTACAGAACAGAGGAGAACTGCCTCACAGGGCTTCCAAGGAGTGGCTGGTGGATTCAAACTGCTGACCTTTTGGTTAGCAACCAGCAGCTCTTAACCACTGCACCACCAGGGCTCCTTAACAATATGTACAGAAATTGTTAAATGAGAACCTAATTTCCTGTGTAAACTTTCACCAAAAACACAATAAAGTAATAAAATAAATCAAAGGTATGTATGAGGAGAAAAAAAAAGTGAGGGCTTTCAGGTCAACAGCGATCTACATTCAAATCTCCACTCCATCCCTTAGTAGCTATTTGGGTAAATTATATTTTCTATGTCTGTTTCTTCACTTGTACACTAAATAACAGCACCTACCTCGTAAGTACTTATGAGGATCAGACGCAGGTTACACACCTATAGCCATGTCCCTGGCAAACAGCAAGAATGAATAAAAGTTAGCTCGTAATCACTATGGCAAAACTTCGGCGTAAGGGGAACAAGAAACCCCTAGTCTCAATAAAACTGCTTGAAATATTTGAGAAATTCTGGCCTTACATCTGCAAGTGAAAGGGAGGCTGAGAGAAGAAAGAAAACACATCCCTCCTACAGTTAATAATTGTCTAATGCAGCTGAATTCAGTAAAATTCTTCAAAAGGTTATCTGACTGTCAAGAAGAATTATACACCAGCCATGTAAACTGCTAAGTTTAGCAAAACCTGGATAAGTGAAAACATGAAATGGCATCAAAGACCGAAAGAATGCAATGCTATCCAAAGTTAAAACATAAATTACATTTTCTTTTAAGGCAGATAGGTAGTTACAACCAGTAAGCAACTTTATTTTCAACAACCAAAAGTGGATTAAAATGGCACACATTCTGACGATGTTCTAAGAACCACATTAGATGCATAATTAAGTAAAACAAATCACTTTGGCACAGAGCAAAAGAGAAATAAGAATCAGTGTTTTCATGTATTTGTAAAGCAGAGGAGAAATTCTAGGTTTTAATACGTGATAACTGTAAACCTCTGGAAATGAAATTGGGACCGAGAACAATTTTCATTTCTTACTTTACAGCTCTATTTTTTAATTTTTAAAGTAACAAATCGTGTTTTCAAACAAACTGAAAAGCTATCAGACAGAATTCTGCCTCACTAATCAGAAAGTCTGACTTCTTAAAAAGCACAAAGAAGTACAAGGATGACCTGGATCTGTCCATACAAATTCCAAAGAGCAACTGCCCGGGGGCTTCTTATTTTTAGAATTTTCTTGTCACAGAAAGTAAAAGCAATCTAGGATACTCATCTCTTAGCTTGCTGTATCTTGCTTTGACTTGCCAAACAGACAACACAATCATCTTTCAGTAATTTCTCTGCCACTAGTGTGGCAAAAAGGGTGGGGCTTCAGAGCTGAAAGCTTTGTGTAACACTCAAAGACGCGTTTCTATCCCTTTTTTTAAACAAATAAAATTCTTTATCTCCATTACTCTTTCACACACCTGAGTTCATTACCTCCTGGCACCATGCTAAACGGATCCTACTATAAAGAAAGCTTCAAATATCACTATATTCTTACTCCCATTGATATTAAAAACATGAAAGATACTCTGTCAAAGCAGAGAAACTTTCTCAAAAGATTCCATGTTAGAATTTCTAGCTCTAAATAGGTTATTACAGCTTGCATTTGGCTGCACCTGATAAGCACTGCTACATTGAGTATCACACCAAATACAAATCACATCATGACCATTTCTCTTGCAAATGTCCTCAGCAAAAGCACACCCAGCATGGTCACCGTAGCCCTGCTGGGGCTGGCACTCTGGGTAGGAGGTGGGCCACAACGGACAAGGTTCTGGTCATTGGTTCCTGCACAACAGGAAGAGCCAGGCTCCAGCCAAAGAAAGTCCTCTGGGGCTCTGGCACACTGCATCTACTGTGCTGCCCACACCTCCGGCCAGACTCTGACTCAACCTTCGCCCCAGCTCTCCAGCTGCTGGTGAGCGCCAGCCACGGACAGCCACCAGCCTGACTCAGGCTTCTTCCTGACCTCGGGCTCTACCCTTCCTGTGACCACACCAGCTCCTCGAATTGTTCTCCTCCACTTAAGCCAGCCTTCACTTGCTGCTTCCGACCCTGGTGGCAAAGGATTTCTCCAACCTAAACTTGCTGATTCTGATGGGACAACAGGAAGTCACTGCCATAAGGGCAAATACAATTCAAGGTGGATGCCTGGCGAGTAGCAATCTCTGCCGTTGAGAAGGGAACACATACTTAAAAACCTACTTTTGGGTGCAGAATTCCCATACCTTTTAAATCTCAACGGGCCATTTTTTATCACCCCCACCACCACCCCCCAGCCCAAAGGAAATCCACTCAATGGCAGAGTAGCAGTTTGTTCTCCTGATGAGGCATCAGTACCTTCCTCTTCCTCAGCCTAGGAGGGAGGGAGGTACAGGCAGTCCCTGGATTATGAACTTCAGTTCCTATGTTTGTCTTTAAGTCGAATTTGTATATTAAGTCATGACAGTTAGGTACGGTTCAAATGTCAGTCACTCAAATGTTTGTCTTAGTGTACAGTATATAGTGTGCCTTTCTACGGATGAAAAACATTAAAGAAACACTTCTAGATACACTAAAACATCTTTAACATAATAATACTGTAATAATAATAATGTTTTGATGCACGTTGCAAAGTAGTGCCCGTTTATTACGAGCCATTGCATGCAGCTCAAATGTTTAATACAACAGACTTTAAGGGAGTTGGTTCATAACTACAGGTTGTACGCCAGTCCTTAAGTTCTGACTTTTGTAACCCAGGGACTGCCTGTACCGAATGGCTGTCTCTAAAAAAGATATGGCTAATACGCCACTTCAGAAAGAAAGGCCTGGGGATCTATTTCTGAAAATCAGCCAGTGAAAACCCTATGGATCACAGTGGTCTGATCTGCGACCGATCACGAGGATGGCACAAGATGGGGCAGCATCCCACTCCCTCATGCATGAGCCTGCCGTGAGTCAGGAGCTGACTTCACAGCTGACAGTACTCCACTTGACCACAGAAAGTGAATTCTAAAGACAATTTTTTTCAACACCAATAACTGTATCTACTTGGTTGTTGTCATCATGGGCAGTCAGTCGATTCCAATTCACAGTGACCCTACAGGACAGAGTAGAACCATCCCACAGGGTTTCCAAGGCTGTAATCTTTAGTAGCCAGTGGGTTCCAACTGACCACCTTTCAGTTAGCAGCCAAGTGCTTCAACGTCTTTATCATTTCAAATCTTATTTCCAGGGCTTATTCCAGTAAAGATTCAAAACCAGTTAACAGTTGCCTGTATTAAGAAAACCAGCATCTCTCAAGCCTGAGAAGAAAGGTCACCTTTTTACATAATGACTTTCCTCGTATTTTTTCCCAACTTAAACCATAGCCTCTAAATGAAGCCAGTTCTTCCTGCTTGTGAGAAACTGAAATAGAATCTAGAAGATACTTCCCAACTCTAAAATACTATGAATCTAGAAGTACTACCAACTTTACAACTAGTTCCAGAAATTCAGGCATATTTTAACATCAAACTTTCTTCAGGCTTCCATTACGTACACAATTTCTCTCCCAAAGCTTGCTCCATGCGCCCATTTCTCTTAATGGTACAACTAGATTCCTATACACACATTCATACCTGCTAGTTACCTTTGATCTTTCCCGTGACCCTCATATTCCATCAGTTGCCGAGATCTGTCTGTTCTGCCTCCTCAGATATATTTTCTTCTCTCCGTTCCCACAGCAACTAACACAGGGCTTTGCATACAGTAAGCATGTAAGTATTTGTTATACGAATGAGTAAACTGAATGATTACAACTTATTCTAAGAAATTTTACTAACACACACACACTCTGACACACAGGGCATGGCCCTTGCCTTCAGGAAACAGTGGGTTTTATCTGAAAACCACAGCACAAACCTCATGGCTATGCTGGGGTTTTGGTTTGTCTGGCTTCCACAGGTCAGCATCCTGGCTACACCTCCAGTGATGCTTTAGCCTCTGTCTGCCTCCCCTCAGCCACCGCCATCCCCTACTGGCTATGAGCATCAGTACTTGGCAATCCAAGGTAGACAGAGGCTGAAAGCTTAGGCTTCAGACTCAGATGGATCGGAGTTCAAGTTTAGCTCCTACCATGACCAGCTGCGTGGTCTTAGGCAAGTTATCTAATCCCTGTGACCCTCAAGTTGGTACTGTTTAAGAAAAATGGAAGAAATAAAAATTACACCTTATTCGAGGTTATTCGGAAAATTCTATTATAGAAGGCAATTAAGCATAACACACAATAAGCTTTAGATAGACATGAGTCCTTGGTGTTGATCTGCACCATTGCACAGAATTGATGTTCGGGAACCTCTTTACTTCATAATCCTGTGGCCAACTCTAACAGAATGCCCACATTCACACTCCTCTGCTATCCAAAAAGCAAAGTCTCACAACTAGCAACTACAAACTCCAAAACACTGCAACCAGTGTAAGCAGGTCTAGCTTAATGTACAGAAGAAATGTCTAAGGAGACTGTTTAAATGCAGATTCTCAGACCCTTGCCCTCAGAGATTCGGATTTAGTAGATCATTTGACCATCATCATCCCCAGGAAGAACTCTGAAAGAATGTTCCAAAACGTTCTCCAATCACTGCGGCCTCCCTTACCCTCTCCATAAAACCCACAGTTGTAACAGGAACTAAGGAAGTTTGCTAACCCGATTCAGAGGTTATTTTTATTTAGCTCTATTTCAAACCAGCTAACAAAACATCTCACAAATCCAAAGAATGATCTCAGGTATTTTATGGAAGACTGAGCCTCTTAAAGTATAAAACTTTAAATGGAAATGTCACTGAAAACTACCATGCTCTTAGAACTCTTATGTCTGCTCCCTGCAGTGTTTCAACACTATTATTACTATTCCTGTCTCTGATAGCATCCCTTACTTTTTAATTTGCTGATTTTAATCTGGTTGGGGTTGAGAAACCACAAGCTTTAGTGGAATCACAAGTAAACTAAGTAACGCCAAGCTAAAGTGAGGAAATGAAGGGTTCCTCTATAAGTCCAATGCATACATGCTTCAGTGTTGGCATATCTGAAATCCAATTGGTCGATGAAAGGCTTTTTCAACCAATTGCCAGGCTTGGGACTGGTTTGGGAATTGAACAAGGATTGTGTGTTACCTTAACCAATATTTCAGCCAAGTGGGGCCCGAATGCCAATACTGAGCTTTTGCCTGATGGAGAAATTTACACTCTATGTAGACACTTAATATTCAAAAAAGGAAGATAAACAGGTTTATAAAAGTTTTATAGCTAAAACTCTTATTTGGTACAGAAGAGTTTTGATTTCCATACCCCAGTGCAGAGAAGGATTATTAGGAAAGAGTTTTATATCTCTATTAAGCCCGGTCTCCTCTCCCCAGGAGAAATAACGTCTTCTTTTTGGGAGATCCCTGGTAGTTAACCTACATGGTACCAGCTTCTCATGTATTATGGTAATCAAGCACTTACATGTGTGTGCTTTAGATTTATGGTGTTCTGTGTACTTATCTGTGTAGATTCCACTCCTAGATTTCTTTAAAGCTCTCTGAAGGCAGGATGTAGGTCAAATTCATTTTAGTATCTCCCACAGCATTTAAAGCACTCAATAAATTAAAGAACTCAATAAATTAAACATTTGCTAAATGAAGAACCATCTGTGGTTCTTTTTTATTGCCATCAGCTGCACACAACTCCATCCCAAAGCTGAACTTCCCTCAGGTACACAAACTCTAAATAGTCCCTTTCTAGTTATCTGCCTTTTGGCAATGGAAAGAAGAAACTTCCAAGTTGAGAACAAAAAAAAAGAAAGAAAAGAAAACAAGGGATGAAAAGGATATTTAAGCATTTAGCTTTAATACCTCCCTACCACCCACCCACCATGTAAGAACTGTAAAATCTGGAAGCAATCCCTTAAAAGAACAATTTGGAAATGTTTCAAGGAAAACCCTCTCTACTCAGTCTCCACTCATTCATTCAGAAAAGGCCCAAAGGGGATAGGAAGCAAGGAGCAGCAGACATCATCTTCCGCAGACCTCTTTTCTAACAATCAACTAGCTTCTCTATTACTAGTGTGAGACAACTCAGGAACAACAGTAGTATGGGACAAGAACCTTGGACTGACAGGCAAGTCAAGGAAACAGAGCAGAAAAAGCAAAGTAGCAGGGACCTAACAAGGAAACAAAAATGAACACAAGGAGAGCAGCTGGGGACCCCTCTGAGAAAGCATGGGAGGAGAGGAAATTAGGCCATGGGACCGGATTGGCAACACGTGAGGTGGGGGGGAGGGCACAGAGGCCTACAAAGTCCATAGAGAATTAGCAATTTGGCAAAAGCATGTATGAATAATTGGGAATTAACTGTATACGCAAAAGACTTCACCTCATTTACCACAGCAGCTAAATAAACATCATATTAAATCAACTAAGAAGCTGTTCACCCACAACCATACCGAGAGCATTTGTCTTCATACTCTACTACAATTTTCTACAAACGTCACCACCATGCCTTTGCAGTCACCCTCTCCATCTGTGTAAGGCTTCTGTTTGTTAGTTCGTGTGGAAGAGGCTTCTCAAGATGGAGGTTTGAGCAGGACTACACTAACCCAGATGCTTCTTCTAAAAGGCTTTCAAATCCACAGATTCAAAACAGTAACATAAAGATACTCAGGGACCAGCTGTTGCAATTAACAAATTGTTTATATTTTCCCTTCAGTTGGCTTAAAAGTAGTAGAAGGAATTTTAAGCAAGAAGAAACTGCCATTCAGACTTGAGAGTTTTAAATAGATAGTTCTCATGTTTTTCAGGCTAGAAATAATAACCTGTATGTTAGATTTTATGTTGTATCAACAGGCTTCAATTTACGAGACTAAACTAAGTGAGGGTCTCACCATGCATCAGAAAACAGAACAGGCAAAAACAGAATTATTTCTAGAATAAGGTTCAGTATTGGTAAACTTCTGATCTTTCAGACCCTTCCCACTAGAGAATAAGAGTAGTCTTCCCCAAATATGCTTGACTGCTTTAGATCATGACATGAATTCACCTTTGGGTCAAGGAGAATGAGAATAATTCTGCATCTAGGTCTGAAAGCAGCACAGTCTTCACAGCCGCCACCACGGGGTGTCCCACATTCCTCAGGTCTAAGAGCTGCCCACAGAGTACAGAACATTGTCCCCAGTGGGCATCTTTCACTGCACCCATGAATGGATTCTAAGTTTGCCGATGGACTCAGAGTTTTCTCCATAAATAACACATTCCTGCAACATGCTGTATCAACACTGAGGGAGTTTCACTGGCACTCCCACTAGTCCCATTTCAGCACTCTCGACACAGCAAGCGCCTTCTATTCCTAGGAAACTGTGAGGCTTCAAACATTTCCAATATGATTCACACGGAAGCTCAAAAATTATACACTGAGTCTTCTCTTAGAAGCAGTGAGTTCAAAGAACCCATCAGAATGCTCAAGTCCAGTTGTTTACAGCTTGTTATCTTAATACAGAAATCTTTATTAAGGTACTTGGCAACCTTTGGGTTTTACTTTAAAATAGTGAGTCAAGCTTAGGAGCTTCATGATACAGGAATTCATGATACAAGGCTTGGGAATACCTTCAGGGAAATGTCCCAAAGAAGTAACAGACAACCTTATGACAAGCAGAAAAGGAATTCTACAAATTCCCTTGTCATTCACCCCTTAGCAAAAGTCTCAGAGTAATATTCTTCCTTCATTTTACTTTAACTCTACCACTATATGCTAATTCCAGTTTCTTTTTATCTGACTTCTGACAAGGTGAAGGAAAAATTCTTTCAAAACTCTTTAGGAAAAGTTAATCATTGACTTTTTAAAATTTTTCTGTAAAGGATTTTATTGGGATTTTCTCACAACAAACTAAGGAATCATTTTAGTGTCCACATTATATGGATGACAGGCTTTACATACAAGATTATAGCTAGAGTAAACGGACATCACTCAAAATAGAATACACACTTAGCAACTCATTCCTGGGCTTTCCTTATTCATCTTTCATTGAAAATTTTTTTAAATGAAAGAAAAATAAATAGGTGCCTTATATTTAAACTGTGGCAGTTTTTAAAACTATGACTTGCTAAGACAGGTGGAAAACAGATGACCTAGGTGATATAAATGCATTTAAAAACAAGCATTGAAACATCAAACTAATTTATGTCTAAACCTGTATTTATGTTCAGCTAATTCACAAGTAAGGTTTAAAAGAATCTGGGAATTCCCCGAGCAAATTCCTGGAAAAGTATTTTGCTGTGTTCCCATAGAGAGGTACGTCTTCAATACCAGGTTCTACTTCATTTCTTCCCTATAAACAGTCAGGAATGCTGCTTCTCCCAGAAAGCACTGCTTTGGAACACAAAATGACAGGATCTTAACATTTTCCCTCAGATTCATAATCTTAGACATTCCTTACTTTGTCACACACACACACACACAGACACAATCTAGAAATTGAGATCTAGGTAATTCTGAAAAAAAGTGCATAACTTCCTAGAGGCAACAAAAGAAAGCGTCCATTTCCAGAGATCCCTTAAGTCATCATCTGCCTACTCACAGCAGTAAAACCTGCTAAATGATTTAGAACTGTCTGGTGTCTGAACCCTGATAGCTAGTGTGGGGCATATGTTTGCAGGCACACAATGTTTTCTTTTTATAAGAAGCAAAGGAGGAGGAATGGAATGACTGGCCAGGCACAAGGCTCTCTTAAAATAATAAACCTTAAAATGTTTCTAGTCAACCACAACATACCTATTTTGCTACAAACATATCCACTTTCACCAGGCAACCACCTCTCCAAGGCTGGCTTCCATTTACATCCCGGGACAATGGTGCTAAAGTACAGGGAAAGCATGGGGTAAAGCCACTATACACCTCTGGTGTTTATATGGGGAAAACCCATTATTGGATTTTTCATCAGGGCTTCAAACTAGCTCATTCTGGTTCAAACCTCTGCCGAGAATTTGCATTTCTAACAAGTTCCCAGGAGATGGCTAAGCTGCTAGTTAGGGACCAATTCTGACACCCACAAGCAGAGCAGTGGTTCTCCAAATGTATTATACATAAAAATCACCTGGGGATCTTGTTAAAACATAGATTCTGATTCAGTCTATCTGGGGTGGAAATGCAAAATCTCAGCAGGGGTTGGAACTGGAACGAACTGGTTCAAAGCCCTGTTTTTTGTTTCAAAGTACTTTCATTATTAAAGTATACAGCTGTTTTCTGTTGGCTAATACTCAGAACTGCAACACTCATGCACCGCTGACTCCAGGCTTAACTACTATGCCAAGCTGTCTGTGCTCAGCTGTAACGAGCTAGCATTCTGAGTGTTGGGGTAGATGCCCCTGTACTTCCTTCGCCCTCCCCTCCACCCAAAAAAAATATTAACACAACTGTTTTCTTCTCAGGAATGCCAAAATAATGCAATTCCTCCCTCTAAGCCTCTCCCAACCCCATCTCCACAAGTATTATGTCCCTGGCCCATGCGACTGCATGAATCAAGTTTTAAAAAGATGCTCTAGTCTTTAATAAAAAGAATTGGGGGCGATGTTGGGCATCAACGTTTCCAGCATTAATATGTGCCACATCTTAACAAGGAAAAAACAAAAGTAAAGGAAAATTTTCTAAGTAAGAAGTGCGAGTACTAGACTGTACACAAAACAGCAGTGAATAATTTCACAGAATATGTGCTTCTGAACCCTGTACTGTTAAAGTCTACATTGGCACATTCTAAAAGCCTATCTTAATTATATGAAATTTATGTTCTTGTCTGGCATGTTGCTTTGTTTTCTAAATAAAAGTGCAACTTCTTTTTGCAATAATGGACACAGGAGCTTCAGCTCTGTTTCTGTAGGCCTCACCTCTCGGCTCAGTTTACCACCTTTGTAGGGCCACACAGTTCCCGCACAGAAGGCCTTTGTGTGTAGGTCTCAGCCACATAGCTTCATACAGCCACTGGCAAAGTCCTCCAAGGAGCCCCTTTCTTTTCAGTCTGAACACAAAGGTTTTACCTTACAGTAAACACAGAAGACATCTAACATTAGAGCAATACTAAGGCAGCAATGCCATAAAAGTGGCTCAAAGATTTGCATAATGAAATTGTATTACCTATGTTGGAACTGAAAATTTCCTATTTTTTAAAAAAAAAAAAAAAAAAAAGAGGTCTATAATGAGAAGGGCACATTTCCATTTACAGAATGGGTATCATCTGAGCCCTTGCTGGCTCATCCAGGAAGCACAGAGAAGACAACCAAGTATAAGGGGTAGAAATGATATACAGTCCTGTTTTTCTATAACATTCTCGCCGGTCTCTATCCATTTGTGGCTTACCAACTTCAAATTCTCTACCAAGCCTACATGGTCCCTGAAGCAAGTAGAAAGAGGGTAAATCAGAGATACTCCCTTCCTCTCTCCCCATCAAAGTCCTACCGGAGTAGAGGTTGGGGCAACTATAGACAGGTAAGAAATGATTCATTGGCAAGCAATGAATGAATGCACCACCTTACTCATATTCCCCAAACCCTACCTTCATCACAGCAAAGGCGAAGTTTTGCTATCTGCCCTGATAGAGGCAATTCTACCAAAGGTTGCCATTCTGTATGGTTCGTTCATGGGGGGGTGGCGGTGGGGGGCAGAATACATGATTTGTTTACAGTCCTAAATACTCTATGCTCGACTAAAGAGTGACAGAGGAGGTACTGCCAGCTTCTCTAAAAGAAATAGCTGCAGGAATCTCTACAGAATTAGGAGATAGTTTTGCCCTCTGGGCTTGCATACCTATTTTTTAAGAAAGTTGGTAGGGGTGTCTTAGTCACCTAGTGCTACTCTAACAGGAATACCAACAGTGGATGGCTTTAACAAGGAGAAGTTTATTCTCTCACAGTCCAGTAGGCTACAAGTCCAAATTCAGGGTGTCAGCTCCAAGGGAATGCTTTCTCTGTCGGCTCTGGAGGAAGGTCCGCGTCATCAATCGTCCCTTGGTCTGGCAGTATCTCAGCGCAGGAACCTCAGGTCCAAAGGACACGCTCTGCTCCCAGCACTGCTTTCTTAGTGCTATGAGGTTCACAGGTGTCTCTGCTCGCTTCTCTCTTTTATATCTCAAAAGAGACTGGATTAAGACACTATCTAATCTTGTAAACCTCCGCATAACCTCATCACAGTGATAGAATTTACAACACATAAGGAGATCACATGATAACCTCATCATAGTGATAGAGTTTACAACACATCAGGAAATCACATCAGATTACATAATCATACAATACTGGGAATCATGACCTAGTCAAGTTGCTACACACATTTTTTGGGGGACACAATTCAATCCATGACAAGGGGGAAGGAAGTGAAGAATTTTGCTAATATATTTTCTAAATATATCAATTAAATAACAAAGATAATAAAATTTAAATAAAATACTTAGGTTTCAATGTTAGCAATTCCAGTTGAAGGAAGGTAACGGGCAAACCTGTATACGAAGCCGGTTCTGAGTAAAGCAGCAAGGCAGAGGAAAAAAACTCAAGTGGTTTCAATCGTTATGTTGGAGTTTTTAAGCTCCCTTAGTTTATAAAAAATCTTGTTTATAAGTTTAATTAAGCAATGCATTTCCTTTTTCATGATAAGCATAAAATGTGAAAGATACTACATGAGAAGTTTTATAAAGTGCTATTTAAAGGGACTAGGAACAGTATAGCTTTGAGAATGGGGTACAAGGTAACTCATTAGTAGAAGTATATTTGGCACACATGCTACTTTCATCATGTAGGGTTAGGTGGTATGCTTCTGAACCAGATCAAACTGATTCAGCCCGCTCTTTTCAAAGGAGTGATTATCATAAAGTCAGTCCCTGTAGGCTTTTCTGGCCCTATGCATGAAATCATTTTTAATTATCTGATACTGGAGAAGCAGCCAGGAAATTTATGACTCATCTCCACTGTTCTTCAATGTTGGTCTCCAACACTCACTGCAGTAAACAAAACTGGCCTGAATAAAAAACATCCTTATGAAGTGTTTAACCCCTGCATCTATTTTAATATTTAGTAACTACTTTCTGATCTCACACATGCACAAGCCCCATCCCTCCACCCCTAAATGCACTAACTGGCTTGGTGCTATAGGCAGACCTTGCCCTCACGTTCTGCACAAGGCTGCGCAACATTCCATAGCTCTGCTGGGGCGACCCCTTCAGTGGCGCCTCTAAAGGGGTGTTGTACAACTCTGGTGGCATCGACACAGCCTTCAGTGTTCTACAAGTGTTCAAGGAGCCCCCAGAACAGACTACAAGTGCTTAGACAGGTTTGGGGGTGAAGAACCTCACACATTAGTGATGCATTCTGGGTGTCACTTAAAGAAAATATGACTGCCAGGCATTAACAAAACTTTTACATCAAGGTTGCTGTTGTTGTATGCCGTCGAGTTCACTTCGACTCATAGTGACCCAGGGTGACACAGAACTGTCTCAGAGGGTCTCCTAGGCTGTAATCCTTATGGGAGCAGACCTCCAGGTCTCTTCTCCCAGGGAGCCACTGGGTGGATTTGAGCCACCAACCTTTTGGTTAGCAGCCAGACTCTTAACCACTGCACCACCAGGGCTCCTTTACATCAAGGTAGGAGCAGGGGAAAGTTTTGTGCAACATGACTTGGCTGTTGAACTAAAATTATGAAATGCTGAATTATTAGTTATACACACACACGAGCAACCAACAAAGTCATCAACGTGTTCTGTCTGGAGAAAAGACCTACCCCATATATGGCATTAAAACAGGTGCTAGGCCAAAATCGTCTCCATGTTGGTAAGTTTAAGATAAGCATATCCCCGAAACATGACAACTTCTAAAGAAAAGAGTGATTCAAAATGACCTCTTAGAAAACTTACAAGAACTACAATGAAAGGAATGTACAGTCTGAGAAATGAGTGAAACTACAAGTAAATCTTCACTAACTAGTCACAAGATCTCAGACAAAAGTAAACGCAACCAGTATCTATCCACCACATGCCAGGCACGATGCTACGTCAGGAGAGCACAGAAGAGAACAAGACAAACGTAACTGCAACCCTATGGAGTGCATACTCTAGGGCAAAAATAACATAACGTTTGGGGTCCTTGATTTTCTGATGGATAAAATGGGCTAATCATAATTCTAAGCTTGCAGGATACCGGGGATAGTTATACGAGACAGTTTATGAAAAGCCATCTGGCACAAAGAACAATATTCTCTTTTTATACTATCTACATAAATGTGCTCCTGTCGTGGAAAAGTAAATAACAAGGTTTGCAATCTTTTTTTATTATGTTCTCTGGCAAAAGATCTGAAGAGGAGCAGAGATGAGTAGACACCAAACTTCTGAATCCCTTGGTTGCATCTAAAAAAAGATTGTTAAGACTCAGTTATTACAGGTTCTGATTCTTTAGCCATTGCCTTTAACAGTCACAATTAATCTTAAGAAAAAAATGAATATAAGAGACCTATGGATCTAGATTCCAGAGGACCTGGAAGAAACAGACCCTGACAGAGCACGTACATTCTTTGAGTCAATCACTTTGGACTCTTAATAGTAAGGACCAGTTCAATGAATGAAGAGGTCAAACAGCTCAACATACTTTATGTGCTCTGAGGCCATGGGTATAGCAGTGATCGAAAGTTTAATATATACAGTTTTTGGTCACTGCTATATAAATATACACAAAAAAAAAATATAACCACAAATGAGCTAGGTGAAATTTTTAAAGTAATAAAGCACTTAAGTACAAATTAAAACTATGATGAAATACCATTACATACCCACCCACCAGACTGACAAAATGTTTAAAGCCTGAAAATATCAAAGGTTGGTATGGCCGTGGGAAGAACACATACGGCATTTTGAAAAAGAGTCTGGCATTATCTAGTAAGGCTGTTATTCCACTCCTAGGTAAATATGTCTTGGAAGAAATACAGCCAGAATGCTCCTTAGAAGCAAAGATGGCGAGACTTTGTCTCACACACTTTGGACACGTTATCAGGGAAGATCAGTCCCCAGAGAAGGACATCATGCTTGGTAAAGTAGAGGGTCAGAAAAAAAGAGGAAGACCCTCAACGAGATGGACTGACACGGCAGCTGCAACAATGGGCTCAAGCATAACAACGATCTTGAAGATGGTGCAGGACCAGGCAGTGTTTAGTTCGGTTGTACATAGGGTCACTGTGAGTCAGAACCCATTTGATGGCACCTAACAAGAACAGGTAAATAATTCAGAAAAACACTTGCAAACTTGGAGACACACACACACAAGTATGTTCATAATAACCAAAAAATAGAAACAAATCAAGAGGAATGTAAATATAAATTATGGAATATTTATACACTGGAATACAATATGTTAACCAAAAATGAACAGCTACAGCTATACACAATATCTTTAAAACTCACGAACTAATGTTAAACAAAAGAAGTCTCTAGAGAATGCATATAGTATGGTTACATTTATATAAAATTCAAAAAAAGGCAAACTAAACTACATTTCTTAAGGATGGATACACACACACGTGGGCATGCAGTAAAACTGCAAAGAAAAACAAAAGATTATCCCAAAGGTTAGTGGTTTCCGGGAGGTGGGGAAGAGATGTAATAAGGAAAAGCACAAAAAAGATTTATTCCATTTCATTTGTTAATGATTATTCATGTTTACAATATTTATATACTTCCTTAGTTGCCTTCATTAACTGTAACTTAGAACTGTAAATTTGATGACCTAAGTGGATTATATAGGCATTCACTTTGTAATTATTCTTTATACAGTAAAACTCGAGAAAGTCGGAACCTGTGTAAGGTGGAAACCTGTCGGAGAAGGAAAACTCAAATATTTTCCAATAACAGAGAGCACAGAAAAAGGGTTGAGACTGCACCCTGTCAAAGGCGGAAAGCTTGCAAGATCTGGAAAAACAAGGCAGTCCTCGTCAAATTCCAGCTCTCACAGGGTTTCACTGCAATGTATTTTACACTCTTGTGTATATGTGATATGTCTCAAGATCAAATTAAAAAGATCAGATTTGCGCTTCTAACAAGAATTATTGTTTGTGATACCACTGTGGTTTAGTCAGTGTTGTGATATAGGGTCAAGGTTAGAGATAAGTAAGCATGCTGGTTCTAGCACAGAACTTTATTACAGCTCACAGCCATACTATAGCTAACCACACCCTTCTTCCTTTAGTATATAAATACTAATCCCCTGAAGGAACAAATGCCAACAATGCAAAGGAAAAAAAAACAACATAAAACTGCAAAAGATCAAAAAGATAATAACAAGTGCTGGTGAGAAAATGGAAAAGCTGGAACACTCGTGTTCTGCTAGTGGGATTGTAAAATGGTACAGCCACTTTGGAAAACAGCCTGGCAGTTCCTTAAAAGGTTAAACAGAGTTACCATATGACCTAGCTATTTCACTCCTAGATATATACCCAAGAGAAATAAAAATGTATGTCTACACAAAAACTTGTACATGAATACGCATAGCAGCATTACTGATAATAGCCCAAAAGCAGAAATCCAAATGTTTATCAATGGATGAACGGATAAAATGTGGTATATCCATACAATGAAATATTATTTGGCAATAAAAACAAATTAAGTACCGACACATGCTACAAAATGGATGAACCTTAAAAACAGTATGTCAAGTGAAAAAAGTCAGTCACAAAAGACTACAGAGTATACGATTCCATAAATATGAAATGTTCAGAAAAGGGAAATCTACAGAGACAGAAGTAGGAGCCTTGCTTGGCTGTTAACCAAAAGGTCAGGGGTTCGAACCCACCAGCCTCTCTGCAGGAAAAAAGACTTGGTGATCTGCTCCTGGAAAGATAACAGCCTAGGAATCCTATGGCGCAGGTCTCCTCCGTCCTCTAGGGTTGCTGGAGTTAGAATCAAGGGCACACAACACCAACAAAAGGTTGGAGGATACAGGAAAATGTGGATGACTACTAATGTGTATGGGTTTCTTTTTGGGGTGGTGACAATGTTCTACAATCAATGAGGTGAGGGTTATACAACTGTGAACACACTAAAAAACACTGAATTGCACACTTTAAATAGGTGAATTATATGATATATGAATTATATCTCAATAAAACTTATTATTAAAAAAAAAGTACATTATAGGTGATCCCTGCCATAAATAATACACAACAGTCCTCAGAAATTGTCAGGCTTCTGCAAACAAGTGCCTGTGTCAAATGAATTTCTACATTCAGCTGCGACTCTGGGAGAAACCTGACTAGTCATAAGCCTAAATGCTTTACAAAATGTCTTCGTTTCCAATTCTGGCTACAGTAATCAATAGGTTTTGATTTTATTCCTCCACAGGCTGGACTAGAATCCATGGTAACCTGCAGTCTTATATGCATGCAAAGTCTTATATGCATGCAAAACGGTTTCTTCTGTAAGTGACCCATATAACGTCTTCTCTGAAGTGATTTTACAGGACTCTCCATGAAAGGAAAATCTGAAACTCACTAAATGCGTTAACCAGAAGGTTTCGTTGTGCTTTCTGGACTTCATATGTAGAGACTTTTTTCCAAACCACACTGGAAAATAACAGGACTGGAAAAGCGATCAGTCAAGTCACATTCCACCCCACCAATATTCAACCGCCTGCCCAAATGCAGACGTGAAAGTCAAACCCATCCAATGTCGTTCATTCCTATTTCTAATGAGAGTTCTACGTAACAGTTAATAATGAATACAAGTAAGAAATTACAAAGATACTGTAAAAGAAATAATCATTGACAAAAATAAGCGTGAGACTTACTTTGAAGGGCTTTCTAAAAGTAAAAATCAAAATCACTTCTGGTTCCTTCTTACCTTTCCTAATCTTGTTTTCTTTGCTTCTGTTTTTCACTTCTTTTAAATATATTTTATCTCAATACACTGCATACACATCGATAAGTCACCAACAATCCTTTCAACAGTGAGAGAGGGATTTCAAAAAGAATAAAATCCAAAGGTAGGAATAAAGATTCCTTTCATTATTCTGGATTTATAATAGTTATAGCCAATATAAATGTCTAGTAATAATTTACTGTTCTGTGGCTTATTTTAGAAATCTAATTTAAAGAAAAAAAAAAGAGCCAGCATTATAAAAATAAATACAATTCTGTTCTTTATAGACAATGAGTATACTTTATAGTTATATAAATTTTTCTATTAATCATGCTCCACTATTGGACCATGACTTTCTAGCCCATCGAACTGCCATTTCTGATTTACGGTTGGCCTTTTCATTTCTTTTCTATGACAACTCTGAAAGGAACTGGCCAATATTAGTGAAATTCGGAAGGTAGTTTTCGTATCTTTAATTTTTAGCAGTTTTTGCATAAGGTTGAATATGACTTCTTAGGGTTGAGCTCTGACCCCCTAGAAGATGTTAACACAAACCACAGCCAGGTCCAGTCTAAGCAGCAGGTTGGTGATGACGATAATGAGGAACAAAGTCACAGAGCAGGAGCCAGTGGAAATGCAAAGACAAGCCCCGGAAGACACAGCTCCTGCCCACGGCAGGGGGTCCACAGTAGGCAAGGCTCATCGAGCATAGCTGGACTTCAGTCTGACTCCAGGCACAGGTCTATGGACAGAGGGTCCAATTCAAGGGAGCTGGACATGGGAGTAGTTTTGAGACAGCAGATGCTCGTTGCTGCCTTTGGTTTTAGATGAAAAAGAGTAAAAGCAGGTCTACAGCCCAGGCTGAAGGATAACAGAAACTCCACTAGTGAGGCACACCCCAGTCAGTGGCTGCCCACTCCTCCACTTTGAGGAGTAAGTCCCTCAGACAAGCCAGGCAGCCATGCTTGGCTTTTTCCCTTCCTGTCCCTACTGGCATCTTCAGGCCTCAGAACAAACCACCACCCTGCTGAGGCCTGATACGTTTGTTAAATCAAAACCCAAAAAACCAAACCCACTGCCATCGAGTCGAAAATTCCAACTCATAATGACCCTGTAGGACACAGCAGAAATACCCCTCCAAGAAGCGGCTGGTAGATTTGAACTGACAACCTTTTTGATTAGCAGCCGAGCTCTTAACCACTATGCCACCAGGGCTCTGTTATATTTGTTAGCAGGGTTAAAAAGATACAGTTCTGGACTAACACCCTCCCTCCTCAAGAAGTCAGGGAGGCATGATGCAGTAGGATGGTTGTTAGCAGAGTTAAAAAGATATGATTTGTCATTTAGGCTGGGGTATAAAATAGCTAGGAGAGGAATTATTCTGAGTCTCTTCAGCTATGGTGTAGGTGGGGCACACATAACATAAGCTTACAGTCCACTTAAGTGGACCTACCTGGCCAGGGGGAGACCAGCAGTAGGTAGGAGCCCATTTAAGCCCCTCATCCATGGCACAAAGTGGGATGTACAAGGAAAAGTCATCGTCTCTGCCCAGACAGCTTCTGAGGAAGGACTGGTCATGGTGGAAGTTTTCCTGTTTTCTATCTGATTCTTACAAGTAATAAAAGCTACCTTCCATGTGCTAAGGTGTCTTCAGGCTCTGATCAGAAGGACGTGACACTTGCAGGGCAATCCATATTAGTGACTGGTGCCCTTTTTCTAATGGCCTCCTGGCTATCTAGAAATTGGGTACAATATGTGAGCACCACGCAGATTTGGAGTGTAGTTTTACAGTTACGGCATGGTCAAGCAGGGCGTGTTATCCTATACACACCTCATCACCACCCCACACTCACATATACACTCTCTCTCTCTCACCAGAGACCGAGGATACAAAAATGCCCAAGGCAGGAGAAAACCCAGATATGCAGGCTGGACCCCAAAGTGCGTTCGGGTAAATGGAGGAACTTGGATCCAAGAAGCTGCTCACCTCAAGGCAAACCCGAACAATAAAGTTGCTCCCCAAGCACTCTGGCTCTCAGGTTTAGGTAACAGAAAACTATTTCAAATCTGAAAGTCACTAAGGCTGCAGCTCCTGACCAGCTTCCACACTAGGTTCCAGACTGTCAAGACAGCTGGAATGGCGCTTGGGACACAGCAGGATCTGTCATGCTTTCCACAACTTCTAATGAGTATTAGTTAAATCTGCTGTATGAGAAATGTTAGCGATATACACATACATGTGCAGGTCACAGAACTGGCAGTCTACTCCCCTTTTGTCTGCATCATGCCCTTACAGGAAAATGTTTCAGCTGAGCCCAAATTATCTTCTTCCCTACATAAAGGCTAGTGAAGTCAGTGTGTTTACTGATCATTGGTACATGCACGTCTACCTTGAGTCAAGATCCTTTCTACAGAAGGATAGGCATCTGCCAACCTGTAAACAGACCAACCCATTGATAGAAGGACCCTATTTCCTACATGTAAAATGTGAAGGTTAAACTAATTGACCTCTACTTCCCCTCTAAGACTAAAATGCTCTAACATCTGTGCTATCTGAAGATGACAGAACATGTAGAAGGCTTCGGTGCAGGTGAGGTACCTTAAAATATACAAATAAGTGGCTCTCTAGCTTTTTTAAATGAATCTGGGCCCTAACTTTTTCTTTGGTTTTCTTTTTTAGATTTTCTGCCCATGTAGTTCCTTTTTTGGTAATCAACAGCTGTTACTTCCAGCCAAACAGAACCAAAGATCTAGACTTTATGATCAATCTATACTTAAAAGTCCCTGGGGACTTCAGTGCTAGCTGTACAGAACTTAAAGACTTAGAAGTCATGTATTATTTAATTTGTCTTCATTTTTCTGCACACTTTCTTTGCGGTCTTCCTACTAATTTTCTCATAATAAGTCGGAGCTGAACTAAAACTCCTAAATGATAATTTATATTTACAAATACTCGCTTAAGGAGAACTGGCTATCTCTTTTGGGTTCTTTATTTATTCTAAATATCTATCGTAAGATTCATTCTTAAAAATACCAGGGCCAAATGTTAAGGCTTACTATACAGCTACAGTAATCAATACTGTGGTATGGGTAGAGGAATATATACACAGAGCAATGGAACAGAACAGAGAACCAAGAAATGCTACTGTTGTTGTTAGCTGCCATCAGCTTCAACTCATAGCAACTTTATGTGTAACAGAATGAAAGGTTGCCTGGTCCTGTACCATTCTCACAATTGTCAGTATGTTTCAGCCCATTGTTGCAGCCACTGTGTCAATCCATCTCACTAGGGTTTCCTTCTTTTTGGCTAACCCTCTACCAAGCATGATGTCCTTCTCCAGCAACTGATCCCTCCTAAATGACGTGTGAAAGTAAGACAAAGTCTTGCCATTCTTGCTTCTAAGAAGCACTCTCGCTATACTTCCTCCAAGATTGATTAGTTCATCCTTCCGACAGTCCACGGTATGTACGGTATTCTTTGCCAACACCACAATTTGAATGTGCCAGTTCTTCTTCGGTCTTCCTTTTTCATTGTCCAGCTTTCACACGCATATGAGCGGATCTGAAAATACCTTGGTTTGGGTCAGGCATACCTTAAGGCAATTGAAAATGCCATGCCTTGGTTCAGACACACTTGGTCATTAAAGTGACATCTATGCTTTTAAAGACGTCAAAGAGGTCTTTTGCAGCAGATATGCCTAATGCAATATGTCATTTGATTTCCTGACTGCTACTTCCATGAATGTTAACTATAGATCCAAATAGTTTAAAGAGTTTTTTTGCAGCAGATTTATCCAACGTAATACATCATTTGAATTCTTAACTGCTCCTTCCATGGGCATTGAATGTTGATCCAAATAGAGTGAAATCCTTAACAACTTCAATTTCTTCACCATTTATCATGATGTTATTTATTGGCCCATTTGATGATATTTCACAAAGGGCAAAGGCAATTCAACAGAGGTAGATAGTCTTTTCAATAAATGGTGCCAGACCAATGGGACATTCAAAGGCAAAAAAAAAAAAAAAAAAAAAGCTCAACCTAAACCTCATACCTTATATACAAATTTATTCAAAATGCATCATAAACTTAAATATAAAATTAGTAGGAAAAAAGTCTTCAGGACCTAGGGCTAAGCAAAGAGTCTTCAGACTTGACAGCAAAAGCATGATCCATAAAAGAAAAAAACCAATAAACTGAAACTCATCAGACTGAAAAATTTTAGCTCTGCAAAGAATCTATTTACAGAATAAACAGACAAGCTACAGACTGGGAAAAGGTATCTGCAAACTACATATCCAAAAAAAGGTCTTGAATTTAGAACATATAATAAACTCTCAAAACTCAACAATAATAAAGCAAACAATCTAAATAAATAAATTAGGCAAAAAAAAAAAAACCTTTGTGTTCTTGCTGTGTATATTCTCACGAACAAAAAAAAAATTATTTACTGGCACAATTCAAAAACACTGGAAATAACAAATTTTGGAGAGGCTGCGGGAAGATCGGAACTCTTATGCACTGCTGGTGGGAATGAAATATGATACAACCATTTTGGAAAATGATATGG
>NW_004444046.1:6971854-7089443 GCF_000243295.1 Trichechus manatus latirostris | reverse complement strand
GAGAAGTTAGAGGGTTGATACATTGTGGGGTTGTTAACCAATGTCATAAAATAACATGTGTACTTCTGTTTCTTGAGAAACTATTTGTTCTGTAAGCCTTCACCTGAAGTACAATAAAAAAATTTAAAAAAAAAGGGGGCAGAAGGCATAAAGAGGCATTTCACCAAAGAGGATATACAGATGGTAAATAAGCACACGAACAGATGTTCAACATCATTAGCCATTAGGGAAATGCAAATTAAAGCCGCAATGAGGTATCACTACATACCTATCAGCTAAAATTAAAAGTATTGATAACACCAAATACTGGCAAGGATGAGGAGAATTTGGATTATCCATACATGCTGGTGGAAAAGTAATGGTACAGCTGCTCTGGAAAAAACTGACAGTTTCTTACGAAATTAAACATGCAATAATTACAACAGACTTAGCACTGTACTCTTGGGCATTTATCCCAGAGAAATGAAAACTCATATTCACACAAAAACCTGTACACAAACATTCATAGCAGTTTTATTTGTAATAGCCAAAAACTAGAACAAGCAAATATCTTCCAACAGATGAAAGGTTAAACTGTACTACAAACATCACATGGTATACTATTCAGCAATGAAAAGGAATGAACTATTGATATATGCAATAACCTGGATGGATCTCAAACAAATATGCTCAATGAAGAGAGCCAATCTCAAAAAGCTATATAGCATAAGATTTCACTTATATTATACTCTTCATATAACAAAATTATAGAGATAGAAAACAGATTAGTGGTTGCTAGCGGTTAGGGATGGGGGGAAAGGAGGTGGCTATACAGGGATAGCACAAGGATGCCTTTTGATGCTATAGCAGTTCTGTGTCTTAGCTGTAGTAGTGATTACACAAATCTACACGTGATAAAAATGCTAGAACTATACACACACAAATGGGTACATGTAAAAACTAGTAAAATTGGAATAAGCTCTATGGATTGATTGTACCAATGCCAGCTCCCAGTTTTGATATTATGCTATATATACTTATGCAATATGTTACTATCAGGCAAAATTGGGTGTGTATTTTTTTTGCAACTTCCCATGAATCTATAATTATTTCAAAATAAAGTTAGAAAAAAAAAATATTAGGAGCTCTGGAACCATCTTGAATTCAAATTCTGATTCTGAAACTCACAGCCTTTGGATAAGTCAGTTGACCATTCTGAACCTTTTTTCATGTTTAAAGTAAGAATAATAATATTAGCTGGCAACTGAAAAAACAGGATTTCATTTGAGATAAATGGGAGCAGATGGCAAGGTACTGTTCAAGCAAGGTGCCATATACTGTATCACTTACATGATTAAGTTACTATACTACAACTTTTACAATCCATCTGTACATGTGGTTTTGTCTTATGTGTAGACAAAATTAGGTTTACACTTGAGTATTATTATTGTTAGAACAATAGTCATGTCACAAGTGTAGATTTATACTTTAAGGACAAACTTTTCATAGTCTGTAATCCGAGGAAATACACCTCCAAAGGTTAAGCAAACATTCTACAGTGGAAAGTGATGTGACCTGGAATTTGATATGGTTCACTTCCACATCAAGATCAAACAGATTAATTAGCTGCTTTTTAACCAAATAAATTCTGGTTGCTTTGAAGAGTGAACACTAAAAATAAATTCCAGAAGTCAACACTGCCCACTTTTCTCTATAGATTGCTGCCCCAGTTAGGCTTTCCAGGTTCCGATTAGGAAACAATACAATGAACTTTAACAATCCTGGCCGGTAACAATCTTGGCTGGCAATCTGACACCCCCAGGCCTACCTGGGTCCCTCTGGCAGTGTAATAGAAATTCCTGTGCCTCCCATCCCCTCCGACTCCTTGCCAGCCAATCTGACTGCTCGCCACTGTAAGCCTTCGGGCCAACAATTCACTTCACTACATTCTGCACTCAACCCTGAACACTTCCTCTACCCTTCATCCAACACCAGGTGATGTGCCACTTGACAGCCAGGAAGAAGCCACTCGGAGCAGTTCTACTCTGTCCTATAGCGTCACTATGAGTCTGACTTGACTCAACAGCAATGGGTTTGGTTTGGTTGGTTTCAATCAGACTTGGTCAAATAGTATTTGGGGAAGAGAAGGAGACGAAGACAAGACACCAAACAAGTAAGTGCCTAAACAAAAAAAAAAAAAACAAAAACCGAAAAACAGCAAACCCATTGCCATTGAGCTGATTCCAACTCATAGTGACCCTACAGGACAGAGTAGAACTGCCCCATAGTGTTTCCGAGGAGTGGCTGGTGGATTCAAACTGCCGACCTTTTGGTTAGCAGCCAAGCTCTTACAACTGCTGCACCTAAGTTCTTTTATTTGAATCATTTCTATTATTTTATGCAATTGATGACAGTAAAATATACGCAATTAATAAAAACTTTTTTTTTAATGAAGGAAAGCGACTCAGAAATGTGGCTTTGCAAAGGCTCTGTACTTTCACTTAAAGAGGGTCTTGAAAATTTATAATGCAGAGATGATTTCATTACCATCACACAAAAGAATGATCACCCCCACTGCCAATGCTTCCTACTCACAGTTGTATCTGAAGAACAGATTATCAAGAACATTTGGAAAAAGAGTCTCTGGACATTTTCTTGTTTCTAGTAGCTGCTGGGGAAAAAGCATATAACACATATACAGCACTTTCTCCACTGAAACAGGATTAACAGACAATACAGTTCTAGCCCCTCATAAAATGTAAACCTAGCCTACAATAACAGCAACAAAACACCATAAAAGATAATAGATGACTTGCTAATTCTACCCATGCAAGGTCTATGAAAATCAAAGTGTCTTTTAAAGGATATCAGATGACTTAACTTAAAATGTAAGTAGACCTATTATAAATACCCCATCCTCTCCATTCCACTCCTATTTTGCTTGCTTTTCCTAAGAATTTGTTTGCTATGGGCAAATGCTTCTGTTTACTGTGCTGAGAGTGGTAATATGGGGAGCAATAGGAGGAAATGGCTTGCAAAGGAGGGGAAACACTGGAGAATATATACATGATTTCTAAAATCTGTCTGTAAATCCATCTACCTACTAGATTTGAGGTAGGCCAGGTAGGCCAAAGCCGAACCAGGAATGAGATCCGTACGCTAGACCAGAATCTGCCCCAGTTTTGTTCTGTGATCTCATGTAAACAATCCACAAAAAAAAAAGCAAATGAATTATATAGATAAAGGACACATCAGGAACTTAAGATTACATCATATGCCAAAAAGCCATCCAGCAACCACACAAAGGGATGCTATAACAACAGTAAGGAAAACCAGCGAATTCAACTGCTTTACCATCTCCAGAGAAGAGTCTTCAATGAGACGGGCTTACTGCAGTTTACAGGAGTCCCTGGGTGGCACAAATGGTTAAATGCTAGGCTACTAACCAAAAGGTTGGTGGGGTCAAACCCAGAGGTGCCTCAGAAGAAAGGCCTGGTGGTCTGCTTCTGAAAAGTCACAGCCACAAAAACCCCATGGAACACAGTTCTACTCTGAAACACATGGGGTTGCTAGACCCGATGGCAACTAGTTTGGGTTTTTATTGCAGCTTACAGAAGAAGCCTAAAGGACCAAGAGAACTAAAAACTGAGAAATTTATCCCAGTGTCAGATGGGCTCCATATCCTCCCTATCCCTTTGGTTGGGTATTTGAGTATCACCTTTAACTAAATCTGCTTGGTGATTTTCCATATCCAATTTCTGTAACCATACTTAAAAGGGCTGATGGCTCTTCCATTCAAGAGTTTCCTTCCATCTCCAATCTCACTGTCACCTGCCAGTCACCTCACACCTGAAGGACTGAAATTGTCTGCATTTTCTTCATGATTTCTAGCTCCCTACCCATAGACACATACTGTGCAGCCCAACCATACCACTTGTCCTAAAGCTCTGCTGGACGCAGGCTAAATTACAATAGCCTACAGAGGTGAGATTATGAAGGCTGCAAAGGACAAGACAGAAAACAGATACGAAACCTAACAATGTGACCTCTCTGAGGCAAAATTTCCTCACCTATAAAATAAGACAGGTGCATTAGACCAGTGGTTTTCCAATCCAGGTATGCTGGCATGGTAGATGGCCAGAAAAAGCTGTAAGGACCGCCACCAGAAGAAAATGAGCAGGTATACCTCAGGCCCTTCCTCCCTCAGCTCCACTTGTGCCTAGTTTGTATAGTGGGCTTCCATGTGAGATTAACTGAAGAAAAGGGTCTACAGTAACTTTTAAAAAACAGATGGAAGCCACCGAAGGTCTAGATCAGAATTAAAGCTATTTTAAAGTTCCAGGATCCCTTGATCTTTTTTTGGCCTTATTAGAAGAAGGGAACAAGGAGCTGTACTTAGGCCTCCTCAAATAAGCAAATTGAAAGTACTAAGCAGTGGTTGAACCTCAGTGAATACTGAGCATTGAATGGACACTGATGGAAGAATTATGCAGCATGATTTGCTCCTGGACAGTTTCTCAAAGAGTCCCTTTCCCTTCTCCTGTTCCTACCAAGCTGAGAGAGACTTTTCCACCAAGACACAAACTACAGCTTTTTTTTTGAACGTCTGCCTGCATACTGTCTGCAGGATGTGACCTGCAAGCTCACACTCCCACCAATCTCTGCGAGAGCGTGGCCCAGGCGAGCTTCAGGATGCAGCCCAGTCTGGCCTTCTAAGGCAGGCATCCTTGCAGACGTCTGAAGCTGACTGGGTCTCGCCCCTGAAGCTAACTCCTGCTGATAAGAAACCCTTCCTTTGGCCAAACAAATTACTGTTCGATTCTTGTAGCATTCTTCACTCCTGTTTGTCTCCATCCTCCTCCCTTCTTATAAGAAAGGTGTCTTTAAAGTATACCTATAAGGAAACCTGAAAAGTTAGGTGCTTTCCCCTCTTAATTTGTTCCTTATCCCGTGGGTGATTCATCCCTCGGCCCGCTCCTTCCTCAGCACACTGAGGCGGCTCTGTTCTGCTCGGGAGGCCACGTCAGCAGGAAACAGCACTGGCTGCCAGGTCACATTCAAGACTGTCTGGGGCAAGTCGGCGTGCAGCACATGCAGGACAGAGGCTGCCTCTCTGGTTCCTCCAAGTGAAGGGCATGCTGAGCCCGGAGAAAAGGGCCAGCCTCTGAGCACCATGGCAACACGCACTTAGGGGAGACACCAAAACTAAGGTTTAGAGTTGCCCCATTTCTAAACGTTCCCCAAATATTTCCAACTACACAGTTTATTCGTTTCCTTCCTTCCCCCCTTCTTTTCTTAGAGGACTTACTGTACTGCATCCAAATTCATATTTGGAAAAGACTGCCACAAGCCAAATCAAACTTCATCGTGGCTTTCTGGCTCCTGGGTCCGACAGAGGAAATTCTGCACACCCAACCAATCATTCTGGGCAGCCCCAACACCTGTGAGTCAGGCTGGAAAACCTGGTCTCAGGGCTGACACAGAAAACTGACCACTATTGGTCTTATAAACACACACAGTAAATAGCGTAAACAAACACGGCACACCAGGTGTATCATGATACCTCACAGGATGGACTGGTGACAAGAAGCAAATGAATTGTCCTGTACCAAAAGACATATCGAATAAATAACAATACCATATTTTAAGGGACTTGCTCGGTGAGTTCCAGAAATCAATCCTGCTTCATGTAAGCCAACATCAATTAAGGTTAACATGCTAAAACAGCAGGACTCCCATCAACCTGGGTTACCTAAGAGTTTCATAATTTGCTACGTATATGGACCAGGGATCCTGTGAAAAGAAGAAACATGTTTTTCTCAGAAACCTTTTAAGTTCAGAGCTTTTCCCTCCCCTTTGGGAAGACGTCTTCCTAAGAGAACCGCGCAAAAGCCAAGTCTTTCTCTACAAATATATCAGGCTTACTTGAAGGAAAAAGAAAAGAAGAAGAAAAGTCTCCTAGGGAGAACATTAGCAGAAGAAATAGGAAAGAAAGGAGAAGACAGAAAGAATAGTTCAGGGAATGGAGAATAGTGTGTAAATGAGAGAAGGCGCGGGATGGAGAACAGACAGAAAGCACACAAAATAAAACCTGTGGAGACACAGCAAAGGTAGACTAATCCTAAGAGTGCTGTCAGGCACTGAGCTATGACTTAGAGGGAAGAAGAAAGTACCCCATCTACACGCCACGCACATAAACCCAAACACAGAAGAAGCACTAAAGCTTCTACAAGGAGCCTATACGAATAGAGGCATTAGAGGCAAGTCAGAAAGGGAGGCAAACCATACAAAGCCAAGAAATCTCATATGACTGTGGCACCAACTTTTCTGTGAGCAGGAACTAGCAGCTAAAACAAAACCAAAATGCTACAGGCCACTTAGAGATCTAGTGATGTAAAAGGGATGCTTTTTATTTTCAACCATTTGTAAAAATGAAGCCCATCTAAACTAAGTACTTCTAAACTAAGTGACCATTTCATCAAACCTGGTCTTCAGACAGGGACTGAGTATCCTTAAGTGGGTATTACCAACCCTCTATTTATGGAGACAGAAGACAATCTATTAGATTCTGTTACGCATTAATTTACTGAAAACCAAACAAATGTTTGAAGTTTAATTAGCAACTACAGGCTTTAAATAAATCGATAACCTTCTCATGGAAGAGAAACACCCTGATGTGCTAATAACCTAGAATACATCCTGAAAAGAAAAGCAACTCAAATATAAGAACTACTAAATCTCACACACTGCGTACACACCTGGAATAAATATAAATTAGTTATTATGCAAAGAAGTATTGAGAGGCAGACGGTCTAGGTCCAAAGGTAATGTATCTCTTGGATAACACTGTAGGCACAAAAAAACGGAAGAGGAAGGAAATGAGAAAGCTAAATATTTTCCATATAAATATTAGAAGCATATCATATGATTGCTGAACTGGGTTACATTGTTTTTAATAGGATAATACTACAACCGTAAACACATGAATGAACAACAGAAAGGCAACCCAGAGTGTAGATTTTACCAAAGGGTTAGACAGAACAGAACAGACACATGTGGTAGTATCAGTCCTCCCTCCCCCTCAGAAAAAAAGAGACACATATACGTACTGTATATACATATTATGTATGTATATATACATAAAGATGCATATATACACACAATTACCAAAAAACCCGGGAAGATTTTTGGCTTAAGGAGACAGACATTTGGTAAGAAGTTAAAATGAACAAAGAGCACTGCAAGATTCTTACTTGCATATCCATCTTTAAGGGCATATTTTGAAGAGATAATGTTTGAAAACTTAGACATACTTCTACAACTGAAGAGAAGCCAGATGGAAAGCTTTCAACTTTTTATATATACACCCCATACATGTGAATGAAATAATTATACCAATACAAATTAGGAGGAAAAAAATATAGATTTGTGGTTTTTTAAAGTCCTAATTAAATCTAGGTGAGAAATTGAAAATTAACTAGTATATTTCATTGATTCCAAGCTACATTTGTTCTTATTTCCATATCTCAGAAAAAGGGATGCATCTTAACAATCAACAGCATGTCCATTTAATTGTTTTCTTTTTTTTTTTTTTGTAAATGTATATAGAATAATGGTACATCGTTAACATCAACAGGATACTAGATTCGATGAAATGACAGCAACTAATCCTAAGAAACCAACACAAAAAGGACAGCCATGTGTAATGGTTTATAGATAAGAGGCAAGCAGGAAGGCAATGTCACCCAATTTAATAGACAAGAGGGAGTATAGTAGCCAAGACACACACAGACCCTTCATATGAGACAGAATACCTGGGATAAGAAATGATAAGTTTTCATGCTTTTAAAAATTTTTTCATTCACAAATAATTCAATACCATAAATATTAGATGACACAAAAGTAAAATCCACAAATGTTGTATTCAAGTGCAATATAAACTAAATACTCCTGACAAATACTATCCTTAAAAATAAATTGGGTAATTTTCTTTCTTTTTTTGTTACTAGTCAAGATTAATTTATGCTAAAAATCCTGGAGAAATTCACGTAGGGCCTAAATTAAGAGTCTCAAATGGTAATTTAATGATCTTAATTTGGAAAAAAAAAATAGCACTTTCAAACAGAAAATCCTGGATAATTAAGCTCTTGAAATCTGCCCACACTTGAAACTATAAACCATACTCTAAACATAAAGCTTTAGTCTTTTCCTGAAAATTAGCAGTATATAAATGGCAGAGAAGTTTAGAGGCATTAAAATCAGAGAGAAAAGGGAAATTGGAGATAGGAAAAATTTTAGAGATAATCTGGTCCATCCTCTTATTTTTAAAGAGAGGAAATCGAGGCCCTGACGTGTTCATTCAAAACATCAATGAATCCAGACTGAGTGGAAAGGAAGTTAAATTCACCTCCTCTTACCAGAGCTGGAAGGTTTGGGGTTTTTTTCCAATTAAAAGGGAAGAGAAAATTTAAGAATATAATCAACTGATTTTTACTTTTATGAGTTCTAGTCCAACAGCCTTTGACGTCAACTTAAGTCAATTAAAAAACATTTTTTTTTAAAGGTGCACAAAACAGACGGTCTGTGGAAGGTGCACAGTTAAAGAACTTGTATCTTTGAAGGAAAACAGACTTGAAATTAGGCCAGATTAGTAAGGCTATTTCGCCCTTCCTGTTGAGCCATTTCCTACGTCTCCTAAATACATTATCCAGAGCTACTTTTCAGCACTCTGGCTCAAATTCTAAAGAATCTCATTTTCTTCAAAGTCTGTTTTTTATGGTTAATTACTTGCCTTCTGACTACTCTGAGTATGGCCAAGAAACAGGTAGAATGCACCTGTTGTTCTTGAGTTCCATCTGAGATAGAGGCTGGCATTCTATTCAGCTCTAAGGAATGTTAATTGCTGATACCAGCGTGACAGGTGCACTGAGGAACAGAAAAATGATCAATGAACTCAACTAAGAATAGTGGCAGGACTCACCTACAGATGAGGAGAAAACTCCTCAAGAGCTGTAACTTTAATTACTAATAATTGGTTTTGAAATCAATAATTTGAACCTCAGAACAGATTTTTCAAACACAGCCCAACATTCTCAACTTCTACAATGGTCCCCTATGGGAGGTGGGGGTGGGAAATAAGTATAATCCTGTTTTCTACATTACTATGGAGTCACACTATCTCAACTGCCTCTCACGGCTTGCTTCTCCTCTCTTCTGTAGGCAACCATTCCTCCATTCCAGATCATTACTTGTGTGGAGTCCTGTCTATTTTGAATTCTGAGTCACTTCCTTTCCCCCTAGTTTTATGCTTTAAAACCTTCCTGTTCCTGTAACATACACAGTGAAGTCCACTTCCATCAGCCCACCTACTTTTTAACCTCCTCTTTTGGCTTTTTCTTTTACTATGACTCAGCTGACTGGGGCGAAGGGATATACTTGCCTGTCAAATAAATGTAATATTGTTTATCTACTGAGAATATTTTTCATAATTTGGATAAGTTTCCTAACTCTGTGATCCCCAAAAATACCACTCAATATTATTCATTAGACTTTTAAACATGCCCAGGATATCTTTTGCCATCATATTTATTCTAACCATGCAGAAACTGAGGCAGAGAGGAGGAAAAATGAACTCTTGATAAAATGGCAACTGAATAAGGAGATGTAAAAACTGAAAGATTATACAAACAAATCATTTAAAAATACAGCCCCTTGTCCAAACCTCAGTTCATTAAAACTATAGCCAAACCAAACCTAAACTCATTGCTGTCGAGTCGATTCCAACTCACAGCAACCCTACAGGATCCAACTCATAGCAACCCTACAGGACGGAGTAGAGCTGTCCCATAGGGTTTCCAAGTCTGTAATCTTTACGGAAGCAAACTGCCACATCTTTCTCCCACGTAGTGGTTGGTAGGAGGAAGGGAGAAAATAAACTCTGGCCAAAAACAAAAAAAGAAATAAAAAAAAAATTCTGTCTTTGAGCTTACGATTGAAGAATTTTTTAAGCCAAGTGTCCTTTCTTTTTTTCTGAATTTCTATGAAATTTTTCCCTCTTGTCCATTTTCTGGCCAAACTTAATCCTGAGAGTTTTCTCTTTCACTTTAGGGCACTACTTCCGTAAATCCCTTTTTCTGACAAGTGCTTCCCACCCCAACAATCTCCTACCTCAGTTTTTCTAAAAGTACAATCCCAAGACCAAGAACACCAGTATCGCCTTACAATTACAAATAATCAGATCAGGTCCTACCCAGAAATGAATCTAGGGACCCCCATCTGGGGATGGAGCCTGTAATTTGTGTTTTAACAAGCCCCCCAGGTGATTCTGATTCGTGCTAACGTTTGAGAACTAAGGGTCTACCTTTTGGTAATCCTCAGGGTCTGACACTGGATGTCACACCTCTGGTTCAGGTAAACTGATGAGGACCACCTGAGTCAATCATCAAAGTGGTTCCTGGAAACTACTCCGTTCAAGGTACTGGGCTAGATCTATGAAGAGGAAAACAACAGTCCCCGCCCAATTCTTTCATAAAGTCAAGTGGGAACAGAGCTAAAAGCAGCTCATCAGCTTCTGAAAGCAGCCAGTTGCAAGATGGTTATACTCCCATCATCTTACCTATTTTAATCAACTTTGAGTTTTATGAGTTTAAAATAGGTGAGCTATTGTGTTTATAGCCAAACGTAGGTAAAATAAATTTTTACTCTGCTGAGAGGAGTAATTGCAAACTTCTGTTTGATGGCCCTTGTTTATTACTTCTGGAAGTTTATCACAAAAGCAAAAACTCAATTTTAACTAATAAAACAAAAACAATCACAATCAAGACTTGCTTAATAAGTATATGAATATGAGATAAAAGATCTTTAGGCACTTTACAAAACTGCAAAACTTTCTAAAGAGGCTCAACCTAGATGAACAGACACAGGTATGCAGCATAAGCACTGTGATGTACTTGGGAGGACACAGTATGAGACTTTCTCAAACTATCCTGAGGGTTAGTTTAACCACCGGCTCTCAACCTGGGCAGCAAATTAGAATTACCTGGGAAGTTTTAAAAAACTCCTAATAACCCACTACAATCTGACAATTTCCCTGGGCCTAGACAATCTCACAATCCCCTACAATTACTCTGGAGATGGGCTTGAGCATTTCTTAAAAGTTCCCCAGATAATTCTGACACGCACAAGTTGCAAACTATTAGGTAATAGAACCAGCTTTAAAACTTTGAGAGTAAAATTAGACTCAACATTTTCCTTGAACAAGGAATATGTTACTCAAAATGTGAACTCCTGGCCTACAGAAAAAGGATTCTCCATAGTGAACTAAGAATAAATTAATCTCAGGTTTCGATTTCTAACTTCTAGGGTAATAGTGCCATACATTTGCTATGTAGTATTAACATTCTCTGACTATTTTATGACTACACTCAAAGACAATTTAAGAATAACCCTTTAGATTTACACTACCCGCAACAATTGCTCCTCCTCAACAGGAAGAGGCAAGTTAAGTTCTAGCTGTGCCCAAGTACTTGTTTTCTCCACACTGTTTATACCATAGTACAGCAGGCAAAGAAAATCAACGCTGTTGGATCTAACATAAGACACACTGAACTGATGCTCAAAGACACCAAAATAGACTAACCCTTGACAACTTGGCCCTTCAAGAAAAGAAGACTTTAATGTGACATTTGTATTAGTATATGTGTGACTGTGTGTATCCACTTTAATGAGAACTGCAAAACAAAACAGAGGAAACATGAAATTCATCTGGTACTCTTCTAACAAAGAATAACATTTTACTCAGGTACATTAAGAATAATGCTTATATCCTGATGTTTTTAAGTTCCCACTCCTATCCCCTAAAGACTTTTCTTCCCTTGATGCTAGGCCTCCTCCTCTTGTCAGTTTGGAATACAAGTTATAATTCACCAATAATTGGAAGTTTTATTGATAAAATAAAAAATGTGGAAATTCCTATAGCCAGAAAGATACCACAAAACTGGAACGCTTTCATTTTAACTCAGACAAAAGACTTGAATACTTTTAAAAAACTCCAAATTTTCTCTCCAAATTGCGTAAGGGGCCCAGGGGAAAGTTACATCCAACCACGTAAGAAATGTAGGGCATGCTCAAAGAGCTCAAAACCAGAGTCCCAAAGGAAACCCCACTGATGTGGCCAATCCTGAGGTCAGTTTTCTCCATTTTTAGATGAGTCCAGAAAGAGACATATTAAAACATAGTACCCATTTACCCAACTGTTTTCACATCCTCACAAATACTGTACAAAGTATCTTCCAAGTCAGTGAAAACTGTCCTCAAGAGAAAGAATACCCAAGTTGAGGAGCAGAAAAAAATACCTAATTAAAAACAACATCCTTTTTTTGTTAATCCTAATGCTTGCCCAGTAGGAAAGAGTGAGTACAAAATGTTTAGTAACCATCATTTACAATGGAGGATGAAAATTTTTCTAAAAGATCATACTCCACCTATCATGGGGAAATATACTACAATTCATCCAGTGCCCACCTAGGTAACTCAGAAACTATCCAAGACTCATCCCTCTCTTTGTTTCCCTTCAGTGAGTGTCCCCATTGGTCACCAAGTCATGACTACCTCCTTAACAGCTCTAATATCCATTCCTGCTTCCACATCCACACCACCACTGTCCTCATCCAGGCTCTTACCTCTTGCCTGCCCCTCTCTGCCATCAATCTCACCACCTCCCTCCTCCTTCAATCACACTTGAGGAAGAAAAAGAAAAACTCCCACACAATCTCATTTAATTCAGTAACCAGGCTCATTCACAATTTAAAGTGTACTCTATACCTGGGTCTAATAAAGTTTATTACTATAGATAAATGTCAATTTTTACTGCAAGGAAATAGTACTAAAATATTATTAATCTAAATTTAAAAAGTTACTAAAAATACAAAAAATAACAGTCTGGCAAAGAATTGGTATATCTTTTACTATTAAATAGCCTTAAAAGTATTTTCCAAAGTCTTTCCCAGCATACGCCCCCTCAAAACAATAAAAGTAATCCAAAGAATAAATATTATAATCATTCTCTTATGCTTTTTACAGGTAAGAAGATAAAGCATGTATTGGATGCCTTTAGAATTACTGCTCTCTGCAACACACTTATACCCTCAATTCATCACTTTAATTTGGGGAACTGAAAGTAAAAATAACCAAGTTTAACTACCTAAACACAATAATAAAAAGAAAAATTAAAACCTTCTGTGAATTAACTAGGAAATTTTTACCATCATTTTTACATGAATCTTTAGCAGTGTTACTAGGAATGTCTTATCCTGTATTGTGAATGCCTGGTGTGTGCTAGACAGGCACTGGGGTACAAAGATGATGAAGATTTGACCTCTCCTCTTGGGGAACTCAGCCAGTCTACTTTAAAGACACTTCTAACATGAGCTTTTCCATTTCAAATTGTTCAAGTGTAAGAACAAGAGCCAAAAAAAATCCAGAAAGAATAAAGCAAGAACTAAAAAGACTACAAGCCGTAAATAAAATATGGCAGACAACTGAGGTAACAGGGAATGTGACACTGCTGCTTGCTGTTCTGAATTATCTGACAAGCAAAGATCTGGGACATTTAAAGAACGCCAAGCAGCGATATCTTCAGAGATGACATGTTAATCACTGTTTAACAAACCTGAAAGGCAGAAGGGTAAGAGCTAAATTTCTACTGCATAGTTTTTAAACATATTATTTTTAAGGATTAGGACTAAAATATGAAAACATCTAAAAAAAAAAAATCCTAACCAACAGATCAAGTTCACATAGGCTTTCCTGAAATGCTTTAATGTGATAAAAACCTGTTGCTGTCGAGTTGATTCTGACTCACAGCGACCGTACAGCACAGCGTAGAACTGCCCCATAGGGTTTCCAAAGCTGTAATCTTTACAGAAACAGACTGCCACATCTTTCTCCCATGGAGCTGCCGGTGGGTTCGAACCGTCAACCTTCCGGTTAACAGCGAGCATTTAACCACTGCACCACCAGCTCTCCTTTTTAAATGACAGGTAATAAAAACTGATGCCCATGGAAGCAGCAGTCTAGAAATTAAACAACATACTGCATTGGGCAAACCTGCTGCAAAAGACCTCTTTAAAGTGTTAAAAAGCAAAGATGTCACCTTGAGGATGAAGATGCACCTGATCCAAGCCATGGTGTTTTCAATCACCTCATATGCATGTAAAAGCTGGACAATGAATAAGGAAGACTGAAGAATAACTGATGCCTCTGAATTATGGTGTTGGCAAAGATGACTGAATATACCATGGACTGTCAGAAGAAGAAACAAATCTGTCTTGAAAGAAGTACAGCCAGAATGCTCCTTAGAAGCAAGGACAGTGTGACTTCATCTTATGTACTTTGGACAAGTTATCAAGAGGGACCAGTCCCTGGAGAAGGACATTATGCTTGGTAAAGTAGAGCAAAAAAAAGGAAGACTCTCAATGAAATTGATGATACAGTGGCTGCAACAATGGGATCAAGCATAACAACGACTGTGAGGATGGCGCAGGACCGAGCAGTGCTTCAATCTGTTGTACACAGGGTTGCTACGAGTTAGAATCGACTCAAGGGACCTAACAACACAGCAATAAAAGCTGAAGGGGGGCTCAATGCCGAGCCATAATGGAGAGCTGGAGCTTATTAATAAACAAGTTGCCATCAAGTCAATCCCTACTCATGGTAATCCCATGTGTGTCAGAGCAGAACTATGCTCCATAGGGTTTTCAATGGTTGGTTTTTTTAAAGTAGATCACTAGACGTTTCTTCTGAGGCACCTCTGGGAGGACTCAAATCTCCAGCCTTTCAGAGGTTAGCAGCCAAGTGCGTTAACCGTTTGCACCACCCAGGGACTCTGGAGCTTATTAATAGTTCCTATTTATTGGCCCTTACTATGAAGCAGAAACTGTTCTAAGTGCTTTTAAACTTGTTCTCTGAAGGTAACATTTAAGAGTTATAAAATGAGCTGGAAAGTTGGTGGAATAATTCAGATTTTCCTAGAAATCAGCCTCCCTGGGCTTAGAGCCTCCCTGGAGGATTGTGAACTAACTCTCACCAAACATCACTTTGGATCAATCAGAAAGATGGGCAGGCAGAACACTGGGATTGGCCTGGGCAAAAGACTTGGTAGTTCCAATTCTAAAAGATTTTCAAGTGAAGCCTAACTGTTCAAAGTAACATTCCAGCTTATTAGTGATCCCTCACAAACGCCCCCCAAAAGCAAAAGGAATGAGATTTCAAGGCAATTTCTTGTGTAGAAAAGGATGCTGATAAAGTCCTAATCTTGTAATAGAAAAAAACATTTCCATTTAGAGCACAGACATTCTACAAATAAATAGAGTCACATAACAGTCAATTATGTGCCCAATATGGAATGAAAGTTTTCAAAGATTGGAAAGGATTTAATGTTTCATATTACAATGTCACTTTCACACCACCCAAATTTTTTTTTATCAAAAATCAATTCACAAATTTAAGCCAAGGCAAGGGTTCAATTTAACCTTGGAAGACAGACTTCATTTGCAACAGGTTCTCATCCTGAGTTTTAAAGCGAGTAAAACAGGAATTTCTTATTTATATATACAGAGTTCGCTTTAAAAGAGTGGACCAGAGAAAAGCTTTGCTTTGAAATTATAGTCTATCTCAGCTTGTAAACCCTAGCTATGACACCATTCATGTCATTTCTCAATAAACAAAGATCCCTAGGATCTGTTATAAAACTCTTGGAAAGAATGACAGGTTCATGTTAACGTGCCAAACAAGTCTAAGAAATGCATTTAAAGCACCAAAAAAAAAAAGGAACATTAAGGTCCCTGTAGCATTCTGGATGCTGACTCATACATGGGGGAGTAGGGGATAGGAGACAAACAGGGAGATTCAGACATCCGACAGCTCTCAATGGTGTCATTCACAGAGTCACTGGGCAGAGAGGGGTGTTCATCAATGCGACGGTTCCCACACTCTTTGGGGCAGGGAGAGAATTCAGAGCTGAAGAAGGCTTGAGGAGAGTAAGTTGGAGAGGGAAACCATTTCACTTTCTAATACCTTCAAAGCTAGAGCCATCTCAGGTAGGGCATTCTTCAAGTTTCCCTTGTATCACACATTATGTTGTCCTTTAGTCAATTCAAGGAGCCCTGGTGGTGAAGTGGTTAAGTATGTGGCTGCGAACTGAAAGGCAGACTGTTCGAGGCAAACCCACCAACAACTGCTCAGGAGAAAGATGTGGCAGTGTGTTTCCATAAAGACTACAGCCTTGGAAACCCTATGGGGCAATTCTACTCTGTCCTATAGGGTTGCTATGAGTCAGAATCGACTCGAAAGCAATGGGTTTTTAGTTACTTCAAGGTTTCAACCTACCTAACATAAGTTGGCAGAGTAAATCGCCTTCAGAAAAGATGTCTAAATTATTTTGGACAAATTGTTGTTGCTAATTGCCATCGAATCGACTCTGACTCATGGTAATTCCACGTACTGCAGAGTAGAACTGCTCCACAGAGTTTTCAAGGCTGTGGCCTTTCGTAAGCAGATCGCCAGGCCTGTCTTCCTTGGCATCTCTGTATGGATCTGAACCGCCAACTTTATGGCTAGTAGTCGAGCACTTAACCATTTGTGCCACCCAGAAATTTGTAATTAAATATTTTTAAATATTGCTAATCATGGTGCTTCCAAATAAGCATTTTACTTTAATCTGTTTATTCTTTATCAGATAAGCATTCACCTATTTTCTTCACATTCACAATTTTTATACAGCAGTCTTAAAACACAAATCAAAATTAATTAAATTAATTAATACAGGGTCAATATGAAAAGTTCTTTAGACATTACCATGTTTCTTCTTCTGAACGGAATTGATTAGCTTCGATTATTAATGCAATTTGAAAGTTCTTCTATAGAGATTATAAAGACCACTAAAAGCATTTAGCTAAAAACATCATTAAGCTCCCACAAGAACAGTAAAACTTCAAAGAAAAATCACCATGCCTGATGCAATTACCAGAGCTAGTCAAGGATCCAGTGAGGAATTATTGCCGGGCTGCGTGGCTGGAGGGTGGAGTAAAGGATATACTGTTCCTGTCACAACTGAATTCACGGTCTAATTCAAGGACTAAGGAAAGACGTGCACCTATAACTAGATTGCGTAGTGCTAGTTCTACCTGCTCCTCCAGGAATTCAGAGAAAGGCCAGATACGGAGGGAAGGGTCCAGGAGGGCTTCTGGAAGAGACAGACCTAGAGCCTAAAAGGAAGTGTGGTATTTGTTTTGGCTGACAGCAGGCCAGGAGGATTTCACAGGGAGCAGAGGAATGGCCCAGATAAAAAGATGGCATGTGTGGACAGGAAGGAAGGCTGCACTGCCAGCGCCTCCACTCAGACGAGGATGTGAAAACACTGGAAGAGACCCGCAGCTGCCCTCTAGTAACTTCTGAATTTAAGCAAAGGCAAAAATTTACACTGATTGCTAAGGTTCTTTTTTTCCTAACAGTTAGCTCTTTATCCATTTCATCTGGCCCAGGAAAGAAAACTCTTTTGTCTAGAATGCCACAGGTAGAGGGCTGCTTCCCAGTGAGAATAAACTCTAACCTTTTGTGGCCCCTTCAAGACCTGTGAGTCATGTTTCATGGAAAATATTGAGAAATATTCCATTAGAAATGAATCTGCTTTCACAGCATATTGTACGTTTCCTGTGTTTTTCTTCCTTCATTATCACCAAGGACATTCTCATGAAAACATGATCTTGTTTTCTCCCAGAGCAACCATATTCTTCTATATTAACTTGCTTTCAATTTCCTAACTGCCTTTTAATGACATCACAATGAGCTTCTGGGTTCTTTCTAGTGATGTCATAAATATCCTCTAGAGTAAATTATCAGGCTAACAAATTCAACTACAAGCAAAGGGGCTGACCTCATATGGCATGATTTCAAGTTTCCAGGAAGTCACTGCAACAACCTCCACTCCCTACACCTCCTAATTCCCCCAGTGTGGTCCCTAACCGCTGGCTAGCATTGAAATAGCAAAGTTACTAGGCTGACAGTTTCAACCATGGCGAAAGCAATGGATGTGCCTTCAGTATTTCCAGGAATGTCACTAGCATCAGCCCCCCAACCCCACTAAAAACACCTCACCACCTGCTGGCTGGTGTCGAAAGAGCCTAACTAGGCTTCAGTCTCTTGATTTTAACCTCTAGTAAAATGTAATAAAAAACCAGAATGCTCCTTAGAAGCAACGATGATGAGACTATGTCTCACTTTGGACATGTCGTCAGGAGGGATGAGTCCCTGGAGAAGGACATCATGCTTGGTAAAGTACAAGGACAGTGGAAAAGAGGAAGACCCTCAGTGAGATGGACTGACACAGTCGCTCCAACAATAGGCTCAAGCACAATGATTGTGAGCATGGTGCAGGACTGGGCAGGGTTTCGTTCTGTGGTACACAGGGTCAGAACCGACTCCACGGCACCTCACAACAACAACAGTAAAATGCAAATGTTTCCACTACGATATGACTCAATTTCAGATTGTTCCCTAACAGGTTTATAAAGGGCAAGCAGGAAAAGACTGCCTCCCATATAATACCACTCCTCTCTTACCAGCCCTCTCCCAGCAGCTGGAGCTGGAAGCCCCAGGTGGAAGCTCAGCCACCTCAACTCTAGGCCCAATCCAGACTTTGGGCAGATATAATTAAACGAGGCCCAAACCAACGCTCCATGCATCACACTGTCTGCTAGTCCACTCTAAGCCACTACATTTTAGTTCTCATAACAAGGTGTCTATCTGTCTTATTCCCCAAGACCCAGTCTCCACTGTCCACTCTTGCTGTGTGAATCATCTCTGTCTCATTCAGGCCACCTGAGTACCCATCCTGATACCCTGCCCAGAATCCTGTCCCTCCCGGAATGGAAACACACCCTGCTTTGGTTGTGCACCCAGGGAGAATGAAATCCTGCCATTTAACTTCATGCTTCCCTGATATAAAGCCACAGAGCAGGGCAATAAAGAACACAGGCTCTGGAGTCAGATATATCAAGCAAACCCGGCTCTACCACTTTCTAGCTATGTGACTTTAGGTGTGTGAATTAACCTCGATGGGACTCAGCTTCCTCATCTGTACTATCATACCCATTAAATGAGAGAACATGCAGAACATGCAGCTCAGTCTAAGAGCTGAATAAGAGTTAGCAATAATAAGGATATTAATCATGGCGAGAATAAAGTTGATAACAACTGGCGTTGAATGAAGTTTACAAATAATCTTGCTTATCCCCACATTCTACTTTGCTATGCTCTCCCTACCTGGAGTGAAATATTCACTGACTCACACTGGAACTCAAATAAAGGCTTTCTGCCTATGTGACTGCCTGTTACACATCGTGGCAGCCACAGGTCTGGACTCCAGGTTCGGCCTGCCAGGCTGCCTTGTCTACCCTAGAAAACTGTTTAGCTCCAGGTCCTTCTCAGTCCATCCTATGCCATCTCAGCTAATTGGGCCAGGTACCACCACGCCTCCAACAAAGATAACTGTAGTAGCTAGGTGTTTGGAAGACAACAAAGAATAAGAAGGCGGTGGAAGTCAAAGATAAATGGCTCTGTGATTTTGTTTTAGTCAAAGGCATTTTTGAAATCATGGGAAGGGGCGTTAATATCACTTATCTCCAAGCATCATCATGAATAAATACACAGCTCTCACTGTGAACAGAGCAATATGCTTGCAACACTTCCTGCACGGTGCACCACTTACTGACAGGGACTCAAAGAAGTAGGGGAGATGCTAACAAGACAAACATATATATACTCCCTGAACACCAAAAAGTAAAACCAGGTGCCATGAAAAAGTGTATTTTATATACGCTGACCTATTCAGCAATTTTCTTTTATCAATTATACTATACAGACTCAGTTGTAGAGGGACAGTCTACCAGCCAATTCATGATGTGCCAGTGTTAGGACCACAGACTCAACTGCTTTCTTATTGAACTGAAAACCTCAGCTTCATTCTATACAAATGAAGTGACTTTTCATCTAGTTTTTTTATGTGTGACATTTTTTAAGATACACATTGGATTCTGAGGTTTTGTTGCTAATATCCTTTTATTACAGTACTGCAAGTAGGTAGGGAGCCCTGGTGGCACAGTTGTTAAGAGCTAGGAGTGCTAGCCAAAAGGTCAGCAGTTCAAATCCACCAGCTGCTCCTTGGAAATCCTATGGGGCAGTTCTACTCTGTCCTATAGGGTCGCTATGAGTCAGAATCGACTTGACAGCAACAGGGTTGGTTGGCTGGCAAATAGGTAGAAGATTTTATATACCATACTATTTCCAAACATTTATTTCTTATCTTCCCCAACCTAAAGTTTCTTCACATTATTCATCAACAAAGGCTAGGTTTTGTTTTTAAATGACTCAGAACACCAAAGATCAATTGCAGGGACACAATGAATGGGCACAGAAATCCAATCCGTAAAAAAGCATTAATAAAATGATTAAATCATTTCATATTAACTGCAATTAATAACTTATTAGTCTTGAATTTATGAAAAGAAATACACTCCTTGCTCAAAAATAATGTTCCCAAATTTTGTTCTTGTAGGTACAAAAAAAAAAGTAGTGAAACTAAAAGGCAGAATGCTCTACTTCATAAAGCAACAGAAAAATCCATTATTTCTATGCAGCTCATTAGAGAAGCTAAAGGGCATTTCCCCTCATTTGTTTATATATTGGTGAACAAGTTCAGGTGTTAAAAATAAGCCTCTAATCAGATCCCAGTCCAATCAGTAAGTTAGTATTGATCTCAATTATATGTCAATTTACCATTTGCTCCATAACCCCAATCACTGCCAAAACAAGCTGTCACCAACAGTACTTCCGACACAGCAGTGTTTACAGGCTAGCTACAGAACTACATTAAACTTCCTAAACAAAGCTCCATATGGATCAGAGTACCCTAAGTCGTTTCTTTCCAAAGTGAACTATGGAGAAGAGACATTAGACAAGAAATCAGTTGAAAAGTCCTAGGAGCTGCACAAAGAACTACACTGGACGAGCCTCACCTACACCTGAAATTTATTTAGATGATGCGATTCTAGACTTTGAGCTGATGCTGTAAGGGCAGAAACTTATGGAGACCTTGGGAGGGGGTATTTTGCATGTGGGAGGGACATGAATCACTGGGGACCGAAAGGGGTGACTACAGCATGCAGCTTTCTAAGATGGCCCCAAATAAGCCCTGCCTCCTGGTATTCACACCCTTGTGAAACCCCCTCTCGACTGTGGGATGTACCTAGCGACTCACTCTTTCCCTCTAACTTTCTCACTCTAATGAAGTCAGGTGCCACATTGTTAGCTGCCCTATGGAGTAGCCCACGTGGCAAGGAACTTCGGGAGGCCTCATATACATAGGCCATGAAAAACTAAATCCTGCCAACAACCACTTGAGTGAGCTTGGAAGCAGATCCACCCCCATTCAAGTTTTAAGATGACTGCAGGCCTAGCTCACACTTTGACTGTAACCTTCTGAGAGGCCCAGGGCCAGAGGAGCCAAAGAAATCGCACCCGAATTCCTGACACGCAGAAATGGTGAAACAATAAATGTTGTTGTGTTAAATCACTAAATTTTGCAGTAATATACTACTCAGCAATAACCAACCAATAAATACTAACACAGATTTTACAAGTGAAAGCATCATTTGGATATCATCACAATACACAGTTGAAAAATGTATCTAAAATATCACTCGTTCCCAACTGGAATTTTAGGGCGCTTTTAAAGCACGCTTTCAGATATTTTAGTATCTCTGCATTTTCCATGGTTATCAAATCCTATAATACATGAAGTTACCGCAAGCTTTTCCAAGTTAAACTAGCTGACTTAAAATTCCATCAAATATTAGAGGTATTTAACTTTGCCCCTTGGAGTAGAAGACCACAGGCCTACATCAGCATTAAGGAGTCCCAATTTGACAGAAAGAAAAAAAAAAAAAAAAAAACAAGAAAATCCAAGATATATTTTCGTTCTAGAAAATCATATGCAGACAGAGAAAAACCTCACTTTCTTAAAATAACAAACAAAGGGAAACTCCATTGGTTAGACGGTTTACAAAAAACTCCCTTACCTTGAATGCACTGAAGCGTTCCATCCTCCGCTCTTATTGTAAAAGTCTCACCTGGATTAACTTGAACGAGAATAACCTGCCAAAATAACATTAATTTCAATTTAATACCAGAACATCTGGGATTTTTCTTCATTTCAACAGTTTTATTACCCAAATTTATGTACTAGACAGGAAGTATGTGGCACCGAATCTTATATAAACACAAAACTTAGGGTGTAAGTCTTAGGCCTGGTTCAAATTTGAGGTGGGGGAAAAAGTACATTCATGAGTGAATTCTTCTGTGTTTCTTATGATGTTACAGAACTAAAAAAATTATGAAATCTTTTCTTTGGAAACTACATTTATTTTTCTCTTTCACTAATTTAGAAACAACAATTAAGATAAAAGACCAGAAACAATAAAGAAAAACTGCACTGAGAAGGTTTTGATCTAACATTCTTGCATACTTTTCCAAAGTATCTATTACTGACCTGAGTTACGTAAGTCTATTGTGTAACAATACAAAGCAATTTATAGGAAAACGTTTGGAAAAAGAAGTATCTGAGCAGAGGATCATAATAATGAACAATATTAAATAAATTAATAATATTACAAGTTGGTCCCACTAACACTCAAATTTTGAAATCTATCACCTAAATGTCAGTGTTTCAGTCTTATGAACCAGTCTAACAAATATTTAATATTAGAAGATAACTTCCAGACTGGACTATGAGCGGCAATGACAAAGTGTTTTCTTTCGACAGTCTCATAATTTTAGTTCTAATCATAGGATAACAAAAGGAAAAATCGCTAATTTATATCTAAATACATATTAAAGGACACAATCGAAGCTTAAAAACTGTAGTTAAAAGGATCACTAGGTTGACGCCATTAATTGGGGGATGTCAGTGTCACATTCACTCTAGAGCTCTTAGAGCAAGCCTTGCTCCTCTCTGCCTTGGAGCCATCAAGCAGACGGTTCCCTCTGTCTGTAATTCTTTTCCTGGACTACTGCGTATCTGCACACCATTCACCCTACTTTCCTGACCGGCTAAAGTCTCTTCATTGTTCTTAGCTTAAGAAGTAGCTTTGACCATCATGACAAGTCAGATTTCCCATTATATGTTCTCTAACAAAATAAAACAAATTACTTTCTAAAATTTGCAATTGCAGTTAACTAAGCAATTATTTTCTTGCATGTCTTTCCTTATAATATAGGCTGTAAATGGACAAGATCCCACTGCCTAGCACAATGCCTGAATCAAAGTTATTTCATCTTCAAGAACTAAACCTTTAATATCCATGTCTTTTGCTTCTTCTAATAACTTGCCACAGGAGACACTGCTGGGCTATTAAAAATTTTTTAAGTCAGGAAATACATTAATTGGAAAAAACAGGATCATTCAAGGAAAAGAAGTCCAAGCTTCATCCCTGGTGCTTCTCATTATTTTGAATTATAACAGTTATTTCTGAGCAATTTATTTGTCCTGTACAATAACTGCATCAATGATCTTTCAGTCTCCAAATTCTCACCAATGTACAGACACTGCACCATTTCAAGAACGCAAAAAGAAATCCCTTCAGATCGCCAGAGAGACTAAAACATTTAGATTGCTTTCTTCAAACTGAGCTTTCAAAGTCATTCCTTTAACATGAAAATCGTTAACTTTATTTTTATATAAATACAGAACACAACTCAATTACAATGGAAGCAACACTGCAATGAAAAAAATTTGTAAAAAGTCTTTAGACCAAGTCTAACATCACTATAATAAAGCAGAAACCATCTGCTTTTTGTTTAAACCCCTAGGGACAGGCCTGTAATACATGCCTGTGGAATTAATGGAGAGAGAGAAAAAAAAAAAAAAAAAACCAATGGACACCAAGACTCCATGCCTCAGATTTTCTTTGACAATCTCAAATTCATATACTCTCCCCTACCACACTCAGAAATGTCAATGTGCCCTGAATATGGGTTCTGAAAATACAATTCACCATTATTATGGAAAATTCCAGGCAAGGAAAGGGATGTCTGAATTGGTGTATGTTCCAGATTCTGTCATATTATCTGATCATCACATTGCAAGAAGTGTCTCTCACCGTTCCTTAGTGGTCACTGACACCAGACCACGTTTCAAAGAATGGCCTCCAGGCGTCCACTTTCCAGGCATCCACCCTCAAAAATCCACTTATGCCTTCCCCCTCCGCTTACTAAGGCCAATTCCTGACCCTCAACCCACTTCTTCAGGAAAAGAGATGATAGTGCTTTTCAGTATCCTACTAAAATAACCTCTCTTCAAATGTTTGCTTCCCATAATTTTCACTGCTGCTGGGTTGTCATGGCAACCAGATTATAATCTACAGAGTTACCTCAGAAACCAGGCAAATCTCCTGTGTCCCAGTATCAATTTTTCTGAGTAAGAGCAAAACTCGTTATTTGAACAAACCATATTCACCTTGGCACTGAGATGTTTTAAAATAAAGCTTTTATTATACTGAGGGAGACTGACCACCTTGCTGTTTTTACTGTCAATAAAGCAGAGATAGAAATAAAGCTTTGACACACAGCAAGCCAGTGATCTGTCCCTGACAACATACATGAATGAAACAGCAGCCACAGGCCTTGCATCAGTCAGCCTTGAGGAGCATGAGTCACACCCTGGCAGGATCCCTGGCACTTAACCTTTTGTATCATACAAATCAGTTAGTCTCTCTCTCTGGCCACAAAGCAGACACAACTGTTACAAGTTTTCTTAAACACAGAACGTAAAACATAATAACATCGCTGTCCAAATCTCCTCACTTTTTGTCCACTCACTAAGCATTTCCTGCTTTTCCAAAGTCAGCATTAAACTGATTTATGTTGCACTCTGTGTCTTGTCAGACACACGGCGGGGGGGACAAAGATTTTAACCACTGATAGATTTTTTTCCTTCAAGATGCTGAAACACAATTGTGTTAATCAAATCATAGGAGCATACTTCAGGCTACTACTGCTTTATCAGATCTGTTTCAAATCCGTTAGTGGTACATGAACCAAGAAGCCTAAAACATTTAGAGGTAGTTTATCAAGGCTTAATGAAAAATAAACAACCACTCTTTCAAAGTCTAAAGAAACAATAAAACAAGCATTAGAATTAACACAATTGAACAAAAGGGTAAACACAGCATCCTGAGAATGCTTTAGTTACAAAAAAACTGAAGCAAGGGTAACAGATCTTTTCCTTAAAGGTATAAATCTAAATCTAACTCAGTTTTTCATTCATTCCAAAACCAAACCCACTGTCGTCAAGTCAACTTCAACTCATAGTGACCCTATAGGACAGGGTAGAGCTGCCCCACAGGGTTTCCTAGGAGCAGCTGGTGGATTCGAACTGCAGACTTTTTGGTTAGTAGCTGTAGCTCTTAACCACTACACTACCAAGGCTCCAGTATTTTCACTATTAGAAGGGGAAAAGAAAGCTACTTTTGCAATTTAAATTCTGGGTGGCTGATTAATCAGAAGATATGTAGTATCTAAGACTACTCAGAGGGAAATTCCTAACTTATGCCTCAAATAAAAAATTACCAGCCACCTGGCTAAGAAATCACTGCAATGTTAATCAGTCCATCAAAGAAGCTTCTGTTGGGAGAACAGTACTGACTGATCAAAGATGAAATATTACACTGGCAGCATTTTAGAAAGTTAAATCCAGTACAGATAATCAAGATTTAAAATGTGGTGGGAGAAGAGATCTCGTTTCACTTCAGGAGCTCTGTCCACTTACACACTCTGTGAGGCTTGTCTCACTCATTCTTAGCTGTTACATGCGTAAATGAACATTTCTCACTTGGCCAGCATTCATGATCATCCAGCAGATACCTTTGAGGAAAAAATGATACAACCTCAAAACTGCAGAAGATTTCAGGGAAGGAAGGATTCTCTTCAGGAAAAACTAATAACTTCTAAAAAGGGAACTTTGGCTCCATGAGCAGAATAGTAGCTCCTCTTTACTGGTCTCTCTCTCTCACACACCCCAGATTCTCAAAGTCCAGACAAATCCTGGTGAGCTCCTTCCTCGTCCTAGATGTGGAAATAAAACAAGACCTTTATCCTATTAGCTGTGTTGATCAAGGAAGAGCTTCACCTACCATGTATGTCCTTGTGCCTTGACCCACTGTTTGTTTACGTCCTCTCGGAGACTTCACGGTCTTACGTGTTCTCCACCTGCCAGCTTTGGGTTCAGTCTTCAGGGAGACAGATGAGCAAACCGAGGCAATCAATAATACTTCCCATCATCTTCCAATACCCTTCTATTTTACCTGCTCACGTTTTTAATCCTGTGGCATTTTCTTTGTGTATGTTATTACCACAGAGAGAGCAATTAATGGTCATCCGCAGCCCATCACCTCCCATGTTCCTGATCTGGAGAAAAGGGAGAGGACTCAGACAATGCCTACAAGGTTAGGTTCCTGCGAGCCTCTGGTCACAATATTCTCATCATCTAATCAATATACAGACTTCTTTTATGTGTGTTTCAGTTTAAAGACACCTTATTTAATATCTATTACAGTACCAACAGCACTGTAATTCATGCCTGAAGGGAGCTTGTCTAACACATGTATTTTCTTCATAACGCACATGACGGACTTCGTGCACTAAGAACACAAGATAGCACTTCATCGCTATGCTTGGGGGCCATTTTCAACAGCAAAATCGCCCAGAAAAAGCATAACGATGGGAAAGATGCGGCACTAAACAGACTGTGAAAAGAGCATTTGTTCACAGTACAAGAACTGAAACAAGAAGGCAGAGAGTCATCTTGTTAAACTTCAGCTGGGAACATGCACATCGGGCACCTCAAATTTTTTGCCCTCTGTATATCTGCAAATGACCGTTAAAGCACCATGAACATTGATTTTGGAGTTACAGATAAATTTTAGCAAGTGGGCAAATCCACAAATATGGAATATGTAAATAGTGAGAATCTACTGTATTATTAACTGGACAGTACATATGGGAAAACTGAGGCTTAAAAAGAGTAAGTAACTTATCTGGAATTACAAAACTAAAAAGCAACTGAAATCCAGCACTGGAATCCAGCCCTGTCTGACCAAAATGCATGCCCTTCTATTATATCACACAACTTTCCCCACTCTGATATCCATGGGTTTGACAGAGTCAATTCTCTATGGGGACACTTCCAAGAATAACTACGGCAAGCAAATGCATTTAACTGGGTTAAAGGCATGTCCACAAACAGAGGGGACAAGTTCTCTTCTAGGAAATCTGTGCTCACTCCTTGAGGCAGACTCCCCTCAGTCCCCTTCCTAAACAGAGTATGGCAATTAGGTACTGAGGAATCTCTTAATTAACAACACATTAAAAAACAAAAAACAAAAAAAGACCTGTTGCTGTCGAGTCAATTCCAACTCACAGCAACCCTATAGGACAGAGGAGAACTGCCCCCATTGGGATTCCAAGCTGTGGTTGGTGGATTCAAATTGTCAACCTTTTGGTTAGCAGCCAAACTCTTAACTGTGCCACCAGAGCTCCTAGATGTTTTTTTATTGGGCTGGATTTAATTCTCATAAAGTCCTTGTCAAGATCTTGAATTCTCCTAGAATCCTGAGATGAACAAATGAGTTACCCACTCTATTATAACATCACAGCTACAAGACGTCAATTCTTATGACCCAAGAGAAAGCATAAGAAAAATAAAAATGACTCCTGAGAAAACTGCATTATAAGCTCCTATGCTTCCCAAAACTTTATCTGTCATTGACAAAAGATTGAAACAGATAATGGGTTAACTGAGGAAACCGAAGTCAGATCAACCAAGGATGATGCTTTTATGCACTAAAATCATACATGCAGAAAACACACAGATATAGAAGAGTTAAATAACCGCATTTTATGACACAAATGCCCTCAGAGGAATTATGACTATCTTAGTGTTAATTCAGCAAAAATTTATTGAGAGCCCACAATTGACCAGGTATTTCTCTAGGCATTGAGGACAAAGACTTAGACCATGCAAAATTCTGCCCACCTGGGCCTTACAAATACGAGTCGGAATCGACTCTATGGCATCGGGTCTGGGTTTTTTTGGTTTGGGGGCTTACAAACAGAACTTGCATGGTATTCAAATGAACTAACAAATAATTACAGATAGTGGCAAGAACTATGGCTATAAAGAAAATACAACAGCAGCTTGTAAGAAGTTGTATACTTCTACCCCACCTAATTGTATACTGCCTTGAATAAAGAGATTCTGTTACAAAAAGGGCTGCTATTTGCTAAGAATAAAAATATAGCATTAACTCAAACAGAAAAAAATGCAAAATGCAGTATCAATGGCCCAAACTAGGTTAAGAGACTCTTTTAAAAGAACCACAAACATCCAAATCTGAAGTTTCAATTACAGGACTTTCAAGATAAAAACCAAGAAAATAAAAGACCAAAATGTATAGTTGGGAGTGACACATATAGGGGAAACAGGAGAGTGCAGGTAGGTAAGCAAAAAAACAATTACACAAGCAAATACGTTGCAACCTAAACAGTATAATGTGTTTAAGCAGCAGCCAGAATTCCAACGTGGCTGTAACAATGTATGCATGTGACAAAGGGGTAAAGGTGAGGCTGCATAGACAGGCCAGGGCCACCTGAGAAAGGCTATGTTCGCCCCCACTTAAAGGGCTGGACTTCATCTTAAGAGCACTGGATTTTCCAGCAGGAAAGCAGTATTACTAGCGATGAAAACTCAAAACTACGAGGGGAAGACACTGCACACAGAGACCAGTAAAGAAGTTACGGCAACATCCATCTATGACATAATTCAAAGATTAAGTTGTTCCAATAACTGTTGGTTTAACCTTTAAATATCGCTATCCAGATGTTGGGGTTTGCTGCTGTACAGGTCTGCCTTACCTTTCTACCAACACTGGGGTTTCTAAGATTATGGAGGTGTGTAGGGCAGTTCTATTCTGTCCTATAGAGGCGCAATGAGTCGGAATTGACTCGATGGCAATGGGTTTGGGTTTTTTGTTTTTGTTTTTTCTGGAGTAATGCATATGGCTCTCAAAGCCATAATTCATGTTTTCCTACTTCTGGTCACACTCTCTAATTCTGCTATCTAACAATGCTATCACCGACATGTGTCTAAAAGCAGTCACTATGCCATCTCCTAGGCTTTTCCTCTCCCTTATTTCTTCTCTCAGGTTTATTGGCCTTTGCTCTAAAAAGCTAACCCAAAAAGCATGCAACAGACAATCTACCACTTCTTCATTTCTAGTCTACTCACCAAGCAGGCACAATGGACTACTGTGCCCATCTCCTACATTGTGGGTTGGTTTGCTGACCAACAGGAAAGGTATACCAGTGGACTACCAGGAAACAAGTATGAATTTCAGGAGAATTGTTGCACTACTTATTTACAAGAGTTCAAAGTTTATAGTATCCCCAAAACATCTAATTTTTGATCCTAAATAATTTCATTTCAAACTAGTTAATTCAATTTTTTCTATCTTGAAGTTATAGTTTGCCTTTTATTATTATACATACACAAAAAAGGTCTAAAAACTATGCTAAGGACTCACAATTACTGATAAGAAAAAAACAGTATCACCTACAACTCAATAGTCTTTAAATTAAAAATGAATCTTAAAGTACTCTGAAGATTTCAATAAATAAGAAGTACAGTACACATGAAGCCCTGGTGGCACAGTGGTTAAAAGCTCAGCTGCTAACCAAAAGGTTAGCAGTTCAAATCTACCAGCTGCTCCTTGGAAACCCTATGAGGCAGTTCTACTCTGTCCTATATAGGGTTGCTACAAGTCGGAATCGCCTCAATGGCAACAGGTTGGGTGGTTATGGTACACATATTTCTTGTACATTTTTAGTTTCTTTTTCCTGCCAATCTATAAAATTAGTAGATAGCGTTTAGTGTTTGGGACTGAGCTGCCTTCCGGGTAGCATTATAAGTATGTAAATACTGAGTAGTTAAATCACTCTCTGCTAACCTCACGGTATTTTCAATTCATCTTTAAGCTAATAGTTTAAATATCAACTAGAAAACCCAAGATACACACACTGTGAGAAGAGCAAATAAGACACCAAGGTTAGCTCCGAGCTCTGGGGACAAGTCACTTAACCTTTCTAACCCCAGATTTCCTCATCTGAAAAAGAAATAATACTGACATTATGTGTTTGCTCTAAGGAATAGAGACAAGCAGGTGTGGCCCTGATACCGGGCCAAACACATAATATGTGCTTAATAAATGATAACTGGTATTAATACTTCTTTTCCTTCAAATTGCTACTGATGACAAATCTCTCATTTAAGTAAAAATGTGAGCTCTAATGAGAGTCTCAAGAAAAAAAAGTACCAAGTCTGACGCGTTTCATGTTCTCAATAAAATCTAAACCCAGCCAATCTCACCTCTGACCACATTTTTTGTTTGGGAAACATTCTGGCTTTCCTTCAAAGCTCACCTCCCAACTCATTCCCATTCCGGTGCCTATCCAGCTTCCATGGATCCCAGCAACAACAGTGACTATGGAATCCATTCACAGAAGTTCTGAAATCTAAGCTCTTTACATCTACATTTGGAAATGCTTCTAATTAAGATCATAACAGAAGTCAGCAATAAAAAGTAATAAAGTAACATCACAGTATGTGGAAATTTCCTATTAAACACTCGGCACTCCAGGAGAGAACCCCCTCTGGCTCCGTTTTCTGACCCACAAGCTGCCCTCTCAAGGCACACAGGAAGAAACAGCCCCGGCCAGATCCTCTAAGGAGCACTTTTATACACTTAAGCAACTAGTTTAAGGGGTTATCCATCATGCAATCCAGGAAAATGGAATTATACAGCTGGATACTTAAGACCATTAAAAAGTTTAAAGAAACTGTCCAGATTTAAGATTTCAAGACAAACATACAGAAAATGCTCTTTAAAAATGTCATGCTTTAATATTTTCTGTTCTAAATTTTAGTAGTAAAGCTTTGTAAGCAACTCTTGGAAAGTCGGGTGCACTGTACTCTGTCCTGGAAGAACTACGTCGCTGAGTACATACACATACCGACTTGTACAAATGAACAGATTATTCCAATTCTTCCCTCATTCTGCAACAAGTCCAAATTCAGAACTGACACTAGTCTCTGCAGACAGCAAAGGAAAAATGTGACAAAGATTTTCCAGCCAGCCCCTCCCCTCCTCCTCACACGTCCTCATCACATACAAGCACACAGCAGATTCTGTGCACGTCTTTAATTCAGGGCCAGTTTATGCACCATGACATCAGTGCGGCATAATGAGCCAAGTTTAAACTCCATCTGGGACAAATAATGTCCAGGCACACTGTGACTTCTTTTGTTTATATGCACTGACTAAATATGTCTTGGTGGTAAATGAACTAACTCCTAAGATTTATTTCCCAAGGCCTCCAAAACAATATTCTGCACCCTGAAGCAACTCCATGCCTCCAGTTCTCTTTCCAAGGCTATGCGTAAGTGATTTTTAACAGAACACATGATTTTGAAACATATAATTAACATCTTGAGGAGAGTCAAAGTCCAAGCAGCCCTTCATCAATCTAAAACAAAAAAAATTAGGAACTCACTAGTAAATGGGTGTGGTATTGTGGCTCGTGGTACAAATACTGCTGTGACACTTAATTCTGTATCCCCCCTGGAGAACTGGGAAAAAGCAGAGACGAAAGACTTTAGAAATGTTAATGTAGCAAAGTGGCCATTTTCTTTCTTTTTGAAGGAAAAAAACTTAGATTTTTTTTATTCTGGTACTACTTAAAAGAAATAATTATTAATTCACACTGAAAAATAAACAACCTAATAGGTTCAAGTCTTACACAAGTTTTGAGATTTCTTAAGTCTCAAAAACTGTGCCTCTGGGATGATGTAAATTTTTTAATGGAAATGAAGGGCAGGGTTTAGAAGGAAAAAGACAGTGGACCAAAGGGCCGTCTCCTCAATACGAGTGAGAATTCCACGGTCAAGGAGCCCCTACTCTCCTTCTCTGGTCACCACTACTCCCCAGCTGCTGACAGCAGAGGAAACTGCTAACCAGAGTGAGAACCAGTCCTTGAGGAAAGAAAAGGAGATGCTACAGTGATCACATGCTGCAGTTAATGTGAAGATCACGTAAGATAATTGACAGAAATTCTCTTCTTTGTAAACTTTACAAATTATCACCTTATAAATCCAAGTCCCATGTCTCCTTCCAACAGTTTACCTGAACAAGCCTAGGGGAGACAGGCCTTACCAGGCAATTCCACTCTTCCTGAAAACAGGAATTTTGGAATAGGACATAAAAACCAAAAAATACCAAACCCATTGCCATGGAGTTGATTCCGACTCATAGTGACCCTGTAGGACAGAGCAGAACTGCCCCATAGGGTTTTCCAAGGCTGTAATCTTTACGGAAAGTAAAGTGCTACATCTTTCTCCCACAGAACAGCTGGTGAGTTCGAACCACAGACCTTTCGATTAGCAGCTGAGTGCTTAGCCACTGGCCATCAGGGCTCCTCTACACACACCAGTTACTCACAAAACACATTGCCCCTCTGCCGATGACCTGATGTGATGGTCACCTGTTAAGGAAAAAGGCCTGGGGCTGAGAAGCAATACCAGTGTAGGAAAGAACACTAACACAGCACATGAATTTCATTTCTTTTGGGGGCCCACCAGTCTAGCTTCAAGTTACTGCAACATTAGAGTTAACGAGAAAATGACTAAGAGGCAGGCACCTGACCAAAAAAACAAACTTGTTGCTGTCAAGTCAATTCCGACTTAGAGCGACCCTATAGGACAGAGGAGAACTGCCCTGTAAGGTTTCCAAGGAGTGGGTGGTGGGTTTGAACTGCTGACCTTTTGATCAGCAGCCATAGCTCTTAACCACTGCACCACTAGCTCTGGCCAATGCCACTTTAAATGAGGAAACTCGATATAATCTGAAGGTAGATAAACCCAAAACTACCTAGATACAATACTGTGGCACTTTATCAACTGGCTCCTTGACAAGCTGTTTATTTTTGCATTGAGAAATGTAACTGTAAGAGAGAGAGAAAATGTCTGCATTTGGGACTTGAAGATTAATGTTACTAACTTCATGCAGTTTGCTGACTACTGTCATGTTTGGAGTACAGTGTATATATTTTATATACAGTCACATTTTTAAATCACTCATTTGGACAAGAAAGAAAAAAGAAGAGTCTGCCTACAGGAAAACAATTATATACAAACATATGTCTTCACACATTCTGGATGCAGAAGTATCCCATCTTTCCTACACATATATATATTCATATTTATATATGATTTTTACTGGCAGCTCAAACCCACCCAGTGGCTCCATGGGAAAAAGACTGGGCAATCTGCCCCTGTAAAGATCACAGCCTAGAAAACCCTATGGGGAAATTCTACTCTGTCACATGAGGTCACCATGAGTCAAAACTGACTCGATAACACCTAACAACAACAATTTTTCCTGTGCTATGAGGTATACGACATCCCTGGGTGGTGTAAAGTTTGCGCTCGACTCCTTACCTAAAAGTTGAGGGTTCAAACACACACTGTGGTGCCCTGGAGGAAAGGCCTGGAGATGTGCTTGCATAAAGATTACAGCCAAGAAAACCCTATGGAGCAGTTCTACTCTGTAACACATGGGGTCGCCATGAGTCAGAATCAATTCAATGGCAACAGGTTTGGTTTGGTTTTGGATGCAGTATACATCAACGGCTATCATACTGCATTCAATATGACAGATATTTTAAAAAGAAAAACCTAAAAATCAGAATGGAAAACTGCTATCAAATTTACTCTTATTCGAAAAACAAGCTAATCTAGAAATGTTTTAAATGAAAAAGTCTCACCTAGGTAATACCAGCAAGTTTACTTTCAGAAAATTATATTTCAGTAAATGCTTAAGGAAGACACAATTCTTGGAGACTATAAAAAATATTATAAACACAGTAAGTGCATCTCTGCACCTGGAATGCTGGTATCTTGCATCTGGGTTTAACATTTCCTATCTAGACCATAAACAGTAAAACCAAGGCACCTGGCTTGTTTCTTTTGCCCTTCGAGTCCCTGGGTGGTGCAAAGGGTTAAGCGCTCCCAAACAATTACTCACTGGACTACCAGTTGAACCCACCCAGAGGCGGCTTGGAAAACAGCCCTGGCCATCTGCTTCCTAAAGGTCACAACCTTGAAAACCCTATGGAACAGTTCCACTCTGCACACATGGGTCGCCATGACTTGATGGCAATTAACAACATCAGATGCTTTGATGAGGGCTCTATGTGGCATACATCAGAGGACTAAATACTATTCACTGAAAAATGCTTATTTTTCAAGCCAAACATATATATATATATATATATATATATATATATATATATATATATATATATAAAAAACACACATACACACACAGGTCCTAACTTTTAAGACGTATAAATGAAACTCTCTACAAAGCTGTATTAACTAAAAACTCATTGCCATGGAGTTGATTCCAACTCCTAATGACCTTATAAGACAGGGTAAAACAGCCCCATAGGGTTTCCAAGGCTGTAATCTTTATAGAAGCAAACTGCCCCATCTGTCTCCCATGGAGTGGCTGGTGGGTTCGAACTGGCAACCCTTTGGTTAGCAGTCGAGCCCTTAACCACTGCACCACCAGGGCTCCTAGAGCCTACACTAACTCATTTTACAAATCACAGGCAAGTAGAAAACTAAGAGGCTTAAAAACACTTCATCAGGATGATGCATAATGTATGTGCCCTAAAATTCTTAAACTTTTTTGCTATATTTAAGGCAAAATACATACAAGCATGAGATCTAATTTTAAAGGTAAAAAAGGTTCCAGACTCAGGCTCCAAACTCAGATGGCCACGGAGCCCAGGTAGGTTTTGCAACTGAGTGAAGCGGAGGAGAGTAGGGGCTGAAGGCCACATTCCTGTCTAAGGCAGGCAGCTGCTACTTTTTGCCAGTCAACTGCTGCCAAGTAGGAAGACGAGCCCGGTGCTCACCATCAGATCTCCTGTTTTTTCCAGATACACTGGAAAGTCCAGATATTTTTAAATGTAAATCTTCTAACTTTTAAATATTGGCACCGAATTCTTCTTTTTTTCTTTTTTAAATTACAGAAGTTCAAAGAAAACATGCCAGTGTGACAAATACAAGAAGAAGCAAGTTTTCAAGCCCTGGTTTAGATGAACTAAATTTGTTCCCTTCTTTCGTCTTTCATCCATTCAGGAAGATATTCTGAGTGTCATCTCACATGTCAGCACAGTACGAACAAAGACACAGGCCCTCTCTCCCTGAGCTTACAATGGAATCAGAGACAGTCAAACACTGCAGTAAGCAGAAAACAATCATAATTTTAAAACCACTGTAAAGTTTAAAACTCCCACTATTCTACACTGCAACCTTGCCACACCAGTATTTTTCCTTAATCCACTCTGTTTTTGAAGGTAGCTCAATTCTACCATTTGAAGGATACTGACTACATCTTGTATCTTATTATTACTGCCTTTGGCTAATTAGATTCTGAAGTGTCTCTCAACCCAGACAGCTCAGAGCTGTCATAATTATATGTCATATGTCATAATTACTGTGGGTGCCACACATAACAACATCCTCTGATAATATACCATCAACATTTTCCTTTATGAGACAGAGATTCTGCATAGGCTATGCCTTTTCAGAAGCCTTTGTAGTGAGCCGAATTGGCAACCCTAAGGCAGAGAGGACTGAAAATTCAGACCACAGACCTAGATAAACTTACACTTTTTTACAGTTAAAAGAAGGCCCTCAGAAGCTGGGGTGGCTGCCTCTGCTGCTGCTGGAAAGTAGCTCTGGCTGAGGGGTGCCCTCGATCTGCACCTCAGCGGGTTAGTAATCCTGAGGAACAGGCATCAAGGGGACAAGAGGTGAGCCTCCAGACTCAGTGCAGAAGAGGAGAAACAGATCTACTGACAACAGTACTGAATAAGACAGGCTCAAGAGAAGAAATCACAGAATGTGCAAATAAGGCTTGTATGGGGTGCCCCCAACATTAGCTCTCCACTGTACTATCCCTACCGACTTCTTCCTTTTAATAAAATAGAAACAGAGTACACGGTCTGCAAATTCTAAATAATAGCCCTAGACTCCACTTCAGGTTAGATCCCTACTCTAGGCTCAGCCTCCTGGCACACATTCTTCCTGGCCTGGTCTATTATCCTGCCACCTATCCTGCTCCTGGCTCACTGTCCCCCGACCCCACCCCCACCCCTTTGCTTCCACAGCACTGCGCGGTTCTACAATTCCAGCACTTCTTCTGCGGCTCTATGTGTAAATACAGTGTTTCTTTTCTTTTGTAAACCACACTGCTCTCCCCAACTAGACTGTTCATTCCTTTAGGACAAGAACAGTGTCTTATTCATCTTTGTGTCACCAGCACCTAATACAGTGCTGGCATACCAAACATTTGATAAATGCTTATTAAAATGAATGAATCTATTATTCAATCACTCCTTAATGCAGTCATAAATCCTACCCTCCCACTCCTTTCTAAATTGCAAAGGAGAGAAGCTGATAATATTTTGACACTAGAGGCCTTTATAAGTATTAGAGGGAAGGTGGATGGCAGTTTGCAATAATAACTTTATTGAAGTACTTGCACAAGTTGTGCATTTCTTGCACACCTTGATGCCGAAGAATCTGAGTCAAAACTGAGCTTCCTCATACTTGGGCTCCCAAACCCAACATGTGACAAGACTCTATCTAAATAGCACTGTATCATAAAAGAAGCTGTTATATAATGTTATTCAGCAATAATAGCTATACCCTCTATTTTAACTACTAGTCCTCATTCTCACTTGAATATCCTTCCTTTCCCAAGAACTGTTTAATCATCTTTCTACACTATACTAATGGTAAAACTTCCTTTCTGCTGGAATTTTTTTGAGGAATTGACAAGATCTGTTATATACGCAAAACTCTGCGTGAGTCTCCCTGACACGACGGTAGCTTATAAGATATTTAAAGAGCAAACCTGCGCGGTGACAGGATTTGAACTACTGAATACAAGAAGCAGCCATCGGGGGAAAAAAAAGAAGATATCAACCACAGCAGAAAAGCTCACTGGAACAGGAAGAGAGGCACATGTGATGTAAAAGACACGCCGATGATGAGCAACACCGAACGGGGAAAGCTGTAATATGTTTAATGCACCGCCTGAAAATGTGTACTCAAAGAACACTCCTGGAAAACTCTGGCTATGTATTCTGTCTGGGGAGACAAAGGCTTTCAAAAAGAAGGACAAAAAGAGAAAAGAAATCTCACACTCTGAGAAATGACATGCTAAATGCTGATCAACAGGAACAAAGTCAGGAGACTGGATGTGGTTGCAGCTACTTTAATTTCACATCTTCCAGGGTAAGCTTGTTAACATGCTATGCTGAGCTAGCAGGAGACATTTTCTGCTTACATTTAAGGAGACTTACTTCCTAAAGAACAGGCATTAAGAATACCCATAAGTAATTAATATTTAGAAAGCTTAACGAAAAAAAAAAAGAGTCAAGAGGTAAGAAATATAGTATGACAAACAGAAAACATTAACTAGGTGCCCTCTCTGTGCTAAATGCTAGTCCGGATGATGAGGCATCTAGCCCCATCCCCACCTCGCTAGGAGATGACCCCCTAGTAAATACTATATGAGAAGAGTCAATAAGAAAACAAAGTGGCATACTCTCCTCGTGTAGATTGTGTCACAGGTTGAATTAGCTAATCAGTAGACTCTGCCATCCTATGTTAACACTTCTGTCTTTAACCTAGTGGTTTCCTGATTAAAATACTAAGTCAACAGGAAAAGGAATACACAGAATCACTGTACAAAAAGAAGTGGTCAACGTTCAACCATTTCAGGAGGTAGCATATGATCAAGAACTGATGGTACTGAAGGAAGAAGTCCAAGCTGCATTGAAGGCATCGGTGAAAAACAAGGCTCCAGGAATTGACCGAATACCAACTGAGATGTTTCAACAAGCGGATGCAGCACTGGAGGCTCACTCGTCTATGCCAAGAAATTTGGAAGACAGCAACCTGGCCAACTGACTGGAAGAGATCCATATCAGTGCTCATTCCAACGAAAGATGATGCAACAGAATGTAGAGATTATTGAACAATATCATTAATATTACATGCAAGTAAAATTTTATTCAAGATTATTCAAAAATGGTTGCAGCAGTACATCAACAGGAACTGCCAGAAATTCAAGCCAGATTCAGAAGAAGACATGGAATGAGGGATATCACTGCTGATGTCAGATGGATCTTGGCTGAAAGCAGAGAATACTAGAAAGATGTTTACCTGTGTTTTATTTACTATGCAAAGGTATTCTACTGTGGGGATCATATCAAATTATGGATAACTTTGCGAAGAATGGGAATACCAAAGCACTTAATTGTGCTCATGCAGAACCTGCACACAGACCAAGAGGCAGTCGTTCAAATAGAACAAGGGGATACTGCATGGTTCAAAATCAGGAAAGGTGTGCATCAGGGTTGTATCCTTTCACCATACTTATTCTATCTGTATGCTGAGCAAATAATCCGAGAAGCTGAACTACATGAAGAAGAACGCGGCATCAGGATTGGAGGAAGACTGATTAACAAGCTGTGATATGCAGATGACATAACCTTGCTTGCTGAAAGTGAAGAGGACTGGAAGCACATACTGATAAAGATAAAAGACTACAGCCTTCAATATGGATTACACCTCAACATAAAGAAACAAAAAATCCTCACAACTAGACCAATAAGCAACATCATGATAAACAGCGAAAAGAATGAAGTTGTCAAAGATTTCATTTTACTTGGATCCACAATCAACAGCCATGGAAGCAGCAGTCAAGAAATCAAATCTGCTCCAAAAGACCTCTTTAAAAGTGTTAAAGGGCAAAGATGTCACTTTGATGACTAAGGTGTACATGACCCAAGTCATGATATTTTCAATCACCTTATATGCATGCAAAAGCTGGACAATGAATAAGGAAGACCAGAGCAGAACCAATGCCTTTGAATTATGGTGTTAGCAAAGAATATTGAATATACTGTGTACTACCAAAAGAACGAACAAATCTGTCTTGAAACAAGTACAGCCAGAACGCTCCTTAGAGGCAAGGATGGTGAGACTTCGTCTCACATACTTCAGACATATTATCAGGAGGGGCCAGTCCCTGGAGAAGGACATCATGCTTGATAAAGCAGAGGGTCAGCAAAAAAGAGGAAGACCCTCAGTGAGATGGATTGACACAGTGGCTGCAACAATGGGCTCAAACATAGCAACAACTGAGAGGATGGCACAGGACCGGGCAGTGTTTTGTTACAAGTCGGAACTGCCTTGATGGCACCTAACAACAACAAGCCAATAGGAAAAGTCCAAAATTGGGCTGGCGTTTACTCTTTTTGTGTTCAAAACTAACTGCTACATTTTTAAATCTCTGAGATATGCTAGAAGTCCATAATAAAGACAGTTACTATACCACTGGGTTAGAAAAATGTCAACATAGGCATCAATTTTCAAACTACTGAAGGGCATTCACTGTCATTTATACAGCCACACATAAAAACTCAGGTCAAATCTGACTTTTTCACTCAAGAATAGCATGGCATATTAAGGGAAGCACACTTTTAGTTCTGCTGGGCTTTAACTTTATTAACATTAAATGAGTTATACCTCAATAAAGCTGTTAAAAAAGATAGGTAAGCTGTTGAATAAAGTTAAGTTGCTTCTGCCTAAACTGTGCATTTTTGTTGTTCATTTCTTGGTTGATAATACCAAAAAAAAAAAAAAAAAAAAACAACTCTTCACTCATAATGAGGACAGTCATTTTTTTTTTTTAAAGAATCATCATTTTCACTCTTCTCTTTTTCCTGCTACCTACACAGAATGACAAACCCATGGTTTCAAAGTTAATGTGACTTCAGATGATGAAAATTAACAGTGTCTCTTATTTAAAGAGCCAGAACACAGCAGAGAATCCAGCCAAGAAGGATTTCTAATTAAATCCAGATACTATCAGGGCAGAAATCAGGAGGAGGCCTGTGGGAACTGAAGAGCTTTCTCATAACATTGGTTCTTTTGCATTGAAATGTTTAGAATGTCCCTTGCACAGCTGCGAAGTATTAAGAACGCTGTAAACACATACAAGGTAAGCTTCATCATACATACTCTTAACAGACATTTAGAGGCAGAGCCCTGTGGTCAGTGGGCAGGTCCTTACGATGGTATAATTTGAGAGGTGGCTAAAGTGCCACCTACCTTAACATAACTCCCCCAAATGCCTGCAATGGTCATCACTTCAGTCAATCCAGTACCTCCAAAAGGTGACTGTTAAGATGAAAACGTGTTGTCTCCAAGCGAGAGCACGGTAAAAGCCTCAGAAAACATTGCTGTTGTTGTTGTTGTTAGCTGAGCTGCCACTGATTTGGATCCCGTTTCGTGGCGATCCCACGCATAACGGAACAAAATGCTACCTGGTCCTGTATCGTCCCCATGATTAGTTGCAGATGCTACCACTGTGATCCATAGGGTTTCCATTGATTGATTTTTCGAAGTAGATTGCCAGACCTTTCCTCCCAGTCAATCTTAGTCTGGAAGCTTTGCTGAAAACTGTTCAGCATCACAACAACAAATAAGCCTCCAATGACAGATGGGTAGTGGTTTCACATGAGGTGCACTGGCCGGGAATGAAACCCAGTCTCCCACACAGAAGGTAACATTCTACCACTGAACCACTACTGCCCTCCACTAAGCCTTAGCATAGATAATTTTCTCCGACATGTCCCTGTTCTTCTGATTCTGTTAACACAGATGCACCTGAGCACCACACAACTGCAGGCTCTAAACAGTAAGCTGCGAACACCAACAGGTGCCCTGGGCAAGCATTCAAAATCCGTGCAGACCCAGACTCCTGAATCCTGTCTTGGATACTCACCTTTGGTCCTTGTCCATTTTGGTTGGTCCACTATCTCTCCCCTTCCTCTCCTCCTCCCCAGTATTTCTCCACCATTTTTGGTTTTGCTTACTCCATCTGTCTGTCCTCCCCTTTTGCCGTAGCCCAGGTTCCACCCACAGGCCTTGAGGACTCTGCTACACTGAATTAGGCCAAGGCTAAATGTTAGGACCAAAAAAAAAGAGTGGAGACTTGGAAGAATGAGGGAGATTCAAGACGGGGACCCTCAGGGCAGAAGAAGGAAGAAACTGTCAGGCACACAGGCCATTGCCTAGGCTGAACCACTGGGACGTAGAGGCACCATCAGGCCATGATAAATCTTGGGGTTGGATCCTGACGAGAGAGATTTCAAACGCACTTTGTCCACTGACCAACTGTGCCTAATTAAGGGAAATCTGGGGTTAATGTCACATAACCTATAAATGTCAATGCTTCTAGTACAATCAAAACATATTTACTACTACTACTGAGAAAGATGGAAATATTTCCTTTCCATGAAATTTTTTTATGTGCATTAAACTACTCATGATATTCAACTATTTATAAAACAGATAATCAGATGTTTTTGTTTTTTAAGCTTTATAGAAAGCTTCCCAGATGAAATAAAAATGTTATTAAGCAGTGTCAGCACTGACTAGGTGCAGCTATACAGAGAAGGGAAACGGCCACATGGCCTTTGGAGAAAGTTCTCAGTCTTTGCAGTTTCTGTTCATTCTGTGTGCAAAGGAAATTTACTTCTGAAGAGAAAACTGGAAAATTCTGTAACCGAGGGCTCTGTATATTGGCTCATAAACTACAGAAGTCCATTCCGGGCAAATCGAATTATAGAAATGAGAGGGAAAACCACTACAGCACAAAAATGGTGCACAACAAAATGAAGCTGTGGCCTCAGGTGTCCTGGCTACATGGACAAATGGGAATAAGTTGCTTTGTGAATACAGTCTTAGTTATCTAACGCTGCAATAACAGAAATACCACAAGTGGATGGCTTTAACAAACAGAAATTTATTTTCTCATAGTTTAGGAGGCTAGAAGACCTAATTCAGAGCGTCGGCTCTAGGGGAAGGCTTTCTCTCTGTGTCAGCTCTGGAGGAACGTCCTTGTCTCTTCAGCTTCTGCTTCCTTGGAGATCTCCATGTGGCTTGGCATCTATCTTACCCCATCTCTCCTTTACTGTCTTATTTAATATCTTTTATATCTCAAAAGAGATTGACTCAAGATACACCCTACACTAACATGACAAAGACAACCCAATCTCAAATGGATTATAACCACAAGCACAGAGGTCAGGATTTACAACGCTTATTTTGGGGGGACATAATTCAATCCATAACAAATATCTTGCCTTTTCTATTCTTTTAATGAGTAAAAAGAAGGAAAAGCAAAAACTGCATTTTGAAATCATTCACAGCGCTTTGAGGCCTTCCCATGAACAGCAACAGCACAGTGGGCAGGAGAAGGGCATCAAAGACTGATGAAGAGAGAGGCAAGGACACACCACGTAAGGCTGACGGATCATGGCACTGCACTCGCACCTTATTTCAGGTATTACAGGAAAGTTGTAAGCAGTGAAGTGACACGAACAGTTTATGTTTTTAAAATATCACTGAGCCTGCTGTGTGGGGCAGGAGTAAACGCAGAGTCCGGTGAGAAAGACTATCCCACCCTGGTGAGAAATGATGGCAGGAGTCCAGCAGTGGCAGTAAAAATAGAGTGGCTATGGCAATGTAGGGATTCACTGAACATTCCTGAGAGAAAGCAAACAGGACTTGGTGACAGACTGGAAGAGGATACAGGAAGACGTAAGTCAAGACTCTGGTTGAAGAGGAATGGGAGGTAAGCAGCGATGGCAATGAGCTATAGATATGCTCTACTTAGAGAAGCAGTGCCATAAAGGGGAGTAGAGATATGCAGTGATAACTGGAGGGGCTGTGGAGTCAAGTGAGGGGGTTTTGTTCTGTTGCAAAGAGGAGGGTGTAGTTGTTTGTGTTTTAAGATGGAAGATATTACAGTGTATTAAATAATCCAGCAGAGAGAGAGAGATTGAGGAATCAGGAAACAGCTTCATCAGTGGGGAGAAGTGATGAAATTCATTCAACTGACAAACATTATTGAGCATCTATTAGATGTGTTTTGTTCTTAAAGAGTTTCATAGTCCAGTGCAGGAGAAAATCATGAGTAAATCATTAGACAGTGAGGTAAGATCAAACAATGTTATAGATGAAGTCTTAATGCACTATGACAAAGGGAAAGTGTTATCATGCTATGATAGATAGGGGAGGGGCAGGTACTGGTATCAAATAAATGATGGATTAACTTATTTGAATTATTAACATATTTTGGGTAAATATTTTTCAAGGAATTGGTACCAATTCTACCTTCCAGAAAATTATTTTTATTTTTATGCTTCTAAAGAACTGCACTAAGAAAAAATGATACTTATTTAGCACAAGACTGAGTAAATCCAGTTTTTGTACTCAGTGAAAAAGTTCATTAATGTTACCAGAGATAATAAACAGTTCAGTCTCTACTAATTTTTCAAAGTTTTACTTACTGTTTAAATTTTCTCCCAAGCGCTACATGAATGAGTTCAGAAATAATTTTTCTATTCTGTCATGTCAAGGAACTAGTGAGGAAGGAGTTTTATAGGAAATAAGTACCATCGTTTTATGAGCTTTATGCACAGTAGGCTCCGCATCTGGAGGGACCGATCTGGGGGCCAGAGTGGATTCACACTGACCCATGCTTGCATCTTGTTGAGATCAGTATCCCGTGGGTGAGATCAAAACCTGGTCCTCTGAGCATCCTGTTCTGGCCAACCAAGTAAACCATTCAGGCACAATGTATGACATGAATACACAGTCATTTTATTTAAAAGATCTGCACACATTTCAAAAGGATTCATTTCAAAACTCAGACTTTTCTGATGCTTCAAGAATACTAACTAAATGAGGTAAGATTTGCTGTTCGGAAAAAAACACAATTTCTTCCCAACATTTTTTAAAACCTACAGAAGTTCCACAACAAAAACACTTACCCCTAGGATATTAAGGTTCAAAATGACAGATCTCTGAATCTCACGATAAGCACCGGAACAATTACTGGATCCCAACACCCACTTAAACAATCTGACTTAAACTTTGCTCTCACCACACCAACCTGCTGAGCTGCATCTCCATTTACCAAGTGAGGCAACATGGCTACCTCTCCGTTCAGCAGTGGCGGCAGTTCCAGAGGGATGTGGTCGGTCATCATCATTGTGACATACATTCATGGAGAACTTCCCTCAACTGGCTTCCTGCAAGAGAACCAACATTTTTTAAAAAGGACGCAGGACCACAAAAATCACCTGTAACATAGCATACCAACAATTTAAGTGTTCGCTCATGCGGTCAGCTGAAATTCAAAGCATTCTAATCATAGAGTGTTACTGTGTCAGGTCCCCGGAGGGCAGAGCAAAGGCAAGGAAACAGCCTGAACTAGTGATGAAAAGACCTGACTCTCAAAGCTGCCCTGTGAACGTAAGCTCTCACACCTCAGCTCTGTCACTTAGATATAAATTTTAAAAACATGTGGTAGTGCAAACAGTTAACATGCTCAGCTACTAACGGAAAGGTTGAAGGTTTGGATCCACTCAGAGGCACCTCAGAAGAAAGGCCTGGCAATCTACTTCCCAAAAATCAGCCACTGAAAACCCTATAAAGCACAGTTGTATTCTGACACACACGGGGTCGCCAAGAGTCGGAATCAACTCAAGGGCAACTGGTTGTTTTGCTTGAACAACGGCAACTACCCTACTGCAGGGGTCTTTCTTAGGATAAAATGAGATTACATTGTGAGAAGGTAAAAGGACCAAACAGAAACATGCAGTATCCTTATCTTTAAACTAATTACCAAGACAGAAGATAAGTCAAAACAGAATAACCTATAATTATTAGTCATAAATGCAGCTTTCCTCTTTCAGTGCGATCAAAATAACAGTCACAAGCAGTTAATCCAAATATGTAAACAAAGGTTAATGACCCGTGCTGCAACTGTTGCCATTTCTGACTTTGCCATTAATTTGGTAATCGTGTTCCAATTATCTCTCTCATCGTTTTTCTTGAATAGAAATTCAACTTGTTGCATACTGACATCTTTATCCATTTCTGCATATCTTGAGCTTTCATGTATCCCAGACAGTACTTGTGGCAGCCTTGTGCAGAACAAGGCTGCAATGCAGATTCCATTCTTGTTTCCACAGAATAAATGAAATTCACACACGTATTCAAAACAACACAAAAAGCACGTTCGTTCCAAAATAGTTCGTGTCACATTTAACTTTTCAATACAACAGGAATATAACAAAAAATTCCTATTTAAAATTATAATTTGTTCTTTAAAAAGTATTTACATATCCTCCAATTATGCCTAAAATTTATAGCACAAAAAAGTTAACAGCATGGACAAAGAAGGATACACACACACACACACACACACACACACACACACACACAGTTTTAATGGTTTTAGAAACAAACTGCCATATACTTCACGGCTGAAATTCTTATCATTCATAACGAAGTTCCACAAAATTTAAAATCTAAGGGCATTTGGTCAATGAACCTTTTATCACTCAACGAATTATAAACAAATCAGGCAAAACAGTGGGAAAAATCCTTTAATGGCTGTCTCAAATTTACCTTAGATGTGATAGAAATATTTCTTCGCAAACACCTCCATTCTGAACATTAAATATACTCACTCTTTCCCCTCAAAACACCCTTGCCTAGAAATATCACGTGATGCATAAAGCCCACCCAAGAGATTATAAACTTTTTTTTTATTTTAAGTAGGCAAAATTTTACACTATTCATTAATAACCCCATTTGGAGAAACTAATTATTTAAGCACCAAACAACGAAGTCTTGTCCCAACTAGGGAAGCACATTCTATAATAACAGGTCTTATAATTCAGTGTTAATAGTACTATCATGCTGTTTTATGAGGCAATTAACTCAATTCCTAAGCAAATGAAAGCACAAAACCCGAAGTCCAATAGTTTATCCTCATGAAGAAAGCAGATTCCTTCACAGTAAAATTAACAAAGATAATTCCACTGACACCATCACGACACAACTGTTTTGATTCTGCAAGGTCAAAAGATGAAGTAGTGATACCCATTTCTATTTTATTTGTAGTATACTTTATCCTACTAGTGTGTGAGGGAAGAACAGGTACTTTTCCTTAGACTGATGATACTATGCAGGCATTTCTTATGTTTAATGTTTTATTGTTTCTTCGAAATTGCAGGTTGGGTAAATAGGGCAGTAATTCAGATTGGATATAAGCATCTAGGACTGAAGAAGCAGTCCAGGCTCTCTTTGCCTTGACCTCACTCCTCCCCCAAGGAGTTCAAGGGCACTTGCTAATTAATGAAGCTGCGAACACCAAAGCCCTCTCCCACATGGGAGAGTCGTGGTCACCTCACAGACAAGCATGAGGACGGGACCTGCTCCCCTTTTTTTCACCCAAAGAGACAGAAAGCACAGATCAACATCAGGGCTCCCCCCTGGGTTGTTTCTGCTTCTGATTAGGCCAGAGTATTGTCAGTAATGATACAGGCTGGGGGCGGTGCGGGGAATGTGTGTGTGTCAGAGGGATAGAATTCTTCAGTCAGGAACTGCTTTGGGATGGATTTATTTATGTTCCATGCGGTCCAACTGAGCTAGCCAAAGTTTTCAACATTGGTGTTGAAGCCTCAAATCCAATTAACAATGCTATTTTGTCCCTATTGATAATTGGTTCTTGGGGTGGGGGAGGGGGGAACAGTTGTGATCAGTGCAAATTCAGGCATTCTTGGTGCTGTCCCAATAACAAGGAATGTCTAATACCAACGTTACTGTCTAACACTGACAAGTCCAGTTTAAGAAGCCTTCTACTTGGCATCACATTAAACAGCAGGACTTTGTCGGAACTGGCTCAACAGCAATGGGATTAACAAACCACCAAAAAAAAAAAAAAAACCCACTGCCATCAAGTCAATCCCGATTTATAGCGACTCTAGAGGACAGAGGAGAACTGTCCCACAGGGTGTCCAAGGAGCAGCTGGTGGATTCGCACCACCGATCTTTTGGTTAGCAGCCAAGCTCTTTACCACTATACCACCAGGGCTCCTAACAAGACACAGTCGGAGTTAAACTCTAGGTTCTCAGGTGAGATAAGGAGGAAGAACCCCTGGCCCAAGCCCACAAAGGCCTTAATAGTAAAAGTAGGACAGAAGAGTATGGTTATTCACATTGAGCTGCAAAAATATCTCTTTTAGTATGGGATTTTACTCCCAAAGAAACAAAGTCCATTAGTGCAAAGGGAATATTATATTTCAAAAGGTTTATATGCAACTTTGGATAATGCAGTTATTCCATAAAGAAACAGATGGCCAATTCCTATATTTTTCCTAATAAATGATAGATTATCCACTTCCTATAATGTGTAGTGATTATTACAGATTACTGTACATAAAAGAAAGTCAACTATATGTACAACTATGCCTTAGAAAGCATGTAATGGAAAATTACATCACACACTCCTAATGCCTCAACTCAACTACCCAGCAACTACACTGTTAACCATGGAGAAAAATGGAAGAATTAGAAAAGTAAGCAAAGGCCACTGTGAACCCTGCCACAGAGCCTCACTTATCCATAATCAGAGTTGTTGATTCTCTTTTCTCTAGGTCACCAGTTTGCTAAAACCCACAGCCTGTTTTCTAACCTCTAAGACGTTCACTAGAAGTAAACCAGACTTTATCCTGACCAGAACACAAAGTCACAGATTCAACTACATGCAGCCAACAATATTTACTAAAGACCCAATTCTATGTTCCAGGCACATACACAGGATACTTTCTTTTGCCTGAAATGCAAGGGACATACAGAAATAATAAATGAGAAAATATTGATGTTGTCAAGGATTTCATTTTACTTGGATCCACAATCAACATTCATGGAAGAAGCAGACAAGAAATCAAGTGACTTACTGCATTGGGGAAATCTGTCGCAAAAGACCTCTTTAAAGTGTTAAAAAGCAAAGATGTCACCTGGAGGACTAAGGTGCACCTGACCCAAGCCATGGTATGTTCAATTGCCTCATACGCATGTGAAAACTGGACAATGAATAAGGAAGACCAAAGAATTGATGCATTTAAATGATGGCGTTGGCGAAGAATATTGAATATACCAGGGACTGTCAGAAGAATGAACAAATCTGTCCTGGAAGAAGTACAGCCAGAATGCTCCTTCGAAGTGAGGATGGAGAGACTTCATCTCACATACTTTGGACACGTTATTAGAAAGGACCAGTCCCTGGAGAAGGACATCATGCTTGGTAAAGGAGATCAGCAAAAAAGAGGAAGACCCTCAATGAGATGGACTGACACAGTGGCTACAACAATGGGCTTAAACATAGCCAGTGATTTGAGGATGGCGCAGGACCGGGCAGTGTTTCGTTCTGTTGTACACAGAGTCCAACTCAACGGCACCTAATAACAACAGGCAAGGAAACTTCTGTTAAACAAGACAACACGTGCCAAGCTGTCCCTTAAAATTATCATGGAACAAAAACAGCTTAGTGACATGGACTGTAAATGACAAGAGAAAAGGCAGGGAGAAGAATTACAAAAGCATGGAAGACAAAGAGATAAAACGTCAAACTTAAGATCCTTACCGGTACTTTCTTGGATATTTACCTGGTGACGAGGGGAAAAAGAAGTGAATTTTCCAAATTCAAATGGAAAGCCAAATATTCAGGCTGTAAATTGGGAAAACACACAGCCAAAAACCACTGGCAGTTAAAGCAGGTTAAGTGGGGCACAGTCACCAATCATTCAACGGTGACAGCTTCCCTTAATAGTTTTGACTGGTAACCCAGACAAAACTACTCGTGGACTCAACTCGCAGCAGGTGTGGCTCATCTCGACTGCTCTGAGGAGACCTGGGAATGCAACAAACCTGACGAATCAACAAAACTTCAAGCAGAATAAAAAGATGAAGCAATGAATGTGGAAGGCTTAGCATCCATGCAGTTAACTTCTACAAACCAAAACCTGCTTCATTTGTAATGATCTAGATACATCTAATAATCATGTAGAAATTACAGATTTTCTTACTTCATCAAAGAACAAACCAGGTATAACTTTATCTTTTCTTAGGAATTTGGGTCGTTGTGAACAAGAATACTGTGTTTAGTCATAAGGTGATACACTAGGGAGTTGCGAAAGTATTTGGCCTTATATATCCAGAGATATTCACCCTCCTGTGAGTTTTTAGGAAACCCTGGTGGCGTAGTGGTTAAGAGCTACTGCTGCTAACCAAAACATCAGCAGTTCGAAGCCACCAGGCTCTCCTTGGAAACTCTATGGGGCAGTTCTACTCTGTCCTACAGGGTCGCTATGAGTCAGAACCGGCTGGGCAGCAATGGGTTTGGTTTTTGGTTTTGAGTTCTTACACTTTATTTTTATGTTTTTTTCTCTCTTCTATATCAGTAGTTCTGGTAACCACACTCCCTGAAATCTCAAGGCCATGTCCTAAAATTGCTGTTTCAATCTGGAAATCAGTTAGGTAAGCACATACAGCTGAATGGTTTCTGAGAGAGGGTCTCAGAAGCTCCCCATATGACCTGCACCATCTTCCTTGGCCACTTGCTGAGTATCAGCTGTGAGGGTCGCAGAGTCTGTCAGATGTGTGACCTCTGATAATGGAGCTATAACTGTTTTTCGCTTCATTCAGAAAGTCTCGTGAGACACCACCCTGAGTAAACATTCATTTGCTTGTTCTATGTTCCTCCTCCCCTGTATCTGAGAGCTGACCATTTTATTCAAGGCTGTACCACACCCACACTGCCCCCCACCCACCCATTACAGAGATCTTGTAATGAATCCTTCTTTAGATCACTACTCTTTACAAATACAGTAGATTTAAGCTGCTCCATGAGGAATAAATGTGCTGCAAAACTAATCAGAACAAATGGAAAATAGATTATGTCTACTAGAACACATTTTTCTAATCCTCTAAACTTTTCTTCTTCCCACAGTGCTCCAAGGTTTCTCTCCTATTCTTCAGTCTGTTCTAACCATACTTCCATTTCAAAGAATCTGGTAACAACCACATGCCCTCACCTCTCCCCCTAACCACACAACGTGACACTGAAACCGTAAGTGCTTCATGCCCAGCCAGTTCTATTCTTTTGACTGACAGGAACAGGATGCCATGCGAGCACTTGTGGTTAACTTCCCTCTCTGCTAAGAGCGCACATCCTTGGTTACCTGCTAGCAAGGCCAAGTGTTACCAATAGGAGGAACTCCACTGCTAATGGCAGGGGTAGGGAGCCGGCACTCTGGAAACAAAATGAACAGATCCTCACTGTTAAGACATTTAATTCCATCCAAATAGCCCCAAAGCTTTTAAAGGAAACCTTATTATTTTAAAAGAACATAACAAAGGGTCTTCAGTTTTTACATTTCTCTAGGCAACTGGCTTATTACCTTTTCCTTATTTTGCTTCCCCCACTCCAAGTCTGAAAAAGTTTTCCATGGTATTTTGGCCCTAGCCTATAGTAAGAAACACACTGGCCAAATTCGTGAAAATCCTGATTCTCAGACGAGAATCTCAGATTCATTTCCAAAGGCCAAAGAAAGCAATCATATACTAAGAAGAATTCCTAACTTTAAAAAAAAAAAAAAAAAAAAAACTCAAAGCCCTAATCACTGCTGGAAGAGTTTTTAAGTCTGTTAACCTGGCCTTCAAATTAGTAACAAAATGTCCTGGTCCTCACTCCGTGGGCCAATGACCCAAATCTCCTTACATTAATTCAAGATGTGAGTTAGCAGTACAGTACACAAATTAGTTTCAGATGACAAGAGAGAAAGAAACGTAACACCACCAAAGGAACAAAGTATAACCATCAGAACCAAAGAGCCTCCTGGACTCACTGAGTTCAATCACAAGTCTACCCTGAAGTACGGGCTCCCAAGCTCACTTTACCAACACCCCGACAAGGCTTTTGAGTGGACTCCTACACTATTCCCAGGGAACCAAAAAGAAGAATGCAGATGATCAGTTTTTAACTTCTTGTTTCCAACCTCCAATCCACAATGCACTTTCAGAAACCAAACGGGTACATAAATTCTGGGAATCTATAAAGCAAGTATGTAAATAATAGTAGGCTCTTCAGAATTCATATTGCTAAATTTAACCATAATTTCATGTATTCCAAAGGCTTAATATCTTTCCAAATCAAATAGAGATTAACCAATCACCTGCAAATGACCTGAACAGCATGTAAACATTTTTGCTTACATGTTCGTTCTGTAGCTTGAGAAACATACTGTCAAGGCACATTAGTAAAATCACAGCTTGATTTATACATCAAGAAAATGCCCTTCTCAAGTCAGCTCAACTGGACTAAACCAAAGCTAAGAAGTTTCCTGAATACAATCAAACACTTCAAGGGACATAGTAGCAACAGTAGGTGGTCGGGGGACCATGCTTTCAGGGGACATCTAGGTCAACTGGCATATCAAAGCTTATTAAGGAAATGTTCTGCATCCTACTTTGTTGAGTGGCATCTGAGGTCTTAAGATGCATCAACTGGTCCCAACCACCGGGAGTAAAGGAGAATGAAGAACACCAAAGACACAAGGAATGTAGTAGCCCAAGAGACAAAAGGGCCACATAAACCAGAGACTTCATCAGCCTGAGACCAGAAGAACTAGATGGTGCCCAGCTACCACCAATCACTGCCCTGACAGGGTACACAACAGAGAGCCCCGGATGGAGCAGGAGAAAGGTGGGGTGCAGAACTCAAATTCTAGTAAGAAGACCAGACTTAATGGTCTGAGACTGGAGGAACCCCGGAAAGCATGGCCCCTGGATTCTCTATCAGCCCAGAACTAAAACAATTTCCAAGGCCAACTCTTCAGACAGGGATTGGACTGGACTGTGGGACATAAAGTGATACTCGTGAGGAGTGTGCCTCTTAGCTCAAGTAGATACAAGAGACTAAACGGGCAGCTTCTGTCCGGAGGTGAGATAGGAAGGCAGAGAGGGTTAAGGAGCTGGCTGAATGGACGTGGGGAATCAGGGGTGGAAAGGAGGACTGTGCTGTCACAGTATGGGGAGAGCAATTAGGGTCACATGACAATGTATGTACAAATTTTTGTATGGGAAAAATTTTTAAAAAAAAAGAAAATGCCCTTCTCTGCTAAAAATACCGGGTGATTTCTAATAACGAGAATCTATTGTGAGTCAGGTTTCAGAAAATTATCACATACAGACCAGAGACACGTTCTAGTCATTTATATAATAACAGTAATAAGGAAATGAAACTTTTTTCCTGATTCAATGAGGAAAGGAGAAAAAAAAAAAAATCAGTAGTCAAACTAACAACTTAAACACCGAAAACAGGTTTTTACTATGTTGCACTGTGGGGATGGCACAGGACTGGGTCATATTTCCCTTTGCTGTATGTAAGGTTGCTGTGAATCAGAACCAACTCAATGGCACCTAATAACAACAACAAGGGAAGTTATCAAGAGGGACCAGGCCCTGGAGAAGGCCATCATGCTTGTAACAGAGAGGGTCAGCGAAAAAAGAGGAAGACCCTCAACAAGATGGATTGTAACAGAGAGGGTCAGCGAAAAAAGAGGAAGACCCTCAACAAGATGGATTGACACAGTGGCTGCAACAATGGGCTCAAACATAGCAACGACTGTGCAGATGGCGCAGGACCAGGCAGCGTTTCGTTCTGTTGTACACAGGGTCACTATGAGTTGGAAGGGAGTCGATGGCACCTACCAACAATAACAGGGAAGTTACTAAGAAATGACTACATATAACTATCAAAATAGCTGTTTTATTACTGATTACAAGACTGGTTTCTAAACAGTTACCAATATAAAACATAAGCCTAACAAAATTTATTATGACAAATAAACCTTTATACAACTGACTTACACTTGTTTACAACACAGCTGTAATTTAAAAAAAAAAGTCCAGATGAGTCAGAAACTTGACAGAGAATCATACAGCTCAAGAAGGGAGGGAGGGGGGAAGAGACAGAAGAGAACCCACTTTAATGAGCCTCCTCCCTTCAGGTGGACTTTTATGTATATGTAGCCCTGGTGACGCAGAGGTTAAGAGCTCAGCTGCTAATCGGACGGTTGGCAGTTCAAATCCACCAGCCGCTCCTTGGAAACCCTATGGGACAGTTCTAATCTGTCCTATAGGGTCACTATGAGTCAGAATCGACTCAGTGGCAACGGGTTTTGTTTTCTTTTGTGGGGGGGTTGTTTTTTGTTTTTTGGGGTTTTTTTTGGTTTTTTACGTATATATGCCATCAGTCACAAGGGACTGACAACATCCTAAATGTGTAGTCTTCCTTTCTAAGCATTATTAGCACTATAAGGGAGGGAGGGAAGGAGGGAGGGAGGGAGGAGGAGAGGGGGGAAAAAGAGAAATAAAAAGTCAGTTAGTTGTACACGTTCCTGCAACTAATGGGATGTCAAAGTATCCTTTGCTATTTTATTTTCCTCACTAGAAAAGCCTCTTTCCTTCCTGCCCTGTGCTGGCTTTGAAAGGTAAACTGCTCGACTGATGTTTCAATATCTAGAAATCCTGAAAACGTCATTTCTAACCTTCCCAGAAAAACCAGAAACAGCCTTCTGATAATAACTATGGAAACACCTACATCAACAGAAGGGGAAAAAAACGATTAAAATAAAATAGAAACACAAGGCAGTCTTCGCTACTTCTGAAATTCTGGGGGAAACCTGCTCACCCATCCACACACACCTGCCTGTTTTTACCACCTCCGTGCTATAAGGGTCGCTATGAGTCAGAATCAACTCATGGCAGCGGGGGTTTTTTTTTTTTTTTTTTTTTTTTTTTGTTGCGGGGGGTGGGGGTGCTACTGTGCGAGAGTGGCTCTTCTTTCCCTTCCCAGTAACCCTAAACCAGCAACCTGGGCACTGCCTCTGGAATTAGCAGGTGGGCCTTTTTGAATCTTATGTGGGGCATTGCCACTGGACACCAGAAACTCTGTGGGTGGATTTAGCGCTCTTGCTTGTAACTGTTCTCTCCTGTATTTTGGGCAGCAATGAGGAAAGGTAATTGGCACCAGAAAACACTGCTCCCTTTGCTTTTTTGAAAATCAAATTTTACAGTAGGGCGGAGGGTGATATGGAGAGGAACTAAGGACTTTTATTAGAATTTTTGTCAGCTCCTCTGCTACCAACAGCTAAAAGAAGCTAGACGCTGGGGGTGGGGGGCACTACAGTGGAGTGGCCCCAGGACTGAGCATTGGAAAAATTTGAGTTCTGTGCCAGGGTTTGTCAATAATAAGCTCTAAACTTGAGTGATTAACATCTTCTTTTATAAAATGACAAGATTATAAATTAACCTTTAAGGTTCCTTTCTGCTCTTAACAGACTGTTTCAAACAGCAATTACCTATTTAATACAGATTAAACTAAAGCTAAAAAGAGAGGTTTATTAAAACTCTAAAAATCTGTTACTTTCCCTTATTTGTATGAATATAGCCTGACCCGTATTTCAAAAGGAGGAGGAAAACTCTAACTAAAATGCTGGAAAAAAGGATGTATTGAGCAAATAGTGATGGTAATCACTGTGTTTTTATGCCAATGAATTTAACTTTACAGCTGAGTTCTATACAGCTGTGCAAGAAAGACTCTTGCCATGGCTTGCCACTTGAATGAAAGAAGGAGTGGTGATAATTGTTCATGCAGAAAAACCTCTTGAGACATGAGCAGTACCTGGAGGTATGCGCCCAGCTGGTTGGTCGAGGCACAAATAGTCTGGAATTTGTCTCTTGTCTGATATGTGTGCTCATTAGTAAAGTTAAATCACTGTTGTCTGAAAAGTTCTAACCTTAAAAACATTCTTGCTTTCTGCATCCAATTATAAACATAGGAGATTTAGTTGGGAATGTTTAAATCCACAGAGAAACTCTGTGAAATGGAATTTTTTTTAATTAAAAAAAGAAAAAGGAAAGACAAGTCTGGATTAAAATAAGTAACGATAAACGGTTCAAGCGATAAATCAAAAAAGAGCTGTCTACTGTGCTCTGGAGAGCAGAGAAGAGATGCCAAGTGGCCTTAACTTATAGCCCCTGCCCTCAAGAATGCAAAGATACTTTTTGTTTTCTTTAATTTGGCCTTGCTTAAATGGCAAAACATAGTCTGAATCCAGAACTTCTATACTGGGTAAGGTCATTTTTTAAAAAGCACTGCTTTCTGGGGTGGGTGCGGGGGAGGGAAATGCCACATATCTAAGGATTATATTTAAAATTTTATGTAATTTGAGGCCACTTTCATACTCCCTCATTAATATGCAAAGGATGCTTCCACAGTCCCCCAACATACCCCAAATCTTTACAGAAACATAAAAACTAGAGGGGAAAAAATGACATCACCATATCCACACAATCTCTTGACCTCAGACCCACATCCACACATAAATAACACGTAAGTTCTGCAAATATTAACTAAAAAGAAAACAGGCCTAGCCACTAAAAAGTTTACCAACCAAAGCTTCGTTTGCTTCGCTCCTTGTTTTCAAATGGTGTTTCAATAAGTTTGCAGACCTAATGAGACATTTCTGTTAGAATACCAAGATTCAGGGTACACTCATATCACAATAAACCTTACACCCTTACTTACTGACATCACAAGGATGTCAGTCTAGAAGGAAACATTTCAAAGCTCTAAGTCCTTATTCTCACACATACACAAGCTACCTTTGCCACATACTTTAAGAATGAGAGTAAATGAAAATATATATTTTCAGTGAAATTTGTAATTTTTTTTATATCTTTTTTGATAGGACAGTGAGGAAAAGAAGTCTACAGACTTGCAGTTCATAAATGGAAAAGGTCACTTCTAAAGCCCCTTCCAGCTCTAGACTCTCCACCTCCCTACCCTATCTCAAGCTGCATGAGGAGGGGTAAAGACACAGAGAGTCAGAAGACATGCTCTCCTGTCTCAGCACCAGAAGCCCATGTGTCACCTAGCCCTCAGGCACGACCATCAGCCTGGAGTCTCCGCGACACTGTGACAGGTCCCACTGTTTGTTAGGGCTATGGTTCAAGAGGTGTTCCCGTACAGGCTCTCTGTGTCTGTTTCTTCATCTGTAATATAGGTGTTTGAATAGATGACATCTAGTCCCCTTTAGTAAAATCCAAAAAGTACTTTATTATTCTATTTTTAGAGATCTATTATGAATTAAATTCACATTGCGTATTGACCTGGCTACCTAACAGCCCTGCACAGCACCCTTTACTAGGGAACAACAATCTGTTGCAAGCACCAAACAACTGATTGTTTTCTGGGGAAGGCTTCAAAGAAAAGCTCCAAAGCTGTTACTTCAGCCTGGTGGGGCAAAGGCACCATCTGAGGCACTTGCACGCTGATTCTTATCTAGCTTCACAACATTCACGTAAACAAGGTGGTGTTCCCCTTTTACCGATGTGGCAACTAAGGCTGAGAGAGGTTAAGCAATTTGCCAAAGGAGACTCAGATAGAACGAGATGGTAAGAAGTCAAGGCTCTCTCAGCAAGCTGATTATAACATCTAAGAATCTGAAAACGAAACACAGGAGTAGAGGAGCTGATGAATAATTTACAGGTTAGTGATTTTTACAAATGAGATGAAACAAGCACATGGTACGAAATTCAAAAGGTACCAAAAGCTAACCTGCAAAAGATACCCAACGGAAGTACACCTCCCTCCTGTCCAGTTCCCAGGCCCCCTCCACAAAGGCAACCACTGTGACTTTTAAAGCACTTCTAAAAGCAGCTTACAGAAGGTTAAGCAATCCCATTTTATCATACAGCCCATACCGTCAAAAATGAGGGAAAAATAAACAACAGAAACCAAATTACAAATCTCCTAAAGTTATGTCATCCATGGTAATTTCAATGAGGTGTGCCACAATTACACACAAAAGCAAAATCACTTCAACAAAGGAAGATGGCTTAGCAAGTTACTGATTAGCAGCCTGCTAAAACAATATCTTCCATATAAAGGGTCTCGACAGTCTATTATTTTTAAATAACTTCTATAAAATAGAGTATGTTAGAAGCTTCTCCCTTAAAAAAAAAAAACAATATCCCAAAAGAAAGACTTAGCTGAAAAATAACATCAAACAAAATGACATGAACCAGATAATTACCCACTGCTTTAACAAATATTTATGAGTACCTACTATGTGCCAGGCACTGTACCAGAATTCTAGGAGTCTAGAAATAAAGGCATGAGGTGAACCATTACATTATAGTGAAATAGTATACTCCAACTAAAAACGAATCCACGTTGGACACTTCTGACAGAATACCACACAAAGTCAACAGACTTCCATGCTCTATGAAACCTTTCATCTGAGATAAGCCCCAATGCCTAAATTTGGTTTCCCAGCTGTGGCCTCTTTTCTAGTCTTTGAAATCTGACAAGTTTTCCAGAAGGTAAATTTGGCTTCAAGACATGCCCCCTGCCTCAATCTTCATTTCTGATTAGCAAGGAAGATAATAAAACTATTTCCTTAATCGGTTCATATTATAGAGTCCAATCATGATTACTTTGCATACAAGTTTTATTTAACTAAATAGATGTTATAAAGAAAGCTATGCTTCCATATACTGGATGAATCAACTTCATTACACTTATTAAAAGGAAAACAATCTGTATCCTGAGATTGCACTGATTTTTTTTTCCCCCAATTTATAGTTAAATTTGTATTTCAAAGATTTCTGATAGATGTTGGCTCAAACATTTTTTCAAAAAAGTATTTGATTCTCTCATACAACACACCACTCCCCTCCCCCTGTGTGTGGGGGCGGGGGGGCAATGAGAATAGTACATGATACACTGAAAATCAGTTCATAGGCAAGTTTTTCAAAAACAAGTTATTTCTTGAAGAATCATTACAACTGACAACATTCTCATAAGCAGCTTTACATTCCATTTAATGTGACTAAACACAAAGCAAACACCAGGTGTTACTTAGAGCTTATAAGGGACTGAAACAGAAAATGCACATTAAACGACAACACTTAGCAAAGAAACAAATTAGCAGGTGCAAAAACACACCATGCAAGGGAGTATCTATTTACTATTTCAGATTTACTCGTTACAATAAAATCTCCATATTAAATATGCATGTAATCATATCACTAATTTGGACTAACATTTTGAAAAAACACAAAAACGCAGAATTCTTTAGAAAAAAAATTCTTTTCTTTCAGGAAAATAAAACTGTCATATATTATAGAGCATTAGATTTGTTTTAATTAACAGATAAGAATGATAATTGGTATATACATGGTTTTATATGTAAATACTGAATCTCAGTGTTTGAAACTATGGTGGCTGCCTATGTTCTAAACACTCCCTGTACAGAACATCATTAATTTATACTAATACAATTTAAATAGGCGCCCTGGTGGCACAGTGGTTAAGAGCCTGGCTGCTAACTGAAAGGTCAGCAGTTCGAATCCACCAGCTGCTCCTTGGAAACCCTATGGGGAAGTTCTACTCTGTCCTATAGGGTCCCTATGAGTTGGAATCGACTTGAGGGCAACAGGTTTGTTTTTGCAGTTTTGTTTGTTTGTTTGTTTATTTAGGCTTTTCTTTGTGAGACACTCTTTTGTGCTGAAATCACGCAAATTCTAAATTTAAAGGTCTATTAATGAGTCTTAAACAGGGCTTCGAACCAGTTCAGTCCAGTTCCAACCCCCACTTAGAATTTGCATTTCCTTCCCAGTTATACTGAATCAGAATTCACATTTTAATAAGATCCCCAGGTGATTCTTACATATAATAAATTTTGAGAACCACTGCTCTACTCATGGGTCTTAGAACTGGTCCCCAACCAGCAGCATTAGCATCTCCCAGGAACTTGTTAGAAATGCAAACTCTCCGCAGGGGCTCAAACCAGAACGAACCGGCTGGAAGCCCAGGTCTTAAAAAATCTTTCCGGAAAAATCGTTTTAAATTTCAACTCTGATCTACAAGGCATGTTCCCTTATTCAATTTTAATATTTCCTTCTTATGTGATGAGCACAAAAGACTGTACTTAGGTTACAAAAAAAAAAATTTTTCAGCTAATGTTACTGGCTAATTCAAGAGAAGCACAAGACATCGAGGATGAAAAGTTACAACCTCATGAACACCAAGAAGGGTCTCAGGAATGTCCAAGGGTCCCCAGACTACACTTTGAGAACCACTGCTCTACACTAATCAGTTTATAAGTAAAAAGATACAAAAATTTAAAATTCACTTTCTAGTAGGCAAAGACTGCTGTTTTGATGTGTACTTGGACATCCACAATTCACATGATAGGGTCTGAACAAAGAACAAAATAATCCAAATGAAGAGGTATCCAAACTCCAGCATGAATTTCTCTCTCCAAGACTTAATGGTACATTTTAAAGCATTTTTGTGGAGTACATTTGTTTGGTAAAACCTTGAGGGAAGGATGGGAAGTAGGGTGGAGGGATAACAATGTGAAGTGCCAGGCCAGGTACTCAGTGCTGGGACTGTGAGCAAATCAGAGTACAGGGAAGGGGTAGGGGGGACACTGACACCAGGCAGACCTTTGGTAGTGGTTGTTAGCTGCCCTCTAATCCACCCCAACTCATGGTGATCCCGTGCACAATGGGATCAGACAGTTATGATCCATAAGTTTTCACTGGCTGATTTTCTGGAAGCAGATCACCAGGCTTTTCCAGACCCACTAGCTGGAGATTCCCTTGCAATCTCTCATATAATCATACTCACACTCTAGATTCAAAACAAATGATGAATATCAGGGAAACAATGACAAATAATTTTGAACTGCCATTCCCAGATAAGAATCTCATCTGCTCTGATCTCTAGACCTCAGTAGTGCTGTTCTCTCCCATTTTACTAAACCCAGAGATGACCTGATCTAGTATTTTCTGTGGTCCCTAATTTATTTTCTTTTTCCACAGCCTACTCTGTCTTTCGTCCAAGAAACCAAGCGGGAGTTTCCTAAGGCATAAGAACTCTTAAAATGAGAACCTCAAGTTTCAAATATAGACAGAACAATTAATAAGACTGAAATTCATTTCCTAGAGCAATGAATTCAAAAAATCGATTCGCATTCAGCAAACACAGTTAAATGAAAGAGTTTCCTTTCTTTTTTAAAAATAGATTTAACGGGCATATTAATTTTCCACTGGCCACTATAAATAAATGGAACTCCAAAATATCCTTCTTTGCAAGGGCGTTCTGGCCAGTCACTGTTACCCTGACCCAGAGTGGAATGTGTATTTACATTGCAGAGAGGCGGCATTGTGTACTGGTGGGAAACCACTTCTCACAGACCTCCCAGTCAACTAGAAGGCTCCACAATAGGTATTCACACAGGAAGCAGGCTCTACAAAAAGCACCTCTGGCTCTTCCAGAGATAACTTTTCAAGGCAGCGGGGATGGTAAACCACTGTTCACAGGCCCCAACTGCCTACATACACTTCAGGGTCAACAAAGCTTGTGTTGTCCACAGCTATTCCCCTAGCTCTTCCCAAGGTGAAAGGGAAGCTGTCAACAATTCCATTTCATTTTTCTAGATAAAACTAAACTATGCCTTGAGAGGCTGTTTTCAAGGAGAAAAAAAAAAAAGTACATCATAAAGCCATGAATTTTTTTTCTCAAATGAGCTGGAAAATACTCCCAAGAAGCTACTGCTTTTTCAAAGCCAAATGAAAGGTAATAGTATTGAATACACAACTTTCAAAGCCAAAACCTCAAATGTCACTTGATTATCTCCACTGAAAATTATGGTTCCTTAAATATTAACCATTTTGTTTAACTGCCAAGCAAAAAATTGTTTTAACTCCTCAAACAGAGAAGCATGTGTTGTCAGTAGTATCATATTAACGACTTCAGGACAGGTAAGTGCAGGAAATCAAGCTAACGCTGACCACTTACATAAGCCATCAAATCAATCAAGATGTGGTCGAAAACACAACTAATAAATAGGAGGTTTTGTTCATGTAAAACTAAACTAGAGGTTTGGCTTTTTCCTCTGCATCTAAAGAAACACAACCTGGTTCTTCAAAAATAGGTTATGATTAAATTCTCAATACCCCAGTTTCTTAACCTACAAGAATGCTGCTTCCTACGGTAGTATTGTAAGGCCATTAAATAATTTAACGATACTGGGCAAAGGGCAATTCTTCTGGCTTATTTTTCTCATTTCTCAAAAGAGACTAGGCTCTAGGGCCAAGGTCCCTGGCAGTTCTAGTAACCTATCAATTTGAGTATGTTGTTCTTGTTGTTAGGTGCTGAGTTGGTTCCGACTCATATCAACGCTATGCACTACAGAACAAAATACTGCTCAGTCCTGCGCCCTGCTCACAATCAGTGTTATGCCTGAGCCCCCTGTTGCAGCCACCGTGTCAATCCATCTCATTGAGGGTCTTCCTCTTTTTTGCTGACCCTATACTTTACTAAGCATGATGTCCTTTTCCAGGGACTAATCCCTCCTGACAACGTGCCCAAAGTATGTGAGACATAGTCTCGCCATCCTTACTTCTAAGGAGCATTCTGGTTGTACTTCACCCAAGACAGATCTGTTCATTCTTCTGGCAGTCTGTGGTATATTTAATATTCTTCACCAATACCACAATTCAAAGGCGTCAACTCTTCTTCAGTCTTCCTTATTCATTGTCCAGCTTTCACATGCATATGATGCAACTGAAAATACCATGGCTTGGGTCAGGCCCACCTTAGTCTTCAAGGTGACATCTTTATTTTCAATACTTTAAAGAGGTCTTTTGCAGCAGATTTGCCTAATGCGATGAGTCTTTTGATTTCTTGACTGCTGCTTCCATGGAGGTTGATTGTGGATCCAAGTAAAATGAAATCCTTGACAACTTCAATCTTTTCTCCATTTATCATGATGGTGCTTATTGATTCAGTTGTGAGGATTTTTGTTTTCTTTATGTGGAGGTGCAATTCCTACTGAAGGCTGTGGTCTTTCATCATCATCAGTAAGCGCTTCAAGTTCTCTTCACTTTCAGCAAGCAATATTGTGTCATCTGCATATCACAGGCCGTTAATGAGTCTTCCTCCAATCCTGATGCCCTGTTCTTCTTCATATAGACCAGCTTCTCGGATTTTTTGCTCAACATACAGATCAAATAGTTACCGTGAAAGGATGCAACCCTGACGCACACCTTTCCTGACTTTAAGCCACGCAGTATCTCCTTGTTCTGTGCAAACAACTGCTTCTAGATCTATGTACAGGTTCCTCATGAGCACAATTAAGTGTTCTGGAATTTCCATTATTCGCAATGCTGTCCATAATTTGTTATGATCCACACAGTCGAATGCCTTAGTATAGTCAATAAAACACAGATAAACATCTTTCTGGTATTCTCTGTTTTCAGCCAGGATCCATCTGACATCAGCAATGATATCCCTCATTCCACGTCCTCTTCTGAATCCGGCTTGAATTTCTGGTAGTTCCCTGTCGATATACTGCTGCAGCTGTTTTTGAATGATCTTCAGCAAAATTTTACTTGTGTATGATATTGTTCAATAATTTCTGCATTTGGTTGGATCACCTTTCTTGGGAATTGGCATAAATATGGATCTTTTCCAGTCAGTTGGCCAGGTAACTGTCTTCCAAATTTCCTGGCATAGACAAGGGAGCACTTACAGCTCTGCATCCGTTTGTTGACACATCTCAACTGGTATTCCGTCAATTCCTGGAGCCTTGTTTTTTTCGCCAATGCCTTCAGTGCAGCTTGGACTTCTTCCTTCACTACCATCGGTTCCTGATCATACGCTACCTCTTGAAAGGGTTTTCTTTTTGGTATAATGACTCTGTGTATTCCTTTCATCTTCTTTTGATGGTTCCTGCATCATCTAGTATTTTCCCTGTAGAATCCTTCACTATTGCAACTCGAGGCTAGAATACTTTCTTCAATTCTTTCAGCTTGAGAAATGTTGAACCTGTTACTCCCTTTTGGTTTTCTATCTCCAAATCTTTGCACGTATCATTCTAATACTTTACTTTGTCTTCTTGAGCTGCCCTTTGAAATCTTCTATTCAGTTCTTTTACTTCATCATTTCTTCCTTTTGCTTTAGCTACTCAACGTCCAAGAGCAAGTTTCAGAGTCTATTCTGACATCCATTTTGGCCCTTGCTTTCCTTCCCGTCTTTTTAATGACCTCTTGCTTTCTTCACATATGATGTCCTTGATGTCATTCCACAATTCGTCTGGTCTTCAGTCATTAGTGTTCAACACGTCAAACCTATTCTTGAGATAGACTCTAAATTCAGGTGGGATATACTCAAGGTCTTACTTTGGCTCTCGCAGACTTGTTCTAATTTTATTCAGTTTCAACTTGAACTTGCATATGAGCAACTGATGGTCTGTTCCGCAGTCGGCCCCTGGCCTTGTTCTGATTGATGATATTGAGTTTTTCCATCATCTCTTTCCAGAGATGCAGTCAATTTGATTCCTATGTATTCCATCTGGCGAGGTCCATGTGTATAGCTGCCATTTATGTTGGTGAAAAAAGGTATTTGCAATGAAGTCATTGGTCTTGCAAAATTCTATCATGTGATCTCCAACATTGTTTCTATCACCAAGGCCATATTTTCCAACTACCAATCCTTCTTCTTTGTTTCCAACTTTCCCATTCCAATCACCAATAATTATCAATGCATCCTGATTGCATGTTCGATCAATTTGGGTATAGCAACAAAGAGTATCACAATAAACACATACATGTCAAGGGTTTATTGGAGGTTACTTAAGCATCCACACAAATCATAAATAATATCATTATCTAGTTTCAGGAGTGGAGCCCTAGTGGTACAGTGGTTAAGAGCTCAGCTGCTAACCAAAAGGTCAGCAGTTCGAATCCACCAGCCACTCCCTGAAAACCCAATGGGGCAATTCTATTCTATCCGATACGGTCACTATGAGTCAGAATCAACTAGACGGCAACGGGTTTGGTTTTAGTTTCAGGAAGTAACTTTTGCAATACAGAAAAAATAAACCAGAAATAACATGAGGAAACATTCACAACACAATGTTTAGTGAACTGTATAGTCAGATTATACATGTACCTATATGATTTTTTAAAACACTGAAATGAAATAGAACCAAAATGTTAACAATGGTTAACCTGTGGATAATGAATGAGTTATAGTTTCTCCTTTGTACTACTTATATTTTTTAAATATCCCACAGTGAGCATCTGTAACTTTTGTAGTGATAAAAGTTAACTTTAAAAACCATATAGTTCAATTTACTTTGAATTATGTGATTATTTAGATGTTTGTGAAGAAACACTTTCAAGGCACCGTACAATACAAGAGACCTGAAGGATAAGGGCTTACCAAGTCTCACAGAACTAACTGCCACCATTCAACTCTGACTACAGGGCACTACAATGGAAGAAAGTTTGTGGTTAAGTAGTAGATTTGATAACATTTACAAAACCAGCACCCCTCAGGTCCTGTTTACCAAGTAATCCCTAGATTAGGCACGCTCACTAGGACCAACCCAAGCAGTTAAAGGGGGGGTGGGGGGAAAGGTGGGGCAGGTATCCCAGCTTTACTCTTTTTAGATAACAAGTACAGCATAAAATCCTCTTCCAAATGCCAAAATAAATCAAGCTTTCTGGGTGGAGAACTCTGTGTCAATCAAGTGAGAATCAGCAAAGATAAACTAAGAATAGAAACTGTTACATACTTACTTAGCTGTGCTAACTATGCTAGTCCCTCAGCTAGCACAAAGGACTTCAAAAGCTACTGCTATGACAAGTACAGGGTGGGGTCAGAGATTTCCCTTAGGGTTGGCAGGCCTCATTCCTGCAGCCTGGAAAAGTAACCACCCACTCTTATCTTTATGATTTCTCGCCCTCATCCCAAACCTTCAAAAAGATTTTTCCCATATTTTTATTCCCATGTATTACAACATAATACCTGTTCATTCTAGGAATCTGGGAATACAGAAAAACAAGAAGTTTCAATTATTGATAGTCACCACACCCAGAAATTACCGCTGTGAAAACAGTAATGTATTTCGATCTTGTCTCTCTATCGGTAGAAAGATTTATATTTATAGAGAGACAGCTACAGGTTACACTGAAGTCACTGGATGGTGCAAACGGTTAACGTTACTGTGCTCACTGCCAACCAAAAGGCTGGAGGCTCAAGTCTACCAACAGGCACCTTGGAAGAAAGGCCTGGCAATCTACTTCTGAAAAATCAAGTCACTGAAAACCCTATGCAGCACAGTTCTACTCTGATACAAAAGGGTCCCCATCAGTTGGAGTCAATTTCAATAGCCAACTAGTTTGTTTTTTACAGTTTACACGTTTTGTTATTTGATGATTATAACAATGAAACTGACAACTTTAAAACCAGTTCCTAAATAACATTTTAGTTCAGAGAAGATGGCCAAATCCTCTAGAGTCCTTGGTATCTGCAGAAAGACAAGATGACTCAGGATACTTTTAGATCATGCACACATATTTAAAATAGATTTATGAAGTGAATGATCCCCGTGAATTAATGAAAACGCAATTCTTTATTTCTATGTTTACATTTATGCAAGTTTCTGGCAAGTAAAAAGTTTTACTCTCTATTTCCTAAGAGTCAAAGGGGTTTTACGTTAACTATTCATAGCACCTCCTTCACAACTATAAACCTATCCTATCCACTAAGCAGAATGTCTATACTAGCAATCAAGCTGGAAGGTACTTTGTCCCAGACACTTAACCCTGAGCATCTAGGTGTACTGCTGCCAGTAAAACTATTAACAGAGAATCAGACTGGCAAACCGTATGATGTGACCTAAAACAGCTGAGTATAACACATGAAAATATTCATCACTGTATGAAATAGTGAAAAGTTGAATGCGTTATAATCCACAAAATGAAAGATTAAAAACCCATTTTTTAAAATGTGGCACAAATTAATATGCTAACACAGGAAAACGTTCACAACACACTGTTTATTGGGAAATACTAAACCAACCAAACCCATTGCTATCAAGCTGATACCAACTCATAGCAACCCTAAAGGACAGAGTAGAATTGACCTGTAGTGTTTGCAAGCCTGTAATCTTTATGGAAGCTGACTGCCACACAGGGATGGATTACCCAATAAGCAAGGTAAGCACATGCTTAGGGCATCAAGAAAACAGGGGCACCAAAGCAAAGACCCACAGATGACAAGCAGACAGGACACAAGGAAAAGCTGGCACTGCAGTGGAAGAAAACTAGCAGAGCACTAAAAGAAATTAGTACCATTTTATAAATTTTGTATATGATAACAATTATTATTTTCCTTTTCATGTCGGAGCAAACTAGCATAACCTTACATTACAGTTCTCTCGTCGAACACATATGAACAAGCCAGCGGCACTCTAATCATGTGACTTGTGACATATCTGATCCTGTCCTGTGAAAAGCAAACCAAAATGGGTCTTCAGATTGAGCATGCCCTTGCATCTGTATCATGCTCTTTGCTATCGCTCTCACCTCCGCTGGATATCAGCAGTAGTACAGTGAATTGTACAGACGCAGCATCAAAGGACAGAAAGTTAGTGAGCAAGTATTTACGTATTATTTCAAGGTGAAAAAACCTGTGGCGATCTGAGAAGGGCCCATCAACAACAATGTATGATAAATGAATAAAATTACTTCTGACTGTCTCAGACCAGAAGACCAAAATTACATGTTCCAAATCAATTTTTTTAAATTACTAATTTTCACATCCATCACTTGTCTCTCAGTTTATTGTAGTGTGGTGGCTTGCACATGGCTGCGATGCTGGAAGCTATGCCACCAGTATTCCAAATACTACCAGGGTCACCCATGGTGCACAGGTTTCAGCGAAGCTTCCAGACTAAGAGAGACTAGAAAGAAGAACCTGGCAACCTATTTTTAAAAAACTGGCCAGTGAAAACATTATCAATAGCAGCGGAATATTGTCTTATATAGTACTGGAAGATGAGCCCCTCAGGTTGGAAGGCACTCAGAATACGACTGGGGAAAAGCTACCTCTTCAAAGTAGAGTCGACCTTAATGACGCTGAAGGAGTAAAGTTTTCAAGACTTTCATTTGCTGATGTGGCAAGACTCAAAATGAGAAAAGCTGCAAACATTCATTAATATTTGGAACATGGCATATAAAAAGTGTGACTCTAGGAAAATTGGAAGTGGTCAAAAATAACATGGAACACTTAAAGATCGATATCCTAGGCAACAGTGAACTGAAATGGACTGGTATTAGCCACTGGAATCAGAAAATCATATGGTCTAATATGCTGGGCATGGCAAATTGAAAAGAAATGGTATCACATTCATTGTCAGAAAGAACATTCCAATACCTATCCTAAAGCATAACACTGTCAGTAATAGGATAATACGACTATTATTCAAATTCACGGGCAGACCATTAAGGCCAAAGATAAAGAAAGTAAAGATTTTTACTAACTTCTACAATCTGAAACTGATCAAATATGTAATCAAGATGCATTGATTACTGATGATTGGAATGCGAAAGTTAGAAACAAAGAAGAAGGATCCATAGTTAGGAAATACAACCTTGGTGATACAAACAACGCCAGAAATCAGATGAAAAAATTTTGTAAAACTACAACTTCTTCATTGCAAATACCTTTTTTCAGCAACATAATTGGCAACTGTACAACTGGACATCACCAGATGGAATACACAGGAATCAAATGGACTACATCTATTGAAAGAAACAATGGAAAAGCTCAGTATAATCAGTCAGAACATGGCCACGGGCTGACTAAGGAACATAGCATCAACTGTTTATATGCAAGCTCAAGTCGAAGCTGAAGGATAATTCCATAAAAGCCAAAGGATGACCTTGAGTATATCCCACCTGAATTTAGAGACCATTACAAGAACAGATTTGACACAGTGAACACTAATGACTGAAAACCAGACAGGTTATGGGATGATAACAAGGACAGCACACATGAAGAAAGCAAGAGGTCATTAAAAAGACATGAAAGAAATAAAAGACCAAAATGGATGTCAGAAGAGACCCTGAAAGTTGCTCTTGAATGTAGAGTAGTAGCTAGTGCAAACGAAGAAATGATGAAGTAGAAGAGCTGAACAGAAGATTACAAAGTATTACAATGAAATGTGCAAAGACCTGGAGTTAGAAAACCAAAAGGGAAGAACACGCTCGGCATTTCTCAAGCTGAAATAACTGAAAATTTAAGCCTTGAGTTGCGATATTGGAAGATTGTATGTGCAAAATACTGAACAACGAAGGAAGCATCAAAACAAGATGGAAAGAATACAGTTACTGTACCAAAAAGAATTTGTTGACATTCAACCATTTCAGGATGTAGCGTATGATCAGGAACCAATGGTACTGAAGGAAAAGGTTCAAGCTGCACTGAAGATACTGGAAAAACAAGGCACCAGGAACAGACTGAATACCAATTGAGATGTTTCAACAAGGATGAAATGCTGCAAGTGCTCACTCCTATATACCAAGAAACTTGGAAGATAGCTACCCAACCAACCAACAGGAAGATTCATATGCATGCCTGTTCCAAAGAAAGGTGATCTGAACAGTATGATTGATAGCAAACAAAAATAAAATTTCGAAGATTATTAAACAAGGCTGTAGAAGTACATCAAAAGGGAACTGCCAGAAATTCAAGCCAGATTCAGAAGAGGATACTGAAGAAGGGGTATCATTGTTAATGTCAGATTGATCTTGGCTAAAAGCAAAAAATACAAGAAACATACTTACCTGTGTTTTATTGACTCTGTAAAGGCCTTCGACTCTGTAGATCTTAACAAATTATGAATAACATTGTGAAGAATGGGAATTCCAGAACACTTAACTGTGCTCATGTGAAACCTGTACTAAGACCAAGAAGCAGTCATTTGAACAGACCATGTTTTCAAGTCAAGAAAGGTGTGTATGTTTCCTTTCACCATACTTATTCAATCTGTATGCTGAGCAAATAATACGAGAAGCTGGGCTATATGAAGACGAACGGGGCATCAGGATTGGAGGAAGGCTCATTAACAACCTGCAATATACAGATGACACAACCTTGTTTGTAGAAAGTGAAGAAGACTTGAAGCACTTACCGATAAAGATCAAAGACTGCAGCCTTCAGTACAGATTATACCTCAAAATAAAGAAAAAAAATTCTCACAACTGGACCAATACACAACAACATGATAAATGGAGAAAATACTGACGTTGTCAAGGATTTCATTTTACCTGGATCCATGATCATCGCCCACTGAAGCAGCAGTCAAGAAATCAAACGACTTAGTACACTGGGCAAATATGCAAAAGACCTCTTTAAGGTGTTCAAAAGCAAAGATGTCACTTTGAGGAGAAGCTGCACTTAACCCAAGCCCTGGTATTTTCAATCGTCTTATATGCATGTGAAAACTGGACAATTAATAAGGAAGACTCAGGAAGAATTGATGCCTTTTCATTATGGTGTTGGCGAAGAACAGTGAATATACCATGGACTGCAGAAAAACAAATCTGTTTTGAAACTAGGTATAGCCAGAATGCTCCTCAGAGGCAAGGATGGCGAAACTTCGCCTCACGTATTTTGGACACGGTATCAAGAGGGAACAGTCCCTGGAAAAGGACATCATGCTTCGAAAAGTAGAGGGTCAGTGAAAAAGAGGAAGACTCTCAACAAGATGGAGTGACACAGCGGCTGCAAAAAGGGGCTCAAACATAAAAACGATTTTGAGGATGGTACAGGAGTAGGCAGTGTTTCATTCTGTTGTACAGAGGGTCGCTATGAGTCAGAACTGACACGATGGCACCTAACAACAATTTTCTAATATAAATTTCTGTGTTAACATTCAAATTCAAACATAAATTGTATTTTATAAATTTACTTTTATATTTTATTGTGTTTTAGGTGAAAGTTTACAGCGCAAATTAGCTTCTCATTCAAAATTTATACGCAAATTGTTTTGTGACATTGGTTGAAATCCCTGCGATGTGTCAATACCCTCCCTCTTTCCCTTTACACCCCAGATTCCCCACGTCCATTCGTCCAGTTTTCCTGTCCCCTCCTGCCTTCACCTCTGCTTTTGGCCAAGTGTTGCCTATTTGGTCTCATATACTTGATTGAACGAAGAAGTAAGTTCCTCACCTGTGTTATTACTTCTTTTATCGGCCTGTCTAATCTTTGTCTGAAAGATGGACTTCAGGAGTGGCTTCAGTTCTAAGTTAGAAGGGTGTCTAGGGGCCACAGTATTGAGGGTTCCTCCAGTCTCTGTCAGACGAAGAAGTCTGCTCTTTTTTCGTGAATTTAATTTTGTTCTATGTTTTTCTCCCACTCTTTCCAGAAACATCTATTAGGATCCCCGTCAGAGTGGATGGTGGTGGTAGCCGGGTACCATCTAGTTCTTCTGGGCTCAGGCTGGTGGAGACGGTGGTTGATGTGGTCCATTAGTCCTTTGGACTGATAATTTTTCCTTGTGTCTTTGGCTTTTCTTCATTCTCCTTTGCTCCAAAAGTGATGGAAACAAGAGACTGTAACTTAGATGGCCACTCACGAGCTTTTAAGACGTCAGACGCTACTCACCAAAGTAGGATGTAGAACATTTTCTCTATGAACTATGTTATGCCAATTGACCTGGATGTCCCCTGAGACTGCGGTTCCCCAGCCCTCAGCCCCAGTAGCTCAGTCTCTCAAGATGTCTGAATGTGTCTAGGAAGCTTCTATGATGTTTCCAAGTTGTGCTGACTTCTCCTATACCGTGTGTTCTCCGTCCCTTCACCAAAGTTAATACTTGTCTACTACCTAGTTAGTGATTTCCGCTTCCCACCTCTCCTCTCCCTCATAACCATCAAAGACTGTTTTTATCTGTATGTAAACCTTTTCTTGGGCTGTTATTATAGTGATCTCATACAATACTTATCCTTTTGTGATTGACTTATTTCACTCAGCATAACGCCCTCCAGATTCATCCATGTTGTAAGATGTTTCCAGGATTCATCATTGTTCTTTATTGCTGTGTAATACTGCATTGTGTGTATGCACCATAATTTGTTTATCCATTCATCTGCTGATGGGCACTTAGGTTGTTTCCATCTTTTTGCTATTGTGAATAATGCTGCAATGAACATAGTTGTGCATGTGTCTATTCGTGTGATGGCTTTTATTTTTGTCGGATATATTCCTAGGAATGGGACTGCTGGATCTTATGGTATTTCTATTTCTAGTTTAAGGAAGTGTCACATCATTTTCCAAAGTGGTTGTATCATTTTACATTCCCACCAGCAGTGCATAAGAGTTCCAATCTCCCCGCAACCTCTCCAACGCTTGTTAATTTTTTTTGTTTGTTTGTTTTTATTCGTGCCAGTAATGTTGAGTTGAGATGGTATCTCATTGCAGTTTTGATTGCATGTCTCTTATGGCTAATGATCGTGAGCATTTCCTCATGTGTCTGTTAGGTGCCTGTCTTCTTTGGTGAAATGTCTGTTCACATCCTTTGCCTATTTTTTAATTGGATAAATTCATTTTCCTGTTAAGGTGTTGAAATATTGTATAGATTTTAGAGATTAGACTCTTGTTGGATATGCTGTAGCCAAAAATTTTATCCCAGTCTGTTGGTTCTCTTTTTACTCTTTTGGTGAAGTCTTTTGATGAGTGTGTTTAATTTTTACAAGCTCCCAGTTATCTGGTTTATCTTCTGGTGTTTGTACAGTGTTAGTTATGGTTTGTATACTATTTATGCCATGTATTAGGGCTCCTGGCATTGTCCTTATTTTTTCTTCCATGATCTTTATCGTTTTAACTTTTATATTTAGGTCTTTGATTGACTTTTAGTTAGTTTTTATGTATGATGTGAGGTATGGGTCCTGTTTAATTTTTTTACAGATGGACATCTAGTTTTGTCAGCACCTTTTGTTAAAAAGACTATCTTTTCCCCATTCAGTGGGCTTTGGCCTTCTGTCAAATATCAGCTCACTGTAGGTGGATGGTTTTCCATCTAGGTTCTCAATTCTGTTCCACTGGTCTATGTGTCTACCAGGTTGTTTTGACTACCGTCACTGTATAGCAGGTTCTCAGATCAGGTAGTGCAAGGCCTTCTACTTTGTTCTTTTTCTTCAGTAATGGTTTGCTTATCTGGCGCCTCCTTCCTTTCCATTAAAGTTGGTTATTAGTTTTTCTATTTCATTAAAGAATGCTGCTGGTATTTGGATGAGGATTGCATTGTATCTGTAGATTGCTTTTGGTAGGATTGACATTTTCACAATGTTGAGTCTCCCTATCCATGCGCATGGTATGTTTTTCCATTTACATAGGTCTCTTTCAGTTTCTTGCAATACTGCTTTGTAGTTTTCTTTGTAAAGGCCTTTTACATCTCTGGATACATTTATTCCTTAGGATTTTATCTTTTTAGGGGCTGTCATAAATGATATTTTTTATTTCCTTTCCGAAGGTCTCTTTGTTGGTGTATAAGAATCCAATTAATTGTTGTATGCTGATCTTGTATTCTGCTACCCTGTTGAATCTTTCTAGTAGTTACAGCAGTTTTCTTGTGGAACTTACAGGGTTCTGTAGGTATAGGATCATAGCATCTGCAAATAGGGATAGTTTTACTTCTTCCTTTCCAATTTGGATTCCCTTTCTTCTTCCTGCCTATTGCTCTAGCTAGGACTTCCAGCACACAAACGTACTTGTTTTATAACTTTTATTTTCAATTATTCAAATTTACTTGATACGGTAGAAACAAATTTTTTTAATGACAGAATTTATCCAAGTAAAATGAAATGGCAACAACTAGGTGGAGTACAAAAGCAAAAGCTTACATAAGATAAAAATGATCTGTGAATCCCTAATGACAATTCCAAAATTAACTTCCTTTTTAAAACATAATGAATCAGAAGAGGCTTCTTCCATTGCACATTTTGAGTTTAATGGGTGCAAATTGTTGCACTAGTACTGCTAGTGTTGAAATTACTAATAGCAATAGGAACATAACAGAATTGGTATTCCTGCACCCATTCCTTGTTGCATAAAAAAATAATGGTGTATAAAGTGAAACTATTTTAGAATCTGAAATTGTCTCATCTGCAGACCCCATAAATAACAGAAACACACATCCTGTTTTATGGAATAATTTCTCTTCTAATGATATAGAAAATTGGAATGAAAGAGGGCCAAGTGATTGTTAACATTACAGAGGACCATTTGAAAATCTATGTCAAAAATTTCTGGATGGCAAACAAACAAGGTTCTGCAGCCAGAATGTATTTCTAGGGTGCAAAGCTAATGGTGAAAATTATAAGAGGGAGTGGCCACTGTATTCTCCATCAGTCAGCTCCGTAAATTTGTTTTGTTTGCAAACTATTCAGTCCTAAATCATTTAATTCTCAGTTTGCTATGGATGGATTTAGCAACCCATGTAACTCAAATATGACTGGTAAACATGAAAATAGTTCTATTTACAGGGATTGTATGTTATCGTATTTAAACCAAAGACATGGTTCTGGCTTAACTCATGAACTGACATCACAAATTAATGAATAATGTCAGTACTGTTGCTGTCATCATAACAATCGCTGAATGTGGACTAACTTTTCCAGGAAGAAATCAAGTGTTTGGGTTCCACAAAACCGAAATTTGGCGGGTTTATTTGAACTTGTTGGTAAGTTTGACCCATTTTTAGCAGGTCACATGTCAAAATATGGTAACACAAGAAAGAGCAACCCATCATATATTTCTAAGACAACGTATGAAAAATTAATAAACTTAATAAGTGATAAAGTTAGATCAGTTAACTTTTAGTGAAATAAGTATAGCTTGATATTTCAGTTTGTTTGTAGATTCCACTCCTGATCTTTCTCATATAGATCAGCTTAAGTATTATTTTAAGACAATACGTATTTCCAATGGATGGAAAATCTGTGAACTGATTTATCACATATACCAGCTTAAGAAGTCATACCGGTGAAGAAATCACCAATCAAGTACTTCACTATCTATGTGAACTTTGCAAAACTGATTTTCCTAAGTGCAGAGGCCAGTCCTATGACAATCCTGCCAATGTGTCATGGTGTTATAAAGGCATCAACAGAGAATGTTAGAACATAATGAATAAGCCATTTTCATACCAAGTGTTGCACATTCGCTTAATCTTCTAGGACATAGTGCAGTAGATTGTTGTCCAGAAGCCACTGATTTTTTTCCTACTGTTCAGTTTCTCTACACATTTTTTGCTACCTCTACTCATCGATGGGCAGTTCTTAAAACCTATTTAGGCAATGATGGAATATTAAAATGTCTTTCTAATACATGTTGGGAAGTGCAAACTGTAGCCATGAATGCAATCCTAGAAGCGTACACTTAGTTTCTAAATGCCTTAGAAAATATTGCTGAAGACCAGGCAGAAAAAGGAGATACCAAAAGAGAAGCTGAAAACATCGTCAACAAAATGCAAACACCAGAGTAAGTATTTATGTTGGTTCTGTGGAATAATACACTGTAGCATTTTCATTGCAGGAGTCATTTTCACAGGACAAGTCAAGCTTTCCAAGATTCAGAAGTAAATTTAAAGACATGCACAGATCCCTACCAGTCATTAATAGGGTATTTATGTAATTTAAGAGGATTCTGAAAATTTTGAAAACACAGCAAAATACTGCCAAACACTGATTATCAAGCAGTTTATCATCGCAGAAGCGTTAGAAACAAGGAAATGACACAAATGCTCCAGAAGCAGCACTGACTGCCAGAGATCAATTTCACGTAATCACATACTACACCATCACTGACACACTTGAATCTTGCATGAAAAGGAAAGCGAAAGTGTATGAAGTTCTTTCCAATTGATTTTCCTTCTTAAACAATGTGGCTATACCTGATGAAGACTGCATGAAGGCATCCAAGAAATTAGTGCAGGCTTATCCCAATGACTTAAATACAAACCTTTACAGAGAAGTGTGACAATTTCGTTCTTACATGAGAACTAAGTTTACAGATTCAGGAAAGGCAAATTTTACTCATGTAAGCATATATGATTCCATAACAGAAGATGAAATACAATGTGTATTTCCCAATGCTGAAATTGCTTTACGCACAGTCCTAACTTTATATAAACTGCACAACAGAATGCTCATTTTCATCCCTGAAGAGTCTCAAAAACCCTCAGCATACAACAATGATTCGAGAAAGACTCGATTCATTATCCTTATTATGTATGGAAGTAAACACTGTTCGGCAACTTGATTGTGATGGTATCATTGAAGAATTTGTAAGAGCAAAGAATAGAAAGAAATGTTTTTAATTATAACATGTTAGATATGAAAGATCTAAAAATAATTTGTTGTAATATGTTTTCTGTTCATTAAATTTTCTTTTATGACGTTTTTGCATTTATAATTATAGCATTTATTACAAAATAAGCATCAAAACTGAAATATGAGCCATTTAAAGTAAAATTGGTGAAAGTCAATTTTCATTACGGGAGATCAACAGAATTTTACATTGATTGTTGAAACAACTAAGTTCACTGACCCATTTTCTTTGTTGTAGAATATGTGGAATATTCTTTTTGCAGAAAACGTGGTATATAATAAAAATCTTAGTACCCCACATCCACTAAAAATTTTATGATCCAGTTCATCTCATTCCACTAAAATGGCATACGCCACTTTTGCCTTCAATCACTAATATTATAGTCACATTTAAAAAGAAGTTACATCACAGATAGCTAAGACACACACACACACACACATATATATATATACATATATATATCTAACTCACATATCCCATCTGAATGTGTAAGCAACAGAAGAGGAGGGGGCACCACAAATTATCAGTGCTTAGGGCCCTCACATGCTTTAATCCAGCCCTGCTGCCACATCTCTCTCCCGTGGAGCCACTGTGGGTTTGAGCTGCCAACCTTTCAGTTAGCAGCTGAGCACTTAACCACTGCGCCACCAGGGCTCCTTTTTTATAGGGAAGTAACAGGTTAAAAAAATATCTACGCTATGATCCCTTTGTGCAAAACTTGGTATGTAGGTATATGTTCTTTTTGGTACAGAAAAGAGTCTAGAAGAATATATACCAAAGTGATAATGGTGAGGCAGGTGGGATAAAGTTTTTTTCAGTACTTTCTGATTTTATTTAATGACACTTTATTTAGGAAAGAAAAGAAAGGGTACAGAACAAAGACATTTTAAGGCTAACCTCTCCATATCTATTAAATAATCTAACGTAAAGGTGAGGAATTGATCATCGATATCCGGCCAAGGACAATTAGACAAAACACAGCTCTATGACTTCCTGTTAAGGGCCACTGGCTGTGACAGCCCCATCTTCTAAGCTGTGCAATCACTCATAAGGAAAGGTGTGGTTTTCCCCTCGTTCTAGGCACAGCTGGGCCACTTGGACTATGAACCTCCTAGTAGTTATTTTCAGTTTCAAGATAGATCATAGAATCCTAAGTCTAAAAATGAACCATGAAAAATTCAGGTCTGACTCAGACTTATAAAATATCTAAACATCCCCAGTAGACCAGAGGCTTCAAAATATAACCCAGTATTTTTTATTATACTATATCCTTCAGTTAGTTACCCCAGGATTTCCTCTCTGAGTCAGTAAAAATACATTTATTTGGAATAACAGGATGATAGGAGTAGATAAAGTCAGAATTAGAGAGAGCTGTGTCTGAGTCAGTGAAAAATATAATTGCTGGGTATTTTTAAATCACTGCTATTGAATGGACTCTTCCTTTAATGAAGTCTGAGCCTTCCTTTCCATTACCACCACCAGCAGCAGCAGCACCCTAGTGCAGGAACTAATCAAATCATTTCTATATTCTGGAAATCAGTTGATCCTGCCTACCATCTCCCTTCCATCCAGTCTAACCCTGTACAAGCAGGCCATGTAATTCACTTCTGAAATATCACATCCACTATGCCGTTTACTCGCTCACAAACCAATGATTCTTCAAGCAGAAGCCAGAGTGGCAGAGATGTGGAATGGGACTTCACATGGTGGGGAAGTAGCTCTAAAACCATTCGGGTTAGGGTGTCTGCAGGTATGGTGCAGTTACCATGTGCAACAGCATCAAGTGGGGAGCTTGTTTACAAATGCAGGGTCCTCTCAAAATGTTCACAGCAGCATTTTTCATAATAGTTTAAAAAGCAGAAATAGCCTAAATGATCAAGTGAAGAATGGATAAACAAAATGTGGTATATTCACGTAATGGAATATAAATTTGGCGTAAAAACGAATGAGGCACAGATACATGCTACAATATGGCTGAACCTTGAAAATATCATGCTAAGTGAAATAAGCTAGACACAAAAGGCCACATATTGTGTAATTCTACATACATAAAATGTCCAAAATAGACAAATCTTTAGAAAGTAGATTGGTGGTTGCCTAGGGCTAGGGTAGGGAACGGGAATGGGGAGTAACCACTAATGGGTACAGGTTTCTTTTAGAAGGGAAAAAATGTTCAGGAATTGGTGCAGTAGCTAAGCGCTCCAGCAAGTTATGGCTGCTAACCAAAAGGTTAGCAGTTCGAATCCACTAGCCACTCCTTGGAAACCCTACAGGGGCAGTTCTACTCTGTCCTATAGGGCTGCTATGAGTCGGAACCAACTCAACGGCAACAGGGTGTTTTTTTTAATGGCTATACAGGAGCCCCAGTGGCACAGTGGCTCAGCTGCTAACCAAGAGGTCGAAGGTTCAAACTCACCAGCTGCTCCGTGGGAGAAAGATGTTGCAGTCCACTTTGTAAATATTACAGCCTAGGACACACCAAGGCAGTTCTACTCTATCATATAGGGTCGCTATGAATCAGAATCAACTCAACAGCACACGACAACTATGGTTGTACGTAGCCACTCGTCTGAGAGTTTTGTCCTACTGTGGTGGCCTGCATGTTGCTGTGATGCTGGAAGCTATGCCACCATTATTTCAAATGCCAGCAGGGTCACCCATGGTAGACAGGTTTCAGTGGAGCTTCTAGAAATAAGACAAACTAGGAAGAAAGGTCTGAAGATCTGCTTCCAAAACTTAGGCCATGAAAATCTTATGGATCACAACAGAATACTGTCTGATAATAGTGCCGGAAAATGAGCCCCCTAGGTTGGAAGTCACTCCACACAAAAACCACAACAATGAACTCAAACATACCAGCAATCATGAAAAGATGGCACAGGACCTCACAATATTTTGTTCTGTTATACATAAGGTCACCATTAAGTAGAAGTCAATTCAGTGGCAACTAATAACAACAATGGTTGTACAACCCTGTGAATGTACTAAAAAACACTGAATTGTACACTTTAAATGGGTAAACTATGTGGTATATGAATTGTATTTCAATAAAGCTATTTTTTAAAAATGCAGATTTCTCAAATCTACCTCAGATCAACTAAATCAAAATCTCTGGAGGGAGGGCCTGGGTTATCTTCTCTTTGAACAACAAGGGCGGGTAGATGGATTCTTACAGCACACTAAAGTTTATACTGCCTTAGATCTTTCCCAACACCTCTACACCTCTAATTTCTCAGGCCAAATAAATCCTCATAAACGACACCCTTCCTATATAAATGTAACTTTGTACTCTGCCCATAACTCTCCCTTGTAACCAGTTTCCTGACTTTTCAGGGAGCATGCCATCCTCCTGCTGACTGCTGTGCCTTTTTGCTCCTGTTATTCTCCCTTCCTCTCTCCCTACATTTCCATCCTTTCAGCCCAGATCTTACCAAACTCACTGCCATCGAATCAATTCCAACTCATAGTGACCCTAGAGGAGAGAACAGAATTACTCTATAGGGTTTCCAAGGCTGTAATCTTTACGGAAGCAGACTGCCACATCTTTCTCCAGCTGGTGGGTTCAAACCACCGACCTTTTGGTTAGCAGTCAAGTGTGTAACCACTAATACCATCAGGCCCAGACTTTACTCACTGCTTAAAGCTATTTCAAGATTACTCCACTCTGCAATGACCTGGCGGTGCAGTGGTTAAGCACTTGGCTGCTAACTGAAAGGTCAGCGGTTCGAACCCACCAGCCTGCCCCAGAGGAGAAAGCTGTGGCAGTCTGCCTCCATGAAGATTTACAAAGCCCTGGAAACCCTATGAGGCAGTTCTACTCTGTCCTATGAGGTCACTATGAGTTGGAATTGACTCGACATCAACGAGTTTATAATGACCTCTACTAAGAATCCTCTGGGTCTTCCTTTCCTGGAGTGTGAACTGAGGGTGATGAACTAAGTTCTAGACTCTCCTCCATATCTGGTATTTTGAGCCTCTCCAAGAGAGATTCCAGGCAAGCAGCCTTTCCTCCACTCAGTCCATCTATTACATCTATAAAATGTGCCTTGTGCAGTCTTCTCTCCCACTTAATGCATGAGGAAGTTAAATAACTTGAGAAGAATTTTTTTAAGGGATGGAGAAAGTACAGCTTTTAAAAGCTTTCTAGTATACTAGTATACAAAAAAAAAAAAAAAAAAATCCGTTGCCATCAAGTCGACTCTGACTCATAGCGACCCTATAGAACAGAGCAGGGCTACCCCACATGGTTTCCAAGGGGCACCTGGTGGATTCAAACTGCTGACCTTTTGGTTAGCAGCCGTAGCTCTTAAATACTACACCATCAGGGTTTCCAGTATTCTAGTATAGAAACTGGCATATTGTACGGCCTCAAGCATTTGATGAATTCCTTAACTGATACTTAAGAAGTCGGTCCTTTCACTTGAGTCTATTCGTTGAGTTGCAGGTTTGCTGAGGAATCTACACAGATCTTTTGCGTGGCAAGACCTGTCGTTTCTGCACTGATTCTGTTTGGCATGTGAGGTTTGCTGTTCTTTTCCAAGATGACATTACCAATCCCCATCAAAAAAGACTTGCAATGTGTGTTGTTTTTTCCATCAGCAATGATGGATTTACGACAGCATCTGAGAGAAAACGTGTTAAGGTCAGAAGTGCATTCCATGGTCATGAACTCAACAAAGGTAACTGGGCCACCTTGTGATCAAATCTGCAACCTTATTCTCTGAGGCAGTCTAAAGCCATTCATTAAAGGTCCCCTTCCGCCCCCCACACATACACAACACAAAGGTCAGTAAAAAGCCAGGGCACTAGGGATATATTCCTGGAAGCAAGACAATTCTGAAAATTGCTCTGCAGTGCCTACTCTTACCGGGACAAATACAAATTCCACATGAAAATGTGTGTTAAAGGGTGTTTTCTGCTGATAAAAGTCAACTTTTTGAAGAATTAGTAACTTTTGTATTGCACATTTTACAGGTACAAGTGTACACTCATTTCCAGCCACTGTAGTGACCAGTTAATTTCATAAAGCCGAAACTAAGATGCTCCAAAACAAATATAGACACACACACACACGTAGATAGACAGATAGACTGATAGATAGATAGATACTCATTAGAATACTAGGAAATTATAGTGTGCTTGATACAACAATGTCTACTTCTGTATCTATAAAATATCTACCTTCTGTTATTTCTAACAATATTTTTTTCAGATGTTTGCAAATTAGGGGAAAACACCCACCTCTTCCTCAGATTCTACTCTTTTCACATTTTGGTATTATATAGATAGAATAAAACCTTGGCAATTCAAATTAATTGAGGAAAGGTCCATCAAAATGTATGAAAAGAATCACCTGCAACAACAAACTTAAATATAGCTAAACCTTCCAAGTGGAAATCCTACCCTCTATTTAACAGATAAGACATACTTGTACCTGTAACTGCTACTTAAAAATATATATTTTCTCAAATATTTCAGAACTCTTTTATTATATTATAGTCTACTCCCAGTCACCACTTTCCCAACCCTAGTCTTATTATGTTAATTTATTTCCCAAACTCTTCAAAGGCATTGAAGAGATTACTGGGATGAAAAATTAGATTATCTATATTATCTTCAAAACCCAGATCAAACAAGATAAAGAATGATTTAGTTTTATGGGCTGGGTCCTAAGTAAGAATATCATTTCAATTCATTTTCAAAACTCTACCCTGCTATAAAGAGGCCCTGGCGGCGCAAAAGTTAGGGGCTCAGTTGCTAACCAAGAAGCCAGTAGTTCTAACCCATCAGCCGCTCTTCAGGAGAAAAGACCTGACTATCTGCTCCCATAAAGGCTGAACAAAAAAAAAACCAAACCCACTGTCATTGAGTTGATTTCGAGTCACAGGACCCTGGAGGACTGCGGTGAACTGTCCAAAGGGTTTCCAGGCTGTAATCTTTATGGAAGCTGACTGCCATGTCTTTCTCCTGCTGAGTGGCTGGTAGGTTCAAACCACTGACCTTTCAGTTAGCAGCCGAGTGCTTAACCATTGATCCACCAGGGCTGCACCACCAGGGTTCCTCCTATTGTAAAGATTACAGCCTTGGAAACCCTATAGGGTAGTTCTACTCTGTCCTATAGGGTCACTACGAATTGGAATCGACTCTGACAGCACACAGCAACAACCACCCTGCTACCTGAGCAAGCAAAACGATAAAGAATATTGCACTGGAAAAAGTAGGAAACCTGGGTCATTCTTCTGAATCTACCAGAACTATTTCTGTGACCTTGAACACAAATTCCTCCTCATGTGCATTATTTGGTGATGGCCCCAGGTTTCTTTTCACATGTCCACTCCAGCTGCCTAGAGTGCAGTGTTGAGAAAGATTCATGCCCCAGTTTAACAATAATTTAGAGATGGCTGCCAAAGTTGTAGGATTAAAAAACAAGGAGATTCATGTCACATATTTAACATCCACTGGTTAAAAAAAGCACCAAGGACCCTCCTGCTCAGGTGTTCTGAAAGTTAATCAGGAATAGCACTAGCAGAAAAGAAGAAGCATGTCTGATCCTGGACAAGTTATAGAAAACAAAGTCACTGGCCTCCACTTCTAATTCAATCCACATTTCAGAGATAATATTAACGGTGTGAGGATTTAAAAATTGGCTAATTAAAAAATAATTAAAACAGTGTCTAATAATTAGGATAAAAAAAAAAACCTGATTCCAACTCATAGCGACCCCCCTGAACCAACTTAAAAGTAAACAACCCCCCAAAAAAAACAAACCTGTTACCGTCGAGTCGATTCCGACTCATAGCGATCCTGAAGGACAGAGTAGAACTACCCCTACAGGGTTTCCAAGCAGTGCCCGGTGGATCTGAACTGCTCTTAACCACTATGCTACCAGGGTTTCCATAAAGTAAACAACAGTTTAGCTTAACTAGTAAACAATGTCTTCCTTGAGCACTGTTTTCTTTTAAGAACTATCTATAGGGGATCAAAGTGATAACAGCAACTTGAAGAATTAGATGGGAACCTTAGGAAGCAGTGAGCTGATGTTAATGGGGGAGGAACAACTCAGAAAAGGAGGGTGAGAATGGCTGCACAACTCAAAGAATGTAATCAATGTCACTGCATTGTACATGTATAAACTACTGAATTGGTGTGTGTTCTACTGACTATATTCTCAACAAAATAAATTATAAAAAATAATAATACAGCTAATATTTATTTTTAAAAAGATATTAGGGTTAAATACACCCACTCAACTAATTTAAAAACATCACATCTGACAGATATTACAACCAGAGCACGAATACAAATGAATAATCCATGCTGACATCACATACGTGGTTGAAGTTATAAGAAGTTGCGTTGGCAGACCTGGGAATTGATTCCGTCAGTTGTTCAAACATTTCCTGGATGTCTTATGCACCTGGCACTGTGCAGACACTGGAAATACAGTTTTCCACTTATGATTAACTTTAAAATTGAGCTAAGACTTCAAGAGGCCTTAGAATAAGGAGTCAACTGCAAGATTTTCTAACCTCTATATCCTTGATCTTCACAAAACTGCCTTACTGCAATCTTTTTTTAAATGTTCTAGGGTCCTTCTGTCAAATATATTGTTTAGACTGAAATTATGATTTAAAATTTTCATACTACTGAGGGTTTAATAAATCTGTCATTCAACCTTTTTCTGGTGTGTGTTGATTCTTTGTCCCCCCTATCCAATCACCGATGACTCAGTACTGCCTTTTCTCCCAGGGAAATTCTCCAAACCTCTGCAGACAGCTGTGCCACATCACATCCTGTTTCCAGCATTCACTAAGGAAACTTCCTCACCCCTGATGAATTCTTACTGTTTTTTTCCCAAGTTTCAAAAATCCTGTGGTAAAACATTTTGCCCTAATCTTAAACTGTACTTCTATGATACACATTCTAGAAGACATTTTTGTAAATTCTTCATTCAAATAGTTAATTCAGAAACAAGAACTAATGAAAGAAATAATTTGTTTTGGATTAATTTTTACTTTACAAAGTCCTATGGGTATTATTTGCTCACTGTGAGTTTTCAAAGTTCACAGCACATTAAAAGTTCTATTTATTCAAAGTTAATTCTGTGAAATTCAACACTATGACAAGTCACTTCTCTCTCAATGCCTTCTCTATCCCACAAGAAAGCTAATTATCCTATCATTTAAAACAGAACCCTGAATATTATTTGACCATTGTCTATAAATTTTAAAGTCTTACTGCTGGGTACGTAAGCAAAAGGCTATGTTTTTTATATATCTATACATACACACACACACATACATATATACACACCTTCTGTACAAGCTTGGAGCCCTGGTGGCGAAGTGGTTAAGAGCTCGGCAGCTAATCAAAAGGTCAGCAGTTCGAATCCACCAGGTGCTCCTTGGAAACTGTATGGGGCGGTTCTACTCTGTCCTATAGGGTAGCTGTGAAATGGAATCAACTCGAAGACAAGGGGTTTGGTTCTGTACAAGCTAATCGTTTTAAGCATCACATTTCATAGGAGAATGTTGGCAACACAAATAATGATACCATACTCTCACAATGGCAAGTTCTTATAGAATTTATAATAAAAATGGTTTTGAAATGATTAATTACCTTTCAAAATATACTTAATGAAGATGGAGATTTGTGTAATCTGCTACGTTATATTTCAGTTTTTAAATATTTCACAAGGAATTCTAACACTGGACAGGTTGCCTGAAATCTACATAACCTAGATAGAGAAAGAGGACCTGGACGGCAAGCCAGAGATTTGGGTTCAGTTTAGTTCAGTTACTTATACCAACTGTGCGACTTAGGTTTCCCAAGGTCTGCGTTTATCTGCAACATAAGGTGCTTGGACTATATTCTCTGCAAGTTCCCTTCTAAGTCTAAATTCTGTGACCCTAACAGAGCAGTTTCACTAATTTATGATTGGAGTCATAAATAAAGGCCTAGTTAGAAGAAATGTTCCCTAGAAAGTACTTTGTTTAGCCACAGGAGATCTTCAAAGGAAAATTATGATAACTGTAGAACACTCATTCAGGTCACACCTTGAATGATAAGCATTTTTAGGCTGCCAGCTTTTCCAGGAACAAGATGTGGCAAGCAACTTCCTGGTTCTAAGCTTCTCTTTCCTTACTCTGAAAATGTGAGGGCTGAGGTGATAAATGGGAACAGCTTCAAGATCCACAGACAGAAGAGGTATATGCTAGTATCATTTCTTGCTAAAGCAGACTGCATTTTCTTACAAAGCTCTAAATAAAGCCAGCCTGCAGCTCTCAAATTCCCCTGCAGCCTATATGTGGTACAAGAAGATCTCAAATGGACAGCCACTTAATTCTTGTAGCCCCTGGCAAATACCAAAGATTCCAAATCATATTCTTACATCAGCATTAACTTTTCCACTGTGAGGGTTTGATTACCCTTCCAGCATGTTACAACCTATAGTAACTTCAGAAAAGCGGCCCCAGCATTTAAAATTTACAATGAAATTAAAATGTTTCCTTTGGTTTTGTTTTTAAATCCACAACACCTTAAAGACAATCTAATCCATTCCTTAGTTTTTAGACAAAGTACCTGAGTTCACACCTCTGATTAACAACAGAGTAAGATCACTTGCTTCTCAAATCACTTCAAATTTCTGAACGTATTTCCGCCTAAGTTTATAAGTGAAACCTAACCAAGGTATAAGCTCTATGAAATACACACACACTCTTATCAAATTCCAAAGTGTTCATTATCCTATTACATCAAGTTTTATCTGCAAAGTCCCAAACTAGGGAAGTACTAAGGCCCACAGAGAAAACAAGTATTATCTATGTCGATAACAGCAAATTTCCAAAACAGCAAAACAAAAAGATGACAACACCTAAGATGTTACTTATAATGTTGTTGTTGTTGTTGGGTACTCATAGCAACCCCATGTGACAAGAGCAGAACTGCCCCACAGGCTTTTCTAGGCTGTAATCTTTACAGGAGCAGATTGCCAGGTCTTTTCTCCTGTGGAACTGATGGATGGGTTCAAACTGCTGACCTTTCAGTTAACAGCTGAGTGCTTAACCATTGCATCACCAGGGTCTCTGTTATGTGTCTTAGCTAAAAACACACTACTTGAAAATAGAAAATCAATCTCTTTCAACATACAACAGATATATTTGTTTTGTAAACAAAGACGGCTCAAAATGACCCTCTCCATTCTATCTAGATTCTATACTGTTTTAACCATGTCACATTATTAAAATTTACCCTACGGATAGTATGCCATTTGTTCTATTAAGAGATTCAAAATTCAAGTTTTCAAATCTTCAAGGCAACAATGTTAAAATATTCACTTTCCTAGATAAAGTATCATTTCTTTTTCAAACATCAAAATGTTTTCTAAATCTTTTGCGTTTCTTGCCACCGTAGGGATAGAGAGAAGTGGAAAGCGAGAAACAGAAAAATAAAATCTCTCTGGTAGACAGGATATAGTACAAACGGAGAATATACACCTTTGGGGTCCTTCTAAGGTTGTATCTGATCACTAAGCAATGTGGCTATGTACTTTCAACATCTGAATCTATTATGCATTAGCAGTTCCACAAAGGAAGCATTCTTCCCCAGACTCACATTCCATGCCACTACTTCCACAGTCCAAGCACTGAGGTTAATTCCTCTAAGTCTGGGCTGCTCTCTCTTCCCTTTTCCATACCATCAGCAATCATCACTACAATAACAAAGACTCTAGACCTAAAAGAGGTAAGGTCTTAGGTAATTATCCTTCCAGGGGCTGCAATGTTCAAATTACAAGGGCCAAAGAGGTGATGTCAACAAGTGAAGTGATCTACCTACCTTTCCATGTTCATAAACAGCTACAGAGAAGTATTTCTTCCCTCTTAAAATTTTTTTTAAAAAACAGCATGCACATGACGACAAAAAACAACTGACACTCAGCTCCAGTATGAAGGAGTTGCCAGAAAATGACAGGGACTACTGCAAACTGGAAAGTATAAACCTTCTCAACAGCGAGCTGTTACGCAGCTCAAGACCATCGCTACCACGCAGCAATACGGGCCCATATTGCCAGAATGTCCAAGTATTTAACAGGAATCACAAATCTTGATTTAAGTGAAATCTCTCAATTTCTTAGTTCCAAATTTTTTATTTTAAAAATACTGTGCAAAGAAAAAACAAAAAAATCTGCAAGTCACATCTCCAGCCTCAGTTACACATATGACCTCATCGAATCAGGTTAGGCGATCAGTGTCATCCAGAGATTTCCAGCCACTTAAACAATGCTGGAAGCAGGTCTCAATCTCCTGGTGGTTGTTGTTAGCTGACTTCAAGTCGGCCCCCAACTCATGGTGACCCCAGGCACAGCAACAAAACGCTGCCCAGTCCTGTGGCATCCCAATGACCAGTTGCAGATTGAACCACTGTGATCCATAGAGTTTTCACTGGCTAATTTTTGAAAGCAGATCTCTGGGCCTTTTTTCCTAGTCTGTCTTAATCTGGAAATTTAACTGAAATCTGTTCAGCATCACGTTGTTAGCTGCCATTAAGTAGATTCCGACAAGCAACTCGCAAACCACCACTGTCAGAGACAGGTGGTGGCTGAGAATCAAATCCAGGTCTCCTGCATGAAAGGTGAGAATTCTACCACTGAAGCAACAATGTCCCTCACCATTTCCTGAAAGCACCATGTATATGCTATAGGTCAATTCATTTAGTCACCAAATTTATTGAGCACCTACAGACACTAGAAATTCCACCAGTGCCTAAGACAGGGGAAAGAAAAATTTAAAAAAGACAAAAATCTCTGCCTTCATAGAGCTTACATTCTACTGGCGGAGAAAGACAAGGAACATAATAAGTAAATCATACAGTATGTAAGAAGGCAATACATGCTATTAAAAAAAGAAAGCAGGATAAGTAGAAACAGGGGTACCACATACTTAGGCACACGTCTAACAAAGGTTTTGCTTGGAGCCCAAATCTTTTCTAAGCAGAAGCCTAACATGGTTAACAAACCATATAACTGGGTAACTTAACATCTGTATGCCTCAGTTTCTTCATTCATAATATAATGTTGCCTGATTTACTTAACTCCCACTATTGTTAAAGACAATCAGAGAAAAGTAAATGTATCAATTACAATAATACTATTTCAGTAGTAGAATCATAACACTGACCCATAACTCGTTTTAGACATTCAGAATACCTCTTAAATGTCCCAAGCACTTACTAGGTCCTGGTCTTTCAGAAGCAATAAGTAGTCACTAAAATCATAAACATTCCTCCCCCTTCTGATGTTGACTGATCCAAAGGCCACAGAATCGTGGCAACCTCTGTGAACTTAGACTAGGGAAGAGGGCAAAATGTGGTGACAAGGAGGGAGTTTTACCTTTTTATACTTCTCTTTTGTCTTTTTTTTTTTTTTAACAAAGAATGCAAATAACTTTTGTTGTAATTAAAAAAAAAAAAAAAAACCCGAAGACTAAGTGCAGTAAACAAAACAGAACACAAACCTATGCCTGGGATCTCAAACAGCTACTACACGTTCATGTAACAAAAAATATATGGATTCAACAGTGTGGAAACAAGATTTATAATCTCTGATATTTTGGGTGTGATAATTTTTTAATATGATCTAACCATGTCCTGAAATCCTGGTAATAAGATGTCAATTTACAGAAGAAATCAAATTAAATTTTTCAATGTTTCCTTCTCATTTTCATTTTCATAATTACCCAGCGCTCACCGTTTTCTCTTCCTCAAAACTACCTTATGTCTTTTACTCTCTGTGAAGCTGCAGGTAGTAAGTTTTGTTTGAGCATTGCTTTCTGACAATGCCTGGCTTCAAAGCTTCAAAGGACAGGCTGACTCTTGTCAGGGGCCAAGGCAACTGGTGACTAAGTTGAAACCAATGCTCATTTACCATTCCAAAAATCCTAGGGTCCTTAAGAATTACACTGGTTTACTCAATATTTTAAGCCTGCTGTTGAGACCTACTGCTCAGAAAAAAAGATTCCATTCAAAATATCACTGCTCAATGACAATGCACATGGTCACCCAAGAGCGCTGACAGAGATGTACAAGGAGATTAACATTGTTTTCATGCCTGCAAATATAACATCCATTCTGCAAGGAGTGATTTCTACTTTCAAGTCTTACTATTTAAGAAATACATTTCTTAAGGCTATAGTTGCCATGGTTAATGATTCCTCCACTGGATCTAGGCAAATTGAAAACCTTCTGGAAAGGATTCACCATTCTAGAAGCCATTAAGAACATTAGTGATTCATGGGAGGAGGTCAAAATATCAACATTAACAGGACTTTGGAAGAAGTAGATTCCAACCCTCACAGAGGACTTTGAGGGGTTCAAGACTGCAGTGGAGGAAGTAACTGCAGATGTTGTAGAAATAGCAAGAGAACAAGCATTAGAAGTGGAGCCTGAAGATGTGACTGAATTGCTTCAATCTCATGATAAAACTTTAATGGATGAGGAATTGCTTCTTATGGATGAGCAAAGAAAGCGGTTCCTTGAAATGAAATCTACTCCTGCTGAAGATGCTGTGAACACTGTTGAAAAGACAGCAAAGGAAAGAGTCAATCGATGCAGCAAACTTCACTGTTGTCTTATTCTATGGAATTACCACAGCCACCCCTTCAGCAACCACTACCTTGATCAGTCAGGTCAGCCATCAACATGGAGGCAAGACTCTCCACTAGCAAAAAGATTACAACTTGCTGAAGGCTCAGGTGATGGATATCTTCAACAAACAGAAATTTATTCTCTCATAGTCTAGTAGGTTCCAAGTCCAAATTCAGAGCATCACCTCCAAGGGAAGGCTTTCTCTGTTGGCTGTGGAGGAAGGTCCTTGTCATCAGTCTTCCCTTGGTCTGGGAGCATCTCCGCGCAGGAACCTTAGGTCCAAAGGACACACTCTGCTCCTGGCACTGCTTTCTTGCTGGTATGAGGTCCTCCAACTCTGCACTTGCTTCCCTTTCCTTTTATCTCTTGTAAGATAAAAGGTGGTATAGGCCAAACCCCAGGGAAACTCCCTTTACACTGGATCAGGGATGTAACCTTAGTAAGGGTGTTACAATCCCACCCTACTCTTCTTTAATATAAAATTATAATCACAAAATGGAGGACAACCACACAATACTGGGAATCATGGCCCAGTCAAATTGATACACACATTTTTTGGGTGACATAATTTAATCCATGACATATGGTTAACAGTTTTTAGCAATAAAGCATTTTTTAATTAAGGTATGTATGTTGTTTTTTTTAGACATATGCTATTGCACACTTTACAGACTACAGTATAGTGTAAACATAACTTTTATATGCACTGGGAAACCAAAAAGTTCGTGTGACTCACTTTATTGCGACATTCGCTTTATTGCAATGGTCTGGAACCAAACCCATAATATCTTTGAGGTATGCCTGTACCTCTTATTTTTAATGAAGTTAATCAGAGTTACATCTGGGTCTGAAATTAGTGTCTCCAATCAAGACTTCTATCTTCTCTCCTTCAGCACAGGCCACTTCAGAAGAAAGCAGAGTGAGGCCTAGGCAAAGAGTCCCGAAGTCCAGATTAGTCAAAACTTCTGTGGGCAGAACCTGTTCCCCCATAAAGAGGGCTGGACCGAAGGGACTCATCGTTTTTTCCAGTTATAATTCCGATGATTCTACGCTCAGCCTGTACATGGGTGGAACGTTCTTTGTCGCTTTGTTCAGTGCTGGAGTGGTTTATGAAGTGTGGTCCTGCAGAAAGGCTGGAGAATGAACTAGATATCCTCTCAAAATGCCTCCCGGCCCCAATAATCCCATGATGTGCTTATAATGGAATTTGGCTATCCTTATAATTAGAAATGTGGCTTGCTGGTCACACATCTGGAGCAGATAAATTTGCACAAATAGCATTTCACCAGGAGCAGAAATGCCAAGCATTTAACAGCTGTGCTGTTACATCAGCTTTGCAAACAACAAGAAATACAACTTAACCATAGAAACTGAATGACTAGGGAAGGCAGGAGCAAAGCTCAGTTTATTCAAATTATTTTGGGGTGGGAGAAATATTTATAAAAGAAAAAACACATATTGGCCAGACTCCCACTTAATTTACTAGACGGGTACAGAAAAGAATCCCTATACTTCAAAGATCTCAAATGCCAAAACACTATTCCCTTATTTCCTACAACACTAGTTAGTGATAAGTTTCTTGTTATTTAACTTTTGTAAATGTAATAGGCTCCTGACTTGCATCTGAACTTATTACATGGAACCGTGGACCTAATACATAATTAAGTATTATCAAAGTGTCAAATGTACTCTAAGAATATTCACATCCACAGAAAATACATGTGTTTCAAGTTACCAATTAATTTCACTCAGCCACTGTGCTGGATATGAGACAAGAGAAATTCCACAGAAACCTGGTTAACAGAGAAAACAGAAATGATTGGAGAGGTGAAGTAAGGCAGAAGGAAATTTCGGTGTGGTTGCTACTAAATGAGAGAAACCAAAAGCTAATCTGACTCTTGCTTTGCATTTTCTAATATTAACTGAAAATTACAAGGAACAATCAATGTCTTTGAATCAATCCTTGAAAGAAATATAGGGATAAAAAACCAGACAGATGATTCTTAGGGAATAAAGTTAATGAATCACAACTCTAAATCTTTATATACCAATTTTTAAACTAAAAGCCTTAGACTAAAATGATACCCCAGTGATCACTTCAACCAACTTTCAAAACAGCATTAACTATTTCCAAACCCAGGGTAACAATTTCAGCAGCTGAAGTTCTTAATAATCATTCCTATATTAGTTACTATCAGGAAAATGAGTTAAATACAGTTCAAAGACTAACAGCTAGATTCAGAGAACGTGATCTACACTAACATTCTACACAGGAGGTACCCTTAATAAAAATAATCACAAGGAGGTCATTCATATTCTAACCCCTCTTTGGGGCCTGGCAGATTTTTACTCAGTACACATCCGCTCTGAACCAGTGATGGGCGTATCAGTGCACCACCATCATAAGTGCTGGGCCTTCTGGCTCTACACCAAAGTGAAACAGCACATGAATGGGTTCCATCATGTGAGCGGGTTCCATCATGTCAAGGGTACCACCAAAAATTCCAAGATGCAAAAGCATGCCTTCAACCTGAAGGGTGAGAACCCTGAGGTGGCTGAACCACACTCTTAACTTCAAGAGTCAATTCACAAAATATTCAATCCCTTCCAAAGTTCTAAAAGGAGACCTGGTGGGACAGTGGGTAAGCACTCAGCTGCTAACCAAAAGGTTCGCAGTTCGAACCCACCAGCTGCGGGAGAAAGATGTGGCAGTTTGCTCCCGTAGTAAAGATTGTTCTTGTTGTTAGGTGTCATCGAGTCGATTCTGACTCATAGCAATTCTATGTACAACAGAACAAAACACTGCCCAGTCCTGAGCCATCCTCACAATTGTTGTTATGCTTGAGCCCATTGTTGCAGCCACTGTGTCAATCTATCTTGTTGAGGGTCTCCCACTTTTTCACTGACCCTCTACTCTACCAAGTTTGGCGTCCTTCTCCAAGGACTGGTCCCTCCTGATAACAGGTTAAAGTATGTGAGACAAAGTCTCACCATCCTCGCTTTTAAGGAGCATTCTGGCTGTACTTCTTCCAAGACAGATTTGTTTGTTCTTCTGACAGTCCGTGGTATATACAATATTCTTTGCCAACACCATAATTCAAAGGCATCAATTCTTCTTCGGTCTTCCTTATTCATTGTCCAGCTTTCACATGCATACGAGGCTACTGAAAACACCATGGCTTGGGTCAGGCGCACCTTAGTCTTAAAAGATTTTGCAGCAGATTTGCCCAATGCAATGCGTCTTTTGATTTCTTGACTGCTGCTTCCATGCGCACTGATTATGGATCCAAGTAAAATGAAATCCTTGACGACTTCAATCTTTTCTCCGTTTATCATGACGCTACTTATTGGTCCTGTTGTGAGAATTTTTTATGTCGGGGTGTAATCCATACTGAAGGCTGTGGTCTTTGATCTTCATCAGTAAGTGCTTCAAGTCCTCTTTACTTTCAGCAAGTGTCACAGTTTGAATTATGTCCCCCAAAAACTGTGTGTATCAAATTGGCTAGGCCATGATTCCTGGTACTGTGTGATTTTCCTGTATGTTGTAAATCTGCCTCTATGTGAGGGAGGAGGGGTGGCCATCGTGATAGTAAGGCAGGACCTGATCTACAAGACTGGATTGTGTCCTGAGACAATCTCTTGAGATATAAAAGACAGAAGTGAGCAGTGAGACAGGGGGACCTCATACCATCAAGAAAGCAGTGCCGGGAGCAGAGCATGTCGTTTGGACTGGGGTCCCTGTGCAGAGAAGCTCCTAGTCCAGGGGAACACCGAAAAGAAGAAGGCCGACAAGAGAGAAAAAGCCTTCCCCTGGAGCTGATGCCCTGAATTTGGACTTTTAGCCTACTTTGACTGTGAGGAAATAAACTTCTCTTCATTAAAACCATCCACTTGTGGTGTTTCTGTTATAGCACCACTACATGACTAAGACAGCAAGCAAGGCTGTGTAATCTGCATATTGCACGTTGTTAATGAGTCTTCCTCCAATCCTGATGCCACGTTCTTCTTCATATAGTCCAGCTTCTTGGATTATTTGCTCAGCATACAGACTAAGTATGATGTAAATTAGTAAAGATTACAGCCTTGGAAACCCCGTGGGGCAGTTCTACTCTGTCCTATAGGATCACGATGAGTGTTTTTTTGTTTGTTTGTTTCCAAAGTCCTGGATGCAAGGGAATTAGTGAAACTGAATAGGGCTCCCTTTTCTATAACTATTCCTGGTAATAGAATGTCATTAGCAACTAGGCCTTAAGAGTGAAGTAAGGGCTTTTTATAAGTTAAACCTGATTTTTCTGTTTTGAGCATAAATTCATGGCTCCATTTTCCTAATTTGGGGTATTAGACAAACTCCTAGCTCTTATTTAACCCTTTCATGAACCAATTAATCTTCTGCTTTGAATTTTTTGTTGATACCATGTGTTTTCATTAATGGAAACATGCTGAATCGTTGAATGTGTATGAATTTTTGGTAGTTAGCATGGATTTTTTTCTTGCCCTCTCCTGCAAGCCTACTGGGTACGTATGTGTAACAAAAATTTTCAAAATTCTATTTTTCCTACCAAGAATTCAGATGCCTCATACAATACCCTGTAAAAACAGTACTTTGTGGCACATGCCTGTTTCTTTGGCTTCTAACAGTCATAGAGGCCCCTGCCTTGCAGGAGCATGCACTGTCAATGGTACAGCACCTTCCCAATAAATCTTTAGAGGCAGAAAAAGTATTTGGTCTCTAGAGGTACCCGTGAGCATGAAAGAGTTAAAAGCAAATAACTAGCCTATTTATCAATCTTTCTTTCTCCACTTTTTATTACTTTTAAATCATTCCCTTTTTCTAGAACCCTGTTTGTGATTTCAAATTTGAAACCAAGCATTTGAGGTTTTACACAAACACGTAGACATGATTTCAGTTATCAGGACTGCCAGATCAACAGCTAATCCAGCAGTGCAATAATCCACTTTCCAATTTTCTTTAAAGAAACAGATTTTCTGCCTCCATGCTTTTCATTTACCAGAATAATATTTCTCTCATGACACAAAGTGACTTGCAAAAAATGAAGAGGAGCACCTATCTGAAATCTGCTTTGTTCCCTCCCCTCACATTAAAAAATGCTCTCAGAGGGCTATGGGGACCATGGTCTCGGGGAACATCTAGCTCAACTGGCATAACACTTTATAAAGACAATGTTCTACATTCTACCTTGGTGAGTAGCGTCTGGGATCTTAAAAGCCTGTGAGCAGCTAACTAAGATACTCCACTGGTCTCATCCCTTTGGGAGCAAGGGAGAATGAAGAGAACAGGATACAAGGAAAAGATTAGTCCAAAGGACTACCGGACCACAGCTACCAAGGCCTCCACCAGACTGAGTCCAGTACAGCTAGATGGTGCCCGGCTACCATCACTGACTGCTCTGACCGGGATCACAACAGAGGGTTCTGGGCAGAGCTGGAGAAGGATGTAGAACAAAATTCTAACTCACAAAAAAAGACCAGATTTACTGGCCTAAAGGAGACTGGAGAAACCCCGAGTGTATGGCCCCCAGACACCTTTTTAGCTCAGTGGTGAAGTCACTTCCGAGGTTCAACGTTCAGCCAGGGAGTGGACAGCCCCATAAAACCAAATGGGACTAATGAGGCACAGCAATCCAGGGACAAGGGCTAGAAGGCAGAAGGGCACAGGAGAGCTGGTGATAGGGAACCCAAGGTTGAGTAAGGATAGTGTTGATGTGTTGTGAGGTTGTTAACCATTGTCATAGGGCAACATGTATACTGTTTAATGAGAAACTATTTTGTTCTGTAAACCTTCATCTAAAGTGAGAATAGCACACAACTGGAAGAGCGTATTCGATGTCACTGAACTGTGCTTGTAGAAATTTTTGAAATGGTGTTTCTTTGGCTATGTATACTTTCACCCAAAAAAAAAAGGGGGGTCAAGAAGGGAAAGGGTTGACATGTCATGGGGTTGTTAACCAATGTCATAAAACAATAAGTGTACTACTGTTTCATGAGAAACTATTTGTCTGTAAACCTTCACCTGAAGTACAATAAAAAAAAGAATTAAAAAAAAAAAATGCTCTCAATCCTGCCTTTCCTTATTAGAAATTGAATTTAATTATCTTAAAGGATATTGGGGATTTCCTAGATTGTGGCTATCTAGGTATTACGTACTATCTCAGCAAACTCCAGAGTGCACAAAATTGAGGGCTAACCTAAGACTTCACTAACAGCAACACAATAATCCAAAATACCTCCGCCTTGAAGGTTAAAAAAAACTCCTGACTACAAAATTATCTTAAGTCTTTTGTGTCACTATCTCCAGAATTTAATGACCCGTCTGTTCTTTCTGGCCCTTCCTCCTATTAATCTAGTCAGAGCACTCAAAGTTGTAGCTCCCAGCACAGAATCCCACCAACAGCAAACAGCAGCTATGGAGGAGGCCAGAGGCCTGCTCTAAATTTAACAGGCATGAGGATCAAGCAGGCTCCTGAACTCCTTTTCTCCAGTCAGAAGAGGACAGAGATACTGAGGCCTCACTGCAGATGATAATGGTATAGTTTAGTGGCCGAGCATTTACAGTACTTATGTCTTCCTAATTCTGGGGAGATGCTGATTCAGTCATTTACGAAACTAAGGCTAGATGTAAACTAGGTCAATTTACATTGACTTTATACAAATGTTAATCCCTGCTAAGGCCCTACAGCACAGTATAATTTCTACAGGGCGTGGGTTACAGTATTATCTCAAAGGTTGCTTACATCAAAGTTTAGCAAAAAAAGACATCAGTATTTTCTTTATCTCTAGTATCAAAGTGTCAACAGATAATCAGGTAAACACATTCCCTTGGCTATCATGTGACAGTTATCACCAACAGAGCTTTCTTTACAAGGTTGCCTTGGGCAGGAACTTCCAAAACTTCTATCTGAATTGCCCTGTTATTTTGGAGAACGCCCCTCAAACCTATGAGCACAAGGAAGGAAGGAACAGAGGCCTGGGTGGCAGCCGGAAGAAAGCTATCATTAAGTCAAAATCATTTTGTGCAGACTGCATTCAACCAAAGGAACCAGTGTTTTCAACTGCAGCAACCTAAATGTTTCAGAATATTTAAATGCTTCTTGCAATCAGCCTACTGATCCTTTCAAAGGAGCTAGGATGAAAAGACAAGGTAGACTTCTTCCCGTTTCCAAACAAATGAAAACATTTGGCATATTGGTCCAAGGGCTCCTCCCACATTCTTCTGAAGCAGAGACCTACATTCTCTAACCCCAAGATTCCATTTATATAGTCATATTATGAAAACAGCTATTTTCACATATTTTTAAAAAAGGGTGCATTTTAGGAATTAGGGCAAAGTATCATCTCACCTTAAAGAACAACAAGTGGAAATTCACAGAAAAAGAATTTAAAATATGAGCTCTAACTCAAATCTCTATCTGAAATTATATAATTAGACATGTTCTCCTCTATGTATTTTTGGTTACTATTTTTGGTTTTGAGGCATCAGTGTAAATTGAAAGCAAAAATATATATTTTTTAGGTGACTTTAATACTAGTTGCTCAAACACTTTTCCAGTCTATCTTTGTGAACTTAAATTACCAGGCAACTTGAAAGTATTCAAGTTTTCTTTGGGGGGTGGCGGTGGCACGGAGTCAAATATTTCTATAGTGGGAGCCTTTCTACGTGAGATCACAGAAAAGAATTCATTAATTTTCTCTCAGACAACCACACTGGCAGCTAACATCTTTGTTCAGGGAAGGGAGAGAGCATTCATCAATTAAGTGTAGTAATGTTCTAAGGCTTTGTTTAGAAGCCCAGCAATCGCCATCTGTTAACTTGGACTAGAAAGCTTTAATTGATATTTATGTAGTTCGGAATAAAGTAAAGGAAGAGGCCTGTGTGAAAAACACTACCCCATAATGATTTTCACACTCCTAGATCAATGCAATTGCATTCTTACTAAATAGTGTCATATTTAAGGCTTGCTTTCCATGCTTTCATTATCTAAACCTTGGTTTCTCATGTTAGAAATATATTTAAATCTTCTATGACAAACTCCTAATTTATCTTTTCAAACAACAGGAAGAAAACAGTCAGTTTACTTTTTAAAAGTAAATAAACTGCAGCTTTACCTAAGCACAGACTTTAAAAAATGTTCAGATTCTTTTCACTACATTCAACTTACAGCAGACATTCCCAACGACTTCAAGTGCTGGGTCTCCAGTGAGTCTTTCTTAATTAATTGTACCTACCTAAAATCATATTCAAGTTGTACTTATGTGGCTTGATCACTGATTTATATAATTTCACATACGTAGATTTTACTTTCTAACTGGAATGCAAGCTTTGAAGATAGAGACCATGTCTTGTATTTATTTTGTTCACTCAATCTTCTTTCCCTGAATATACTGCTTTTCATAAAACAGACATTTAAAAATTAAACCTTTAGAATCACTAATATAGGCCCAAATTTACTCATGCCAAAGTCACTCCCAGAACAATTTTATTTAAAAAGTATACATCATGGTGCCAAAGAGTTAAAGCCCCCTTTTGATGCTCCTGTGACTTGAATTCACATGCTTTCATCACATATAATGGAAACTTTCAACCTACCCTTAACCACTGAAAAGTAACTTAGTATTTTTTTTAATTGGTAATTTTTTAACTCTCTAATTTCTGCTTAAAGAATTAAAAGTAATAAAGAAAAACTTAATACATACAATCTCTCCCTAGAAATTGACATTTCTTCTTTGTTGAGATGTGCATTCAAGTGGAAAGGCAGGAAGAGCTCACAATTCAGAGGGGAAATGTGCGTAACAAGCATACAATAATAACACAAAGCTGTAATACACCACGTGCAACTGAGCACTTAACAGGGAGATCTATGAGAGAAGGCCTGGGTATGATTCACCGTCATACTCTAGCAGCTAGCAGGACCCTCTACAACGTACACTCTCTGAAATCAGAGATTTTTCTTTTGCTCACTGCTCTATCCCCAAGCACCAAGAACAGTCCTGACACATAGTAGTGCCAGTAAACGTGTGTGGACAGCAGTTGCAGAACAAATACACAGCACATAGTAGGCATTAGTAGGGAAGAAGGTAGAGGAAAGATCTGGCTCAAAATTTTATTTTGAAACCATGTTTCTTTCTGGTCACCATACTTTAAGAGGGACACAGACAAGCTCTTAAGTATCTAAGGACAGTTGACCAGGATAGTGAATGATAAAGTAAAAGAATCAAACCATACAAGGAAAAGCTTAAGAAACTGGGGACCTTAAGCCTGTATAAGATAAGGTCTAAAGGCAAAAAGGCTAGCTATTGTTGAGTTTAAAGGGTTGTCATGCAAAAGAAGAAACAAACTTGTTCTGGGTTGCTATGGAGCAGTGTTTTTGAGCTACAGGTCAAGACTCATTCTTGGGTCGTATAATCAATTTAGTGGGTCACTGATTGGCATTTTTTAAAATAAAATAAAAGAGAATAAAATTGCAACACAAAAAATAAACATAAGTCGATTTGTGAAACTTTTGATTCAGTTATATGTATATAATTTGTTTGTGTATATGTGTATTTACTGGGTTACAATGTAAAACAGGTTGCTCGTGTGTGTCCTGGTCAAAAATATGTAGAAAAATGGTGCTATTGAAAACCTATCTCTGATCACAACAATTTGGGCTCAATATAAAAATGAGAGATGTCTAAAAAAAAATTAACTTATGCCTTCTCAAAGTTGAAGCTCCTTGTCACAGAGGATATTCAGAGATCAAGAGCTAGAAGAAACCTCAGTGATCATCTGGTCCAATTCTTTCATTTCTCTTAATCATAAAGGCGAATATACCTAACACTAAACTGATAATTAGGGACAAAGCCAGGACTTGAAGCTGATCTCCAGGCTCCCAGTCCAGTTGTCTTCTTAGTGGATCAATAACGACTCCAGCACGAGCTGATGACCTCGTGACATGGATGGTGGGGTCTTGGCACTCGTTGAAATAGACCTCCCTGGTTCCTATCCATTAAAATTCTTTGATATAAAACTATAATTACCGTACCTATCTTTTGACAATCAGATTTATAAATTATCAGGATAAAAAGATAATAGGGGTTAAATTTATCTACCTGTCATTATTTATAGAGCGTAGGACTTCAAACATGATAAAAGCTATCAAGGAAATATTAAAATAAAGACCTCTTCTTTCGAAGTTTTAGAAGACACCAAAAGAAGGAAAAACACCTGACCAAAAAAAAAAAAAGCATTAGATAATCCTTAACTAAACAAGGAAATTCCACCTTAAAATGAGTTACAGAAAACTTAAAAGTCTTTGAAATTGGAATTCCATTTGCAATCTCCTCCCCCAAAAGAGAAGTTAGCCCCTAATTTTTTTCAAGAATTTGCAGCAAAGAAGAAAGGAAGCAATAATAAGACCTGCTCATACAATTCTGACCAGTCTCATCCACCTTTTCGTCACTCTCCACCTCTTTGTCATAAGGAAGCAAAATGTCTCCCTACAGTAACCACCTCAGAAAACAACCTACTAACTTCCATGAAAGACTAGCAAAGGACATTTAAAATTTATTTATATTATTTCATGTTCTCAAGTCATTGTCTAAGTGTTGGGAGCCTATCTATGTCTGTATTTCTTTTAGGCCCTAGGCACAAGTTATCTGCCATAGTTTGGGACAATCTTTCTCTCTTTCTCTTAATTAACCTGGTAAAATGAAACTCACAGGTTTCCACAATATTGGGGGGGGGGGGTGATGGAATCTTCAATCTCCTTAATGTTTTATTAAAATCATGAAGTTCAAATAACTTTTATTAGATCATGTTTAAAACTGTAATTCTATACACAAACATACAATCACATAACTTTCATATGTATAAAGAACATACAATGCAAGAAACTTTTGTCATTTGAAGGAAGTTGGCAGAGCAGGGTGGGTAGTTTGACAGTGGATGTCGACATCAATTATGCCAGATGTAGTTCTGCAATCATCTGCGGGTCTCCAACTGGTAATCAATCACGTGACCGTGGCCACTAATGGGCTTGGGACCTGCCCAATAGTTACAAAACAGCTTCCTTTCCATGGGTCTCCAAATAGACCTAAGTTGCCTTATTTTTCTTTGAAGCCCTTCAAGCATAACCCATGCTATCTAAGATTTCTGTCACATCCTTCACCATGAAATCATCTTCTACAGCCAGAAGACAAGATACTTTAGTCACAAGCAACAAACTTCACTGACTCTACAACAAGATACCAACATATAAAAAGTATGAAGTAACAAGCTGCTCTGAAACAGAACTAATGTCTTTAAACAAGTAAGGTTTTAACGTTGTGCAATTTTTTCCTTTTTACAGAATTCAAATCTCAACTGTCATTCCAAATCCTTGTTACAGGCTGTTCTGTGTATGCATATATGCTGATGCATATGAGCACACATATATGTGCATGGTTACTAAATTATGAAATCCATGGAATGTGTAAACAGAGAACTAGGTCTGAATACCGTCCTGTGGAATTTTGGAACTGCTCCTCTGGTGGTACAAGTAGGCCACCTCAGAGGCAGTCACAACAGCCACAGCTATAGTTTAGCACCAATGTGTTGTCAATAGTATGAAAGACCTCCCTCAGGATAGAAGCATCCTTTCAATTAAGTGACTGAAAAATTGGGTCCCATATATGTCAATTCATTTGACCGGCAACTGTGTTCCAATGCATTTTTTGAAAGGTCATTACCAGAGTTAATTCCTCCATAGCTATCATCTTGTGATTCATCCCTTGCTTGAAGATGCACTGCCACATTCTCGTATGTCAGAACGCCTGGCTTCCCAAAAACAGAACATGTCTTAGGGGTTATGTGTTGGGGGAAGAGGGCAGCGGGGAGAGAAGCACAAAGTAAATGTGCTTAGCTGTTTCTGGCTAAAATAATCAGTTTCTCAGTAAAGAGGACATAAAGCAAGGTCAGTTAATAAACACATTATACTGCAGAATCGTTCACCCACTACAAGGCTGACTTAGTTCGAAAGCTTCAGTGAAAAAGGTAACTATGGCACACACTGTATAGTGACCTGCACGAGAATAATTCATCACAAATGCCTTTAAATCTGCCCACCTACTGCTCCTTTAATCGTCATTTAAAGTGTAAATGGAGAGCTTATTGGCAATGAGGCAGTTACAGTAAACACGGGAACTCTGCTCATCACAGCTACCCTTTGTTCCACAAATAAGCCATAATACTCTTTCCAAGAAGTGAAATCACATTCTAGTGATACGTGGTTTCCCATCCCAAAGGGAGTTTTGCCAAGTAGAGAAGTCAAAGTACACAGCAACTACATGATCTGCCCAGCTTCAAACACTTCGAAGTTGGTACCACCACTGGGAACAGGTTAAGTTTCATTTGTCATTCAATGCTTTCTGCTGAAAAGTCTCAATCCACTTTCATACACAGTCCTGGCTGTCTACATTCTAATTTTGCTACACTTGAAAATTACAAACAGGAAGTGGGCAAGCAGAACCTGTTGAAAATATCTCACTACCATGCTAATTTCCAGTGTTTGGAGGAAATTTCTCTCCCTACAGGCCTTTCAGGGAGTTCCACGCCCAATGTTTAACAATAAAAAGAAAACCAAACCCATTGTGTCCAGTTAATTCCGACTCACTGCCACCGGAGAGGACAGAGTAGAACTGCCCTATAGGGTTTCCAAGGCTATAATCTTTATGGAAGCAGACTGCCACATCTTCCTCCAGCAGAGGGACTGGTGGGCTTGAACTGCTGACTTCTGGTTAGCAGCCGAGGGCTTAACCACTGTACCACCAGGGCTCTTATGTTTAACACAGTAGCTGAATAATAAATAGCACCTGGCTATAGTACTCCAAGCCCTTCACTTAAACAAATGCTAGTGATAACAGTTCAACCCCGTAAACAAAGAAAATGTCTGCTTTATAACTGCTAAATAAGGGACTGCAGACATGTTTAATTATGTCTGCTGCATGGCTAAGATCCAAAACCCACCACCATCTGGATGCTCTGCTTGTCTGCATTTCAGATCCCTCCCATAGGTGGTGGAAACAATCACTATGGCCCTTTTCATCAACATAAAGGAAAGATTAAAACAATTAGGCTTAAGTGCCTCATAAAGGCTTAGACGAAAGTACCAATGCCACAGGTACCTGGTCTCATTTGTAATGAAAAGTAGCTTCATTATCACTGAGTTTCCCTGATATACTTTCATAGATGGGAGCTCTGTCAACAAGGTTCTACTGAGGAAGGTTGTAGGAGAAAGATGAAGACAAGAGCTAAACACTTACTCCTTAATGGCTGCTTTGGGCCAATGAGTCCATTTACTATCTTATCATCACTCCTTGATGTTAAGCTTGTCCAAGGAGCTGGACTCTTTACAAAGCATGAACTCCTCTACAAGGCTGAAAATTTCTGCTCAGCTACAAAGGAATTCACGAGGGAATGCCTCCAGATGTGGTAGGCTGACAATTTCTCATGTTGGTCATCAAACAGGATTTTGTTAGGCATTATGGTTTTAAACATTCAATCGTCTGATTTGTAAAAAATAGCATCATTAACATCACTGCTATTTAATGGATGCAACCACTGACTACCCTAATGAGGTCGAGATACTGACAGTCACAAAATCTCAAGATGCTGTCATTCTTCCAAGAGAATGTAAACTATATGTTCTCCCAGGTCTCTTGAACTCTAGAATTACTCTGTCCAATTCTGTAATCACTAGCTACATGTGACTATTTAAATTTAAATTAAATTAAAAATTCTGTTCCTCAGTCACACTAGCCATGTCTCAATTGCTCAATATTGCATATTGCATATTGGATATTTCCACCACTTCAGAAAGCTCTATTGGACAACATTGCTCTAAAACGTCATATTTTCATGGAAAAAAATATGACAAACAAGTTTTTAGCATATGAGCTATTAGTATTTCACATATAAACTAAATGAGGCACTCTAGAAGAGGTGTTAAGAGCCAGGACTCTGCAGCCCAACTGCTGAAGAATTCTAACCCTGGCTCAAACACTTACTAGCTCTGGAACTGGGGCCAGTTACTTCGCCTCTGGAGTCGCTGCGTGGTACAGACAGTTAACGATTCAGTTGCTAACCAAAAGGTTGGAGCTTCAAGTCCACCCAGAGGCACCTCAAAAGAAAGCCCTGGCAATCTTCCAAAATATCAGCCACTGAAAACTCTATGGAGCACCGTTCTACTCTGACACATATGGGGTCACCATAAGTCATAACTGACTTGGTGGCAACTGCTCGACTACTTAGCCTCTCCATGCCTCAGTTTCCTCATCTATAAAACAAGGTTATGCCTATCTCATAGGACTGCGGTGAAGATTAAATGAGATCACATGCATAGGTTAACTTCGAACAGCAAGCATTATGCAAATATTTACTGTTATTATTATGCTCCAGGGCCTTAAAAATACTCACAGACTTTTCTAATTGGTCTTCTAGCGTGTGACTGCCTGCCTCCATACTATCTTGAGAACTTAAGAGAAACAGTAAGATTCATTAGTCAAAATTTCATTTGCCTTTTAAATTTAACCACTTTCAAAAAGTCAGGTTTTCATCTATAACGAATAAAAATTAATTCTGGTTTTATTCATTTTATTACTTATAAGAAACATTTTAATGAAGCAATTAATTGATTATATGTATATATAAACCAGGTTCGTTTTCCCAAGTCGGGTTAAATTCATAGCATTAAGTTTTGTAAATACATACAACTTAAGATAAATGAGCCCGTAAATTCTTTTATTTATCCTACAAAACCTTATGAGTTCTCCTTAATAACCATCTGCAATTAGCAAATACAGTCCTTGAATGGAAATCTGCTTATTAAAGTTACATACAACTTACTGGAAATCCTAAATCAATAGAGTCTAGATTAATGATTGCATAAGCTTAAGGTGCACTACATTTAGCTTGTTTGGAATAGCTGGGAAATGTAAAGATGGAAAATGCATAAAACTGAAGAATATTATGCTCCTACACAATAGTTTAAAAATTTATGAAATATCTTAATTTTTTTCAATAAGAAAACATTTTCTGAGGCTGAAAAATAGGTTAATTTTTAGCAGTACCAAAACACGCAGCTGTTTGTTACTGTGAATAATTTTTTCCCTAGTTCAGAAAAAAAAACAAAATTTGTCAGCCAAAAACAGTCAACTTGAAAAGTGTTGATTAGTTAGAAACTGCATAATCCTAACTACCAACTTATGTAGCACAAAATTCCAATATTTCACTTGGAAAACTTTTTGTTTTAAATTTAAAGAAAATAAATTCCTGAAAGGCCTTACCTAAAAAAATACTGGAATATTTACAGATGAAATGATATGATGTCTGGGGTTTGCTTCAAAATATCACAGCAGTGAGTGGGTAACTGGTAAGGGTACAGATGAAACAAGATTGACGTGCGTTGATGGGTTTTCAGTCTGGGTGATAAGCACATGGGGAATCCCACTACTACTCTCCACTTTTGTACATGTTTGAAATGTTCCATAATTACAATCTTTTAAAAAAAAAAAAAAATCTCACCTAAGACAAGTGTGGAGCCCTGGTGGTACAGTGGTTAAACATTCGGCTGCTAACCAAAAGGTCAGCAATTCAAAACCAATTCAAACTGCCAATTTGAAACCCTATGGGGCAGTTCTACTCTGTCCTACAGTCGCTATGAGTCAGAATCAACTGGATGGCAACTATTTTGGTTTGGTTTTTTAAGACAAGCATAAGGTTTTGTTTTGTTGATTAAAGTAAAAGGTAAAGGTTAAAAGTCGTAATAAATGTCCATCAGTTTCATACTCAGTAGCCAGAGTGATAAACTGTTATTTTCCTCCTCCGCTAGAGGTGATAGAAGAATTTATGAATCTCCCAAACAACTGTATGCCCAAAGGAGTGTTAATTCTCTCATGTGACTCGGTTTTGTATTTTGTTGGTCTCTTTCTTCACCACATCAATTTCACGGGAAAAAAACTGCAGGGTAGATTAGCTGACATGCTCCAGAAACAGTGAAGGGTCTTATTTTCATATCACAATTCTTAAATCCAACAAGTGTTCTTTTTTTTAAGGTTATCAAGGCTTTGCATTGTCGATGGATTCAAGCTTAGCACCAGAAGATCTAAAATTACACAATTATGGTAACCCGACTGATTTCTAACTAGTCTCCATTTATAAAAATGAATGTCAACATATTCCAATAATGCAGTCTGGGAAATGGTACTATGATAAAAGATATCTCAATGTTGATATCATTTCAAAAGTTTAGAAAATATGCACCTACAGATTTTCAGTTAAGAGTTAAGTCAAATTTGAGATGCTGTTATGCCCCGGAAAGAAAAAGGGGTCCTCCAGTCAGGAGACTGAAATCCTTGCCTGGTTTCTTCCTTATTAGTTGAGGTGCCCTTAGAAAAGGCACGTTCCACTCAGGTTACGTTTTCTTATCTGTAAAACTGCAACAACATCCACTCTGTTTACCTCACAGGGCCACTGTGAGAATGAAAAGATAAATAATACATGGAAAAGTGCTTTGTAAATAAAGTGCTATTGAAACCTAAGGCATCAGGTTATTTTCTTAGAATGGGAAAGAAAAAAAGAGCCAATTAAAGAGGAGGATCTAAACGGACTAATCTGCCAGATTCCACAACTTCCTCCCCATAATAATGAAAAAGCCCCCTGGCCAGACCATCAGGCACAATCTGGGTGAGACCTCCCAGGTACTATGCAAATCAGGGTCTGAAGAACTGAGAAACTGAGACAGGCCAACCAGACCAAAGGCAAGATAAGGCACACAACAATGACTTATAAAAAGCCACTAATTCTTGGAAGATCTCAAGCTTTGCCTCACAATGTTAACACTATATTTGCTGACTCTAGCCACATAAAAGCCACAAAACATTTTGATTAGCAAAATAAAAATACCTGAATACCGAGGAATCTCTGATTTGCTCTCATTGAGATATTCAAAGTTCTCTGCTTCAAAGGGAGGGAGAGGCCAACAGTGAAGCCAAAGGTGGGAACTCACTGGCAGGGCTGACAAATCACATTAGGCCTTGCCAGGACAAGGAAGTTGATAGTGATATTTTGCAGCAAAGGCACAAGAAGTTGATCCAAATGACTATACAAGGAACGCAGAAAAGATTTACAAAGGAAAGTTAAGTTTAAGGAAGGGAATGTTTTTATATCCTCTCCTATACCCCAACGCAACTTACCTAAAGACCACAACTGCCTGGGTTCAAATCCTGACTCTGCAACTTACTCGCTTTTTGCTCAGGCAAGTGTGAGCCTCAGTTTCTTCATTCACACAATGGAGATGACCAAGTGCCTACCTTATGATGCTGTGAAGATTAAATGAAGAAAAGCACTTAGAGCAGCGCCTGGCACATAGTAGTAAGTGCTCAAGGCGTGTTTATTATTGTTACTAAATTTTCCAACAGTACTGCCAAACACTTTATCAGCGATTCAGAAGGGGAGATCCATGTTAATTTACATAAAACATTTGAGGAAACAGAGGAGGTGAGTATTGCAAGTATGGACACCATGCTTAGGCCTGTCAATCACTAACTTCACATTATCTTCTTTCATGTGCTTCCTCATTCAGTGGGCACAGCATCACCTCCGACCCTGGGGATATAAAACCTGAACCTATAATCCCTCCAGGGGAGCTTAGAATCCAAGTCCACTGGGGGAAGGGATAGGTAACTAATGACGACAGAATGTGAAAAACAATACAGAAGCATCTGGAAGGAGCTACAGGGGCTGCAGGATGAGCTCTACTAATTGCCTAATAGGGAATGTTGAGCTGAAATCTAGGCAGTCATCCATCCTATGATTGTGAGGCAGAGGAAGAGTGGGAGTCACTCCAGGAAGTGGGAACACAAGTAGGTGTGATGAGCAGCAAGCTGACTGGTGTATCTGGAGTTAGGGTAACACCACATGCACAAGTGAAAACAGTGATAATACCATACCCTCTGTATGTGGGATCTGTAAATACTCTACCATTAAAACCAAAAACACCCATTGCTGTGAAGTTGATTTTGGCTCATAAAGACCCGACAGGACGGAGTAGAACTGCCCAATAGGGCTTCCAAGACTGTAAATCTTTATGGGAGCAGACTGCCACATCTTTTTCCTGCAGAGCAGCTTGTGGGTTGAAACCACCGACCTTTCACAGTTAGCAGCCAAACGCTTAACCACTGCGCCACCAAAATTCCCATTCTACCATTAATCCCCATATAATGTCTCTTCCAAACTAAAATACATTAACTGTATTTCATAAGTCATGGAAGTAAGTAATAGGGGAAAAAAAATCACTGCTTTCCCTGGGTCTATGAAAAACTCTGTTCTATAGTACCAACTCCTGGACCACATGTCCCTAAGAAGCTGCAAATTTCCATAGACTCTTAACAGACCTGTGAATTCCCCTCACCCAAGGGTGATGACATTATTTCATTCCACTGATACAGCTGCAAGGACTGTTCCAAGAAACCCCTAGAGATTCTGTTTCACATAGGAAACTCTTCATGAATAGTGTAGCTCTATGATTCATGGTGGGTTTTTTGTTTTGTTTAACCATATGGAACACTAAGAAAGCATATCTTTAGTGTATGATCTTTTATAAAATCACAGCATTAGTGTTTCATTCATAATTAAGTAATAACAATAACAAAAAAAGCAGAGGCCCATTCAGGTGCCTTTGTGAATGTGAAAAAGCCTCACAGGCCAGATTTACATCAAGTCAGACAAACCCACCCCCACACCATTTTTATCTTCTCTTCAAAAAGGTAGTAAGAATGCAAAAATCACATCAATGAGAATAAGCTGTTCCTGCAATCCAAAAAAACCTCATGAACTGATTATAGTATACATATAACTAATTATAAACATATATATATATGTTGTTGTTAGGTGCCATCAAGTCAGTTCTGACTCATAGTGACCCTACGTACAACAGAACAAAACACTGCCCAGTCCAAGCGCCATGCTCACAATCATTGCTATGTTTGAGCTCATTGTTGCAGCCACTGTGTTACTCTATCTTGTTGAGGGTCTTCCTCTTTTTCGGTGACCCTCTACCAAGCATGATGTCTTTCTCCATGGACTGGTCCCTCCTGATAATATGTCCAAAGTACGTGACACAGAGTCTCGCTATCCTTGCTTCTAAGGAGCATTCTGGCTGTACTTCTTCCACAACAGATTCGTTCGTTCTTCTGGCAGACCATGGTATATTCAATACTCTTTGTCAACACCTTAATTCAAAGGCATCAGTTCTTCTTAGGTCTTCTTTATTCATTGTCCAGCCTTCACATGCATATGAGGTGAATGAAAATACCATTGCTTGGGTCAGGTGCACCTTGGTCCTCAAATTGACATATATGTTTTTTTAACACGTTAAAGAGGTCTTTTTTATATATACACACACGCGTATGTGCATATATGTTGTTGCTGTTGGTAGTTGCCGTGGAGACAATTCAGATTCCGACTCATGGTGACCCCACATGTGTGCATATACATACACATATATACACAATATAATACATATAAGCATATACATACTTTTTATTTATAGGGAAGTTATACAGAAAGTATATACATTAAAAAATCTACATGGAAAGCATATTTTTTATATGTATTATAAAGTGTTACAGAAAAATAACACTGCTATCTGAATAGCATCTGAACAAGTAGAGACTTAAAAAGAGGACAAAATTAAGAAGCAGGATAATACAGCCTAGAGGAGAGTCTAGAAGCTCAGGGAAGACTGCTGACCGAGTCTTAGGTTTGCACAGGGGAGGACACAGTTTAGAAACCACCCCACCTTCAGTGGGACTCCAGAAGGGCTACAATCTGAGAAAAGGGTGAGCAGACACAGCCCTGTAAAACCAAAATAAGGTAATACTGTATGTCTGCTACCGAACAACAAAAATCTTTTCACTTTTCAATAGAAATGCTTTGAAAAGCCTACCTATGTCAAACACTAGTCCAACCAATTACGAGTATGTTCTTGTTGTTGTTGGGTGCCGTTGAATGGACTCTGACTCATAGCGATTCTATAGGACAGAGCAGAACTGCCCCATTGGGTTTCTGAGGCTGTAAATCCTTATGGAAGCAGATTGCCACATCTTTCTCTCATGTAGCGGCTAGTGGGTTCGAACCGCCGACCTTTCGGTTAGCAGCCAAGAGCTTAACCACTGGGTCAGCAGGGCTCCATCAATTAAGGATATGGTAATCAAAATTGCTGATTTTTTAACTGTTTTCAATTACATACCAAAATCTCAAGAACAGATCAAAACTCCATATTGTGGAACGCAACTTCATGTCACTTCCCCAAAAGTAGCATGTTCTTCGAAAACAGACAACTTTGTTAATATTCTTCAAACTCCCTGAGTTACTCAATAACCACAAGAGTAACCGAAAGCAGTCTTGTAGCAACAGCACGTAGGCTCAGGTCTTAATCTGAGCCTTGTGACCAAGCTTCACTAAAAGGCTCAACCTGGACAAGCCTCGGGCTTCTCAGAGGAAAAGGAATATTATTTTCTGAAGCCTGCAGTCACCTCTCCCAACAAGCGGGAGAAAGGAGCTACCTAGTTAATACCTTGGGCAGATTATTACCTCCCCAAGTCTTAGTTTTCTCATCTGTGAAATAGGAATCACATCATTCCCCTTCCAAGGCTGATACAGAGGGTCATATGTAGAACTTAAAAGAAGCTCTAGTGCCAGACCAGCAAGAGCCTGATAAATGCTTGTTAATATTATTGCCTCCTCCCTGCTCGCCTGCCCAGCCCTGACCTCCCACCCATACTGGACACCATAGTTCATCGTTACCCTAGTGACCACAGAATCATGAAGAAACACGAGAGGAGATGAAGTAATGCCTAGCTCCCATCAGGGGACGCGCCAACAGACCAAGGAAAACCACTAAGTAACAGTTGCCAGCTAACAGCCGGGTTATCAGATAAGCACATGCAACCCAAAGAAAATTTCTGACCCTACTTTCAAACCAGCTCGAACGGTCTTGGTTTGTCTCTTCATTCCAATTCTTCATGCATCCTTTATAATACTAAACGCTGGGGGGGGGGGACAAAACAACTGTATTGACCACACATCACAACCTCTACCTCACTATCACCGGAAACAACGGTATTCCAAATACTAGATTCTATTACTTTAAAGCAACATTTCCATCCCCTCACTCCCTCCAATGAGGGCGAAAAAAAAAACACCTTCCAAAGGGATAAAGTGGGAACCCAATGTTCTAATATAAACATGACAAGCCCAATTCGATCACTGCAATATACTTTCTGACTTCAGTACAAAAATCTTTTCTAACCATCTGGAGCTACTCCAGGCATGAGGCCAAAACCTTGTAAGTCCTTTTCAAAGTAAATGACAGATCAGTAACTGCCACATTGCTAATGCACAGCCAAAAGGGAGCACCTCATATCCTATTCAGTGCTCCCTGGAGTTTAACAAATGTAGTAAAAACAAAGTGCTTCCAAATAAATCTGCCCACTTTTCAATATTCCAAACTTAACAGCAATCGTGTCATTTCTGAACGAGGTGGCATTTTTTCAGGTGTGATCCTATTGCCCTATTTCACAGGCAGGAAGTAGGACCTTTTCCTACAAGTTTCACTAAAAAGAGCCATATTTAAACTAGAATGGCATCTGTGTAGCAGTTAATATTTCAGTTCTCCAAAAATGGGAGTCCATCAGAAATTTCAAGAGCCCATATCCTGCAGTGAATGAGATGTCCACAAAAAGACCCAAAAAACCCAAACCCACTGCCACTGAGTCGATTCTGACTCATAGCAACCCTAGAAGAGAGTAAAACTGCCCCATAGGGTTTCCAAGAAGCACCTGGTGGATTCGAGCTGCTGATCTTTTAGTTAGCAGCTTGGCCATAAACAGGGGGTCACATGATACACAGGGCAACGGGTGAACTAGAGATCAATGGTGACCTACAAAGTTGACAGAGAAGTCTTTTTTCACCCCCATGGCCAACAAAATCACTTTTGTCATTTACCCAATGAACTGTTACATGCCAGGTCCTACAGAGATGGTGACTGAAAAATCTCAAAGCTCTCAAAATCTCTGCCAAAAATATAAATCTAGAAAGTCCAAGACCAACTTCATGTAATATGTTACTGATAGTAAGAACAATCTAAAAGTCCAGAGGCTTACATTTAATAATCTCCCCCTGAGCACACTAAGTAGAAAGATGTCAACCAGCAATGGGTCTGGACTTCTGCAAATATTTTCTTTCCAGATTTCAAAGAAATGCAAGCTATCTCTGAAGTCACACTTCCCATTATCTTATCCTTTTAAGTAAAATATTTTAAAGCTTACAATCTAAAAATGTATCTGGTAGCACGCTATTTCTTACAAAGACTTAAGTCATAAGGAGTTTTATAGATAAGTGAAACCATAGCGAACCCCTAATTAAAAAAGTAAACTGCAGATAGGTCACAAAACCATATCACAGGCAATAATGGGTCTCATCTTTCTGATGAATAAACTACTCGTTAAGGATAAATTCACAGATTCAGAATAAGAGAGCAGGAAAAGGCATCAGCAGTCATGCCCATCGCAACGTTACCCAGCTCACCTTCAAGAAGCTATTTTTTGTTTGCCTTCAAAGTCTCATGAAATCATTACTAAATTAATAGTATCTGAATGTACTGAACCAACTCCAAATGGTACACTCATGTCCTCCCCTGAGAGCAGGGAAGAGAGCTGCGATCTTATCAGGCAAAGTCACAGAGAATTCAGAACCCTGGTAAGAGAAAAAAAGCAGAAACCTTACAGCAGACTTCTCATCACAGGAATGCATAAGGAGGATTCTTTGCCTTTAGTCTTTTGGACTAAAGAAGTGAACACTGACAGAATTACCTTTCCCAAGATTTCACAGGTAGAAATTCCAAGGCAAGTACACCATCAGAGAAAACTAACTATTGGGAGCAGAATGGGTAGGAGGAGAGGGCATCGAGAACAACTGCCAAGATTTTGAACCGAGAGAAGATGGAAAAGGACGGACAGGAAGTTTCGGAAGACATTTTTTTGGAGTGGGGGGGTGGGGGGTGTGTGATCTGGTAAACGGCAAACAATAGATTATTTTAAAAGACCCAGAATACAATGTAATTTTAAGGAACTCTGGAACACTTGGAGAAAAATCAAAACTTGCTTCAACAACAACAAAAAACAAGAAACAAAGTATCTAATAAGGAAGAAAGGGAATAAAAGATACAGGTGAACACAGGATGGCAATGGATCATTCATTCATAAGAGAAGAGAAATCTTAAATAATCTATGAATAACGTGATTTTGAAATAGCTCATATAGCAATTCCACTTCTTTCAAAGGAGTCACCGATAGCTAATGTTTTAAAGAAGAAAACTATTTTTTGACTGCCTACAGTCACTTCATTCATTCATTCTCCTCTCACTTTGGTTCTAAGTTATTCCACTACTTACGATTACATTTTCTCTCAGTGATACATGTGCTTCAGGAAATAACCAACAGAAGTCAAAACGAGAGGAGGAAAGAAGAGAAGACGAGAGAGAAAGGAAGAGAGACAGGGAGGGAATGGGGGGGAGGATGAAGAGGAAAAGAGAGGGAGGGGAAGGGAAAGAAAGAGAGGGAGAGGAAGAGAGAGAGAGGGAGAGGAAGAGGGGGGAGACGGAGAGGAAGAGAGAGGGGGGAGAGGAAGAGAGGGAGAGGAAGAGAGAGAGAGGGAGAGGAAGAGGGGGGAGACGGAGAGGAAGAGAGAGGGGGGAGAGGGAGAGAGGGAGAGGAAGAGACAGGGGGCAGAGGGAGAGAAAGAGAGAGAGGAAGAAAGGGAGAGAGAGGGAGAGAAAGAGAGAAGAGGAAGAAAGGGAGAGAAAGAGAGGGAGAGGAAGAAAGGGAGAGGGACAGAAAGAGAGAGGGGGCAGAGGGAGAGGATGAGAGAGAAAGAGAAGGAAGGAGAGGAAGACAGAGAAAGAGAGAGAGGAAGAGTAAAAAAAAAGTGCTTAAAAATACTATATATAAAATCAGCTCTGCCCAAATTGCAAAAATGGCAATCACCATTCTTAAAGAATTATCAAACAGCAACTATCAAAAAACAAAACAAAATCCCACTTTCAGGAAGGAAAGAAGTAGCAGATGATTGGGGTACTGGAGACAGGTAAGAGGCTGGGCGGGGTGGGGTGGGGGGTGGTATCTTGCCAAACCTAGAAAAAGAAAAGAATAAACTTACAAACAGCCTGTGGAGAGGGGGGAGTGGGGACTGATAACTTCATAGCAACACTGGCAGCGCACCAGCTTCGGGACATCTCCTTTACTGCGTACATAAAAAACTATTAAGGAAGTAAAACTGCAAAGACTTAAGCTCAGCAACAGCATGATCAACTCATGCAACCACTTTTCTCAGTGTCCTTGAAGAGGCAGCCAGTCTGACAGATAATTTAAAAAAAAAAAAAAAATCCCCACTGCCATCTAGCCGATTCCAACTCATAACGACCCTTTAGGACACAGTAGAACTGCCCCGTAGTGTTTCCAAGGAGCGACTGGTGGATTCGAACTGCCGACCTTTTGGTTAGCATCCAAGCTCTTCACCACTGCGTCACCAGTTATGTTTTTTGGTACGTGTCCTCCAGTAACCTGGTTCATGTATCATGCGTTAGTTTGTGGAACCGGAAGATTAATACTGGAAAAGAGATCAGAGATCTCTTTGGTTCCTTGCCCCGACTTAGTTAAGATTGTGTAACTTGTACAAACATAACCATTTCCTGTCCGCTGAACAAAGCAATTAATGGTCTGGGTTCAGTTTCTGAGATGACATAGGGGAAGAGATCAACCTGGACATGTCTCACTGCAGTTCATTTTAAAGAAAGAAACAAGGGAGACAGGAAAATGTAGAATATCACTGTTTTGTTGAATAGCAGCCATTCTTCCTTTATATGACCTTCCTCCCACAAGCAGATTGCAAACGACACACTGGGAAAGGAATGTGCTTCACAATGGCTCTCAGAGAATGTATCTACCATCCATCCCCTCCATTCATTATTAGAAAGTAATAGTGCCAACTCGGCCATTTTGGAGGGGAAAATAAAAAACTGATAAAGCTTTATGAGTTTAGAAGTATCCAGCTGGTCAGCATTCATATAGGATGGACTCTACAGAGGAAGGAGTATCGAGGAAAAAAAGCAGTTTTGGTCCTCACCCTGACCACTTCCCAACACTGCCCTGGTTTCCCTTCCAACAAATCACATCTTTTTGCTTAAGTTAGTTTGAGTGTGTTTCTGATATGTGTGACACCTTGACTATTACTGAACACTAAAAATCTTTCAGATCCCCTGGATGGCACAAACAGTTAAGCACTCAACTACTAGTCGAAAGGTTGGTGATTCAAACCTACCCAGAGGTACCTTGGAAGACAGGCCTGGCAATCTGTTTCTGAAAGGTCACGGCCTGGAAAACCCTACAGACAAGTTCTACTCTGAATACACAGAGTTACCATGAGTTGGAATCGACTCGACAGCAACTAATGACAAAAAAAATCTTTCGATCTTCATATACTTCCAGGCAGCTCAGTTATCCCTTTCAATCAAAAATTTTATACACTTCTCAGAACTGAAATTGGAACATAGCATTAAAAATAAAATCAAACCTAACAAGTTATCTCCTAGTTCAAAAACATGGCATCTCAGCATCAAAACAACATTACGTCTGGCTCTGTCATTAAGGCATTCATTCAACAAACATTTACTGAACAATTACTGTTTCCCAGACTTTGTCTAAACGAGCGCAGGAAAGACATAGTTCCTGCCCTCAAGGAAATTTATAGTTCAGTGAAGGACGATCAAGAGGAATTAAGAGTCCCCCTGCTCCTTCCCTTGCCACACACCTTTGTAGTTTCACTCAAATAAACAGTACTTCTAACTGAACTGAAGCCTCCCTAAGCGTCACGTATTGGTTCATGCAATCCATTGGTCCTACAGTCTTCTACCTTTTGTAAAGGGGAACTGAAAAGTAATGAGTGGGTCACTAGGGTTGTCTCTCGCTACAGGGGGTAATCAGTCTCTTGACTTGGGGAATACAGCGGAAATCTTGGTGTGGGTCCTAGTCATAAATGTAACCTACCCTCTGCCCACCCACCACCAAAACTGTCACCTGAAGGCCATCGAAACTGTCAACATACCACCTCCCAGACAATGGGACTGCTGATGTCTAAAAGAATCTATAACTTTAAGTTAAAATTCACCATCCTTCACTACTGTCATGGATTGCATTGTGTCCCCCCAAAATGTCTGTCAACTTAGCTAGGTCATGATTCCCAGTATTGTATGACTGTCTACCATTTTGTAATCTGAGGTGATTTCCCTATGTGTTGTAAATCCTATCATTACGATGTAATAAGATAAACTAGCAGCAGTTATACTGATGAGGTCTACAAGATTAAGAGTCTTAAGCCAATCTCTTTCGAGATATAAAAGAAAGAAGCAAGCAGAGAGACAGGGGGACCTCATACCATCAAGAAAGCAGTGCTGGGAGCAGAGTGTGTCCTTTGGACCTGAGGTTCCTGTGTTGAGATGCTCCCAGACCAAGGGAAGCCTGATGACAAGGACCTTCCTCCACAGCCAACAGAGAGAGAAAGCCTTCCCCTGGAGCCAATGCCCTGAATTTGGACTTCTAGCCTACCAGACTGTGAGAGAATAAACTTCTCTTTGTTAAAGCCATCCACTTGTGGTATTTCTGTTATAGCAGCACTAGCTAACCAAGACAGCTACCTATACTTAATCAGAGGTTCAAGAAGCCCTGGTAGTGCAGTGGTTAAGCACTCAGCTGCTAACAGGAAGGTTGGCAGTTCAAACCCACCCAGTAGCTCCACAGGAGAATGACCTGGTGAACTGCCTCCATAAAGATTACAGCTGAGAAAACCCTATGGGGCAGTTCTTATCTGTCACATGGGGTTGCTATGGGTTGGAATCAACTTGATGGCACAAAACAACAACAATTAGACAGTCACTACAAGATTAAGTCATGAGAACCCTAAAAGAAAACATTAAAGAATTAAGTATCAACTGGCCCCGTTCACAGCTCACTATGGGGGCTCTCCCTTCATGATGGAAGCATGGTCTGCAAAACACACGTATTTAACAAGCACCAGTCAATTGAGGCCAAATACTTCTCACAACTAATAGGAACTGACCAGCTGGCTAAAGCTTCACATTCCTGCAAACCCAAATATGTATTCCCTAAAACTGAAGGCTTACGTGTTGCTATGATGCTGAATGGGTTTCAGTCGAATTTCTAGACTAAGACGAACTAAAAGGCCTGGCGATCTACTTCGGAAAATCAGCCAACAGTCTGGCCTGCAACGAATCACAGGGATGGTGCAGCCCCGGGCAGCATTTTGGGACAGCGTTTTATACCATCATGCATGAGCTCACCATGAGTCAGAGGCCAACGTGACAGTAGCTAACAACAACAAAGCTGAAGCCTGGAAGATTTAGGTGAAAAGATGCCTAATGCATTTGAAACACTTCAAAACGAAGGTTCTCACTAACCAAATCAATACACAGGACAGTACTGAAAATAAGTGATACATGTCCTCTATTTGTCTAAAAGCTTTAATTCACTGGACTATAGATAAACATCCTCATACGCAATCATCCGGTCAGCATCCTGGAAAAAAATGTCATTAAGTTAAAGGTTAAGCAAGTTTATGTAGGCTATCAGGTGTGATATTTTCAATGATTACTTTTCCATGGCAAAACATGAACTACATATTGACTCAGAAAAATAAACAATAATGCCGAACTTGTATTTGTGTCCCGATTTCTGGCTAAACTTAAATATTCCAGATACATTTCAAATAGATTAGACAATGTGTAACAGATTCCAGCTAGCTAATTAATCTATACAACCACTTTCAAACCTAAGTTACCAATCAAGAAAACAATTGTTCAGATCAAAACATCTGACTCCCAAACAATCTGAGTATCAGGTGAAATTTCTCAAAGTCCTTTAACTCTGTTTTTATATATAAGCTCAAATTCCCCACACCAGGGGGCACAATTAGTGTCAGGAGCCCTGAGAACAACTAAGATCTGCAGCGCCATAAAAACTACTGGGAGGGCCTATAGCTCCCGGAGCCCTTACTATGGAAAAGACCACTAGAAAGCCTTGTTTTCTTAATAAGTGAAATAGAAATTCTGAAAAAGCTGAAAAAGCACCCCCCATATGTATTATGTCATATACTACCAGCCAAATGTATTTTACAAAACACCATACATGTAAGTTATAATACTACAGTTATTATAAAAGTCAAGAATTCTATGCTTTTCTCCTACTTTGGTGAGTGGTGTCTGGGGTCTTAAAAGCTAGCAAGTCGCCATCTCAGATGCATCAATTTGTCCCAACCACCTGGAGTAAAGGAGAATGAGGAACACCAAAGACACAAGGAAAGTATTAGC
>NW_004444046.1:6952020-6971612 GCF_000243295.1 Trichechus manatus latirostris | reverse complement strand
GGCCAACTCTTCAGACAAAGATTGGACTGGACTGTGGGACATAAAATGATACTCGTGAAGAGTGTGCTTCTTAGCTCAAGTAGATACATGAGAGTAAATGGGCAGCTTCTGTCTGGAGGTGAGAGGAGAAGTCAGAGAGGATCAGGAGCTGGGTGAATGGACATGGGAAATCAGGGGTGGAAAGAGGAGTGTACTGTCACAGTATCGGGAGAGCAACTGGGATCACATAACAATGTATGTACAAATTTCTGTATGAGAGACTAACTTGAAATGTAAACTTTCACTTAAACTACAACAATTAAAAGAAAAGAATTCTATGCTTTTCTTTTCATATGACTTGACTTACTTCTTTTGTAAGTACTTACTTACAATGACAAAAAAAAAAAAATAAGGAAAATAACTGCTATGAAAAACATTAGTGTTGATGACAACCAGAAGCAAAACGGTAACCGCTATAGGCAAACTGCTAAAAGTTCTAGAAATTAAGACAGAGGGAAAAAAACCATAAAATTTTTCACTTTTCCTATAAAGAGGTTAGAAACTCCTCATTTTTCCAATATATCATTTCAGGAAACAAAGAAAAAGCTCTATGTTTATTAAAATTTAAAACAAAAAAAAGTTGCCACTGAGTCAGAAGCCCTGGTGGCACGGTGTTAAAGCATCCCGCTGCTAACTGAAAGGTTGGCTGTACGAACCCACCAGTTGCTCCATGGGAGAAAGATGTGGCACTCTAAAGATTTACAGCCTTGGAAACCCTATGTCCTACAGGGTCGCTACGAGTTTTAATCAACTCAACAGCAGTGGGTTTGGGTTTGCCACTGAGTCAATTCCAACTCATGGCAACCTCATGTTTCAGAGAAGAACTGTACTCCATAGGGTGTTTGATTGGCTATGATCTTTTGGAAGTAAATTGCCAGGCCTTTCTTCCAAGGCACCTCTGGGTGGATTCAAACCTCCAACTTTTCAGTTAGTAGCCAAGCACTTAGCTGTCTGCACCATCCAGGGATTCCATTATAGTCAATGTAAAACCAATATGATGAACTGAAGTTATGGTGCTAACACTACAGGTTCGACTCAGTATGAACTACAGACCCATTAAGATAAGATGATTTATTTTATCTCCTCTATACACAAAGGGGAAACCCCGGTAGCACAGCGGTTAAGAGCTAAGGCTGCTAACGAAAAGGTCAGCAGTTCAAATTCACCAGGCGCTCCTTGGAAACTCTGTGGGGCAGTTCTACTCTGTCCTATAGGGTCACTATGAGTCAGAATCGACTCGAGGGCAACGGGTTTGGTTTTGGTTTATACACAAAGAGGAGTCCTGGTGGCACAGTGGTTAAGAGATCCACCAACCACTCCTTGGAAACCCTACGGGGCCACTTCCACTCTGTCCTTTAGGGTCACTATGAGTCAGAATTCACTCGATGGCAATGGGTTTGGTTTTCTGGTTTTAATTATACACAAGGAAGGAGCCCTGGTGCAGTGGTGCAGTGGTTAAGCACTCGGCTGCTAACCAAAAGGTCAGCAGTTGGAATACACCAGCTGCTCCTTGGAAACCCTATGGTTTGCCTGTATGGTGACCATTTTGCCTCTGGCAATTTGCTTCTCTGGCCATCATCAACACAAATGTTTTTCATAACACTTATTTTCCTCATTTTTTTTGTCAACATTAAGTACTTAGAAGTCATGTCATGTGAAAAGCACAGAATTCTTGACTTTTATAATAACTATAGGAGAAAAGTAAAGATACAAGGTATCAAGTTGCTAAAAAAAAAATCACTTTTTGAAAGATCTCATTCTGAAAGATTATAAAAGAAATAGAGGAAACCAAATCAGTCCTAAAATTAGGAAACATAACTCTGAAAAGTAATATGATTATGATATGGACAGACAGGCTCACATATTTTCTCTGTAACATTAACTAACACCAACTTTTTCTTCTTGCTATTGAAACCACCAAGTAATGGATTGCCCTAATGAATATACAGATTTTCTTCATCATGAATGCTTCATTTAAAAAGTACATTAACCTTCTGTGACAAAGCCTACTGTCAAGAAAGTTTATAGCAGCCAAAGGGATATGTGACGAACTGGGCAGTCTGCAAACATGTGGGAAAATGTCCAGAACTGGACAATAGTCAGAAAGGTTTTCTACACACCTAACTTGCACATAAATCCATTCATAATTTCAAAGTGGATACCGGCCAAATATCTCTATGATCAAGATTAAGAACTTCAAGTTTTTTAACATGACACTGTCTTATTCCAGACAAAGGATCGACCTCTATGTGGCACTGCATGATTTTTTTTTCTCCCTGCTAGTTAGAAAATTAAATTTTCTTCATTTCCAGCCAGGGGCCACTCAAACAAATCTAATGGGTGTAGACAGCATTTCCTGCCTACTTCAAGAAAATAATAGGATTGCCATTATTAACATGGCCTGAGGCATGCACTGAGGTGGGGCACTGAAGAAATTGACCTTTAATTTTCATCAGTTAGCCTGCACTGGTGGCCTGGTTTAAAAGAAAAAAAGAAAAGTGGATGTTATTTTTTCTCCAACATTAAGGTCTGACACTGGCTCATTTACCCTCCTGGACCAAGACAGGCTCCAACCCCCATCATCCTTTCCACTCAACTATGTTTATGTCTAGAAAAACCTGCCAGTAAACAACTAACTAAAACTCAGTTTTGTTTTTCTTCTCTTTCACTTTTTTGTAGCTAGGCTTCTAATTTGCAAGAAGTTGGTGAAGCTCAGGCACTTCTAGAGCAGAGAAAACTACTCTATTCACTGACACTTCTGCCCAACAATCTATGTCATTTTAAAGAAACGAGCTCCCAAACAACAATGAGCAGCAAAGGTGGCTAGAATTTCTAGCAACACTCCCAGGTCTTGGCCTTCAGTGCACTGTTCCCAGCAATGGCGTCTTTAGCCATGACAAGGATGAAGAACACTGTCTGAGGTGGTGACCCAGAGATGAAAGGCAGGTCTTGGGAGCCCCCATGGTTTCACCCTCTAATGTCAAGGCCTGATCTTCTCCCTTAAAAACAGTTAAAACATCCACAAAAAGGGAGAAGGAAGGGGAGGGAGTGACTCTCCTTTATTACAACCTTCCTTTGATCCTAGACTTAGAAGAGGAAGCAGAACTGCCATATATCTACTTAAAAAGGGACAACCTCTCTTTAAGGGGGCAGGGAGGAAGGAAAATAACTAAACAACTAAATACTGCTAGGCATTAAGACATGCTTTTTTCCCCAAAGTGCTTTTTACATATATCATTTCATTTTATGCCCACATTACCTTACTAAACAGCTCAAGTATGACTTTAGAAATGGAATGCAAAGCTGTCACTTGAACAAGGGCAATCAACGAGTCAGTGGGCAAGGCCAAGATGAAACTGATGGCTAGTAGTTACATACTTTCAAAGTAACCGGGGGAAAATCTTAAATAACTATCATCCCAGTAAGAAATATGTCCAACAATTACATCTGTCTGTAGCCAGTGAATAAAGCAATAAAATAGCAGCTATCACTTATTAAGCACTTCTTCAAAGCACTTATGCTGAGCCAAATAACCCTAACAACAATTCCTTTTTACAGATGAAGACAATGAGGCTTAGAGAGACTGAGTTACAGTTAAAAGTCAGAGATGCCATAGTTAGAAATTTGTATACTGGGGTCTCAAACTCAGGTCTGTTTCCACCCCACCATAAATAATGATTAACAACTTACCTTCCTACCAAAAACATCAATTTCAAACTAAGGGAGTAGTTTCCCACGTCCCCCAAACATGGAAACCCTACGTGATAATCCATTATTTATAGAGAGGGTTAAGGAATTCCCAAGAATGGTTTAAAAAAAGATGCTTCCTTTTCATCTAACACACCTTGCAATTAAAATCATTCTCCACTTTTCCATTTAAAAAAGTTATGAAAGATATTTCATGGCTAAAACTGAAAGTTACTGAAGATATACAAATCTAGCAATCTTTTAAAAAAGTTTTTAAAGGAAAAAAAAAAAAAGGTTCCTCACTAATCTGCCAAGCAGAACATCTGACAGCAAGCTAGACTTGTCCTTCTATTGAACTCAAGCATGACCCAGTGGAAATTAGAATTTGGAAAACTTGCCATCCCCCTTGAAATATAATAGGAACAAATTCACTCACCTTCGTTGGTTCTACAACCTCCCAAACCCTCGCCTATTCTCCTCTACACACTCCTACTATCCCTGCTCCTCACAAAAGCAAGAAAGAAAAGTCTTTGCAAAACTAGAAAAACTAGTTAATGGCAAACATTTGGGGCCCAAAATTATGCTAAATGAAATGAAGCTAAAGTAATTTAGTAACGAAATTCGTATGAATCCTCCATTTTTTTCCCCTTTTTAGCTAACTACCATGCCCTGATAGGTTTGAAAAAACTCCAGAGAACACTGAACTAATTTAAGAGAATTGAAAAATGAAAAAGAGCAAATAGGAAGTGACACTGTTTCCATGTTTAAATTGAGTATACCAAGCAAATGGTAAAAGCTAATACACTGTTTTAAAATTATTCTGTCACAGGTGTCATGAAAATCTGGTTAAAGCTATACAACAACCGCAGAGTAGGACTAAAGTATGTCCAAAAGCAAACAAACCTGGAAATAACTATGTTTCTTCATTAACATGAGAAATTTCATGGTAAAGTATCTATTGCCAATTAAAGCCAAATAAAACATAAGCTTTAAAATATTATCAATTTCTATTCTCCCCTTCCCTCATCCTTGTTTAAAAAAAAGACAGCAGTTTGAAAAATGAACTTGCTTTCTTCTAAGAGACTCAAAACTACTAATTTCAGAATAATTTCCTTAAAAATGAGTGTACATACACAGGCAATTTTTAATATTAATTATCTGAAATGAATTAATTCATTGATTCTGCATATCTGCATCTTTTGGTAATGACAGTGAAAGCATATGAAGGGTTAGATAGAAGAGGATCCAATCAATTAGGCAGAAATATACCCACCCCTCATTTCTCGATATGGTTAGGTTCCAAAGACCAGGTCGTTATGCAAAAATCGGTATTATGCAAAAATGGAGGATGACTACATCATTACATAACTGCCAAGTTATATCATTACATAACTGCCAAACCACTAAGAATCATAGTCCAGCCAACTGGACACATAACTTTAACCATCACAGCCAGCGTTATTCTTGCCTCACACCTCAGTGTTTGTTACCGCCAGACGTACGTCATTAATGCACAAAGTAGTCAGAGAGTAGATTTTTACTATTGTCATAAATGCAAAATGTCAGATGAGACAGTCGATAAGTGAGGAGTAGGTGTAAATACAAGAATATAAAACACTCAGATCCTAAAATTAAAACATTCCTTCTTTACAGATGCTTAAAACTGTTCTCTTTATATACTAAGTTACAAAACAGATTTTAAAAATTAAGTACAGGTAGTCCCCCGATTATGAACGAGTTCCATTCATAAGTCTGTCTTTAGGTCGAATTTGTATGTAAGTCGAAACAGGCATGGTTCGTATATAAGGTCAGGTAGTCATATGTTTGTCTTAGTATACAGTATACCTTTCTATGCATAAAACCCAGTAAAGAAACAGTTCCAGATACACTAAAACATCTTTAACATAATGCAGTAATAATAATAATGTTTTGATGTGTGTCACAAAGTACTGCCCATTTATTACTACAAACCATTGCGTTTACCTCAAACTTTTAATGTAACAAAACAGGCTTTACAAGTGTTGGTTCATAACTATGGGTTGTACTTAAACCGGATGTTTGTAAGCCGGGGACTGCCTATACTCTTTAACTACTAGTTCAATCCTATGGTAATCGGCATCATGGGGATCTACCACCCCCCAGCCCTGAAAGTCCACTTAAGGCAAAGGCTTCCCCGGTCCCCAACTGTACCAAGAGGAGGGCACAGGATCCCTTCTCTGGGGGTTCCACCGGCTCATGGACCGTTTGCCATTTACAGCCTCCCTCCTGACGCAGAACAGAAAACAAGAGAAGGTGGTTCTAACAGTCCTCAGCATTCTGCGGAAACATAATCTCCAGAGAAGCATACTGCTCCTTCTGGACAATGAGGAATATTTCTGTAAAGAAGCAAGGAACTGTTTTTAGGTTACACAGCCTTGAGGGCTACATCTTCATTTAGTCTCTTCATCCACACCATTCCACAAAAACACAAAGAAAAAAATAAGTCAGGTCTCACTTCAGAACCTTGTCCTTAACTCACCTTCAGTGAACTCACTTTCTAAAGATGGAGAAGAGAGCTAAATGATTTATAACAAAGGAAGTATTTAGGGTTGCCAGCTACCCAGGTTTAGCCTGGGCCGTCTGGGTAAGCACAGAACTCCTCTCAATCCTGAGGTCACCTTCAATTAACCGCAGGAGCTGCTCTTTGAGTTCTCAGAGATGAGACACGCTCTTGTCAGTTCTGCGCTCATCCCATCCCTTGTGACTGCCTTTGGTGCAACCCAAACCACCATAAACTATTAACCTTAAAAGGAGAGAAAGGCCCCCAGACACCCTTTTAGCTCAGTGGTGAAGTTACCTTCGAGGTTCACTGTTCAGCCTGGGAGTGGACAGCCCAGTAAAACCATGAGAGTAACGAGGTACAGGAGTCCAGTGATAAGGCCTAGAAGGCAGAAGGGGAGTAGGAAGCTGATGATAGGGAACACAAAGTAGAGTAAGGATACTGTTGATGTGTTGTGAGATTGTTAACCATTGTCACAGGGCAACATTTGTAGTAACTGTTAAATGGGAGACTATTTTGTCCTGTCAGCCTTCATCTTAAGTGAGAATAACAGCACAATTAGAAGAGCGTAGTCAATGTCACTTAAATGTGTATGTAAAAAAATTTCTGAAATGGCGTATCTTTGGCTATGTGTATTTTCCCCAAAAAAAAAAAAAAGAAAAGTTGAGAATTTAGAGGGTTAAAATGTTGTGGGGTTGTTAACCAATGTCATAAAACAGCATGTGTGTTACTGTTACATGAGAAACTATCTGTTCTGTAAGCCTTCACCTGAAGTACAATAAAATATTAAAAAAAAAAAAAAGGAGAGAAAGGGTTAGTTATTAGGAATAGGAGAATCTGCTTTTCCAGGTGCAAATTACAAGTACAGGATCTTACTCTATATAAGATGACTTAAATGAAGGGCATTTGGCTAGGGATGTAAGATGAACAAAACTGCATTACCAACTGAATGAAAAGGACTCTGTTATAGCGTTTGAATAAGGTAAAATTTCACTATATCTTAACCAACCGCTCTAGATTTTTCCCGTTCACTATAGGGAGTTTCTTATGCATTACTTTCTATTGCATTTCCTTTCATTCTATGGTTTCTCTCATCAAGGTCAAGTGGCTAGTATAGAAAACAATTTAGGAAAATCTCCCTCTTGGTGGATGTCCAGACTATTACTGCTTCAAAAATAAATTTCAGGTTTCTGGGCAATAGACAGGTTGAGCACATAGAGGACATTCAACAAATACGAAACCTTAGCATCCAGCTACCTGGAAACACAAACAGACAGTGTACCACATCTGGAGATACAAATAAGATATTTGATCTGAACTACTGAGAAACAGTGTGATACAGCTGAAAAAAAGTTCTAGAACCAAACTAGTTGACCTTACTCAATTTTTTTTTTTTTTTTTTTTTTTTTTGGCAATTAAATGAGATAATTTATCTGAAGAACATAGCCAAGGGACCAGTAGATAACAAATATTTAAAAACTCATTCATTTACCCATTTATTCACTTAACAGATACTGATTATGTGCTTTCTGCTAAGCATTGTTCTAGGTGCTGGAGATCCAGTGATGAGCAGGAGAAATAGTCTCTGCCCTCAAAGAGCTCACAGTCTCACTGGGGAGGCAGCTGATACATAAAGAAAACAAATAATATAAATAGCAGATTGTAATAAGTACTATGAAGGAATAATCAGGTGATGAGATAAAAAGCAATCTGAGGAAGGCACTTAAGATATTGTGGTCAAGGAAGGTCTCTTTGAGTAAGATATTTGAGTTGAGACCTAAAGAATGAGAATGTGCCAATCCTCTGAGGAGCTAGTAGTTAGTCAAATTATTTCAACCTTTTTGAGCACATCTTCTGATCAGTTTCACTCAGCAAACCTGTATAGGACACCTGGTATGCACCAACTTCTGTTGTGGACACTGGAAACACATGTAGAAAAACAGAACTACCTACCTTTCAGAGTTATTTTAACAAAAATATATATGGAAATGCCTGGTAAGAGGCAGGTGCTCACCAACTGCTGGTTGCTATTATTATATTTTATACCTGATTTGTGATCAGTGTTTGGAAGGACAGTGCACAAGTGTCCTCATTTCTATAAATTAACTTGCTTCCTTTCTAAGAGACTCAAAACTGTCAATAGCCAGCTACCATTTTACCCCAGAGAATATGATGATAAAAGCCTAAGTCTGAACCCTTCGATTCTGTCCTAGTTCCTAAATGGAGTCCTTTGGTCTAAGCACTCCTTACTTCTTTCCAGCCAGTGGTTCAAGAATTTAAAGGGATAGATTACCAAGAGAGCCAATTTCCCAAGTCTGGGTTCCCCAAACTTGTCTGACCATACCATTTACCTCAAACACTTGATAAAGTAAAGATTCCCAGGTCCCACCCAGACCTAATGAATAGGAGTCCCATGTATAGCACACACACACTCTCCTAACTCCCTAGGAGATAATTCTCTTATAAGGTATGGTTTAATTCTGCCTTCAAATAGCTGTGGTCATTCTCCTGAGGTCTTTTCCATGCCATGCACTGTGACCCTTTCCCCAATGCTTCGTTCAGCACTAAAGGGCACTCTAGCCATTACAGTCTAGCTAATCAACTCACTCCACTGGGACCCCAACATCTAAGCAAGGCACATTTTGGTTTTTTCTGTTCCTTAATATCTCCCTTCTAGAATTTCACTATAAAAGGATAATTTAAAACTCCCACAAATCTCTGAAAAGTTACCTCTTTTAAAGAACAATTCTCTTAGCTTGTAATTCTCCAACAAACTTCAGTAAACAAGCAAAATGTACATAATGGAAGGCCACATTTTTAGGGAGGAAATAAAAGCTATTTGTTCAAACTTTCTAACTCAATTAGCAATCTACTACAGACATGAAAAAAGTCCATGTATTCTCTGGAGGGGGTCCCTGGGTTGTGCAAACAATTAATGCACTCAGCTGCTAACCAAAAGTTAGCCTTTCTTCTAACTTTTCTAACTGGGTGGAAGTTCAAGTCCACTCAGAGGCACCTAAGAAGAAAGGCCTGGTGAACTATTTCCAACAAAATCAGCCATTAAAAACCCTATGGAGCACAGTTCTATTCTGACACACATGAGGTTGCCATGGGTTGGAGCTGACTCAACGGCAATTGGTTTATTCTCTGGAGAACTTTTATTTCTTTTAAATAGCAATAAATAAAGACCTACATTTGCACCAGAGTTGACTCAGGTCTTTGTTTTAATTTGTTTAATTAAATATTTATTCACCCCCTACTACTGTGGAAAAAAACTCAGGAAAGTTGTGGGAATACAAAATGGCTACAACACGCCCCATGCTTCAAAGGGATTAACTTCAGTAAAAGAATAATGACTGAGTGCCTGAGGAGAGGTATTAAGTTTAAACGGCACATTCGACCTGGGAATTCATCCCACCATCCCCTGATTCAAGGAACATTTACTATATACCCACCATGGAGGACCCTAAGTTAAATCAGTAATCACCCCTACACTCAAGTAGGGAAGACAAGGAGACAGACATGGCTGAAAAGGACAAGTATTCTGAAGAGCACGGATAAAGTGCTACAAGAGTTTAAAGAAAAAGATAAATTACCTAAAATGATGGCCCAGGGGCATAATGAAGATATGCAAAAAAGAAAAGGACATTATTTTGAGTAACCCAAAATCAGCGAAGGGTATCCTGAATGTGATGTAATATGTCTTCATATCTCTGCTGAATATAAAGAGACCGCAACTCTCCTCACCTTTTCATACCAGTTGGTAATGATCCCACCTCCAGAGAAATAAACAGACCACAAAAATGGCCTGCCATGGTTTAAGTTCATTCACGAGTCATCTCAAGCCATTTATATATTCAACAAAGAAAATACACCCACACATACAGCGCACTCACACGGTACCTTCACATCCTGACAACTCTATAACGTTCTCAGGAGTTCAGGAATTAATGAATTACTACAAATAGCAAATACTTTACAGGCCGTGGTATGCAATTTTTCCTATAGCTTCCCATATAATCTGTATATAAACTTAAAACTTTCCATTTGAAATTTTATCTGATATTTTCAGTATTCCTTTAGGGGTCTCTACAAGGAAATCGAAGTTTTTCCTAAAGTACTAAAAATGACAAAATTGAATAAAATGTTGAAAGGCTAGAAAAGGTGACAGATCTAACCGTACATCCTATTCCCTGGTTTCTAGATGACTCAAGGTGCAATGCAGGATGGGTCACTTTGCCCGTCTGTGCCTACATGGTCTACTGATATCAGTAAACTACCCAAAACATCTAAATACTAAAATATCTTTTTTTCCCTCCAGAAATCCACTACTTTTAAACAGTCTCCTCTTAAATTCAAGTCAGTTAATATAATAAAGAAACGCTCTCATCTCAAAAAATGGCCTAGAGGAATCTCCCTTTCACTGCAGTAAATGAAGAAAACAAATAATAGCTGTATCTACACATCCGCCTGCAGCAGACCAAAACCAAAACCAAACCCGTTGCCACTGAGTCAATTCCAACTCATAACAACCCTACAGGATGGAGCAGAACTGTCCCATAGGGTTTCCAAGGAGCGCTGGTGGATTCAAACTGCCGACCTTTTGGTTAGCAGCCGAGCTCTTAACCACTACGCCATCAGGGCTCCTAAACCAAGGAGCAGCAAACAAAGATTGCACTGGATAAATCTTCAATATATTGTTAAGCATCCTGATTCACTAATTTAGACTAATCTTTACTTCTATTGCTCTAAATTGCTTTTTTTTCTGAGTTAAGGAAGACCCCAATAGACGAATCAGAAACAGCAATATCTAAAGACTTTCTGTATTTTCTTCTTAAATGATGAAAAGAATAGAAGATATAGAATGTACAGAAAATCTGTAAAATACAAGAGAAACCAGAGTTTAATATCCTAAAAATACATTTCAGGCAACTTGACCAAATCTGAGCCCTAAACAGTCACCCACTAGAAAACTTCAGGTCTGAGTAATTGGGTGTAAAATCCATCTACCTAGAAAGGTCTGCATTAGAAAGTATTTTTAAAGAAATTTACTCTTATTAGATCTAAGTTCATACAACGCCTGGAACTGAGCTGCCTTTGAGGGTCTTACTTTAGTGAGTAGAGAAAGAGGATGCATAATGAGCTTATCTAAGTTCTAACCTCAGGACTTGCCACAAGTCTACCCAAACCAGGGCTTCTAACAGGTAGGAAGCCCTGCTGAGAATCTGCATTTCTAACAAGCTCCCACGTGATATTAATGCTGCTGGTTAGGGACCAATTCTGGGAACCACCAGGAAAGCCAAACCAAATCCACTGCCGTTGAGTCAATTCTGACTCAAAGCAATCCTGTAAGACAGAGTAAAACTGCCCTATAGGGTTTCCAAGGCTGCAAATCTTTATGGAAGCTGACTGCCACACCTTTCTTCCATAGAGCCACTGATGGATTCGAACCGCCAATCTTTTTGGTTAGCAGCCAAGTGCTTTCGCTGCTGCGCCACCAGGGTTCCTTCACTAGTAAAGCAGTGGTTCTCAAACTGTTATACATAAGAATCACCTGCAGAACTGTTAAAATGTAGATTCTGATTCAGTACATCTGGGGTGGAAATGCAAATTCTCAGCAGGAGTTCAAACCGAACAAACCGGTTGGAAGCCCAGGCCCCAAACCCAGAGGCATGAGGAGATGGGCAACCGAAAGCAGTAACGTTCTTAAACTTTTAACACCTGCTCCCACCAATCTGCCATCAAGTGCTTACAGGTGACTGAAAAATTAACAAGGTGCAAAACAAATGTCAACAAAAAACTCCAAAGCAAATAAATACTGTAGGCATAGTTGGAGTCTACTAATGGGGGAGGCTGGACAGAGTTGATTATGGTTGTGATCTATTTTGCATACAGATAATATGGCTCTAACTTTTGCTGGTAAACTGTTCCTAGTTCAAGCAACAGCACTGAGTAAATCAACATCTATCTCATGGCAGTCCACAAAAAGCTACAACTTCCAGGAGCCCTGCACCTCTGTGCAAAGTGCAACAAGCAGAAATAGCCTCAACCCATACTGCATTTTTACACTGCTTTTCAGTAAATTGATTTTTCCAACATGCTTAAAAGTGGTTTGTTCTCTTAATTAGGTAAATATTCCCCTATGATCTATTTAAACTTCTGAAATACACAGTAAAACCTTTTCATATAGACTAGAAAGGCAAACCTTATCCTAGACTTGCTGGGTAATTGCAAATTCCTAATTAGTTACATCCAGAACAATGGTGTTTTTTAATAGAGACCTTCTTTCACCCTGCTGTGGATAATCTGACTGAGTCCCTTAAGAATAAATTAAATCATGGTATTTCCTGGGATTTTAGAATCTTCAATTATTTCTCGAACACATCCTACATTTGCTCATGTATAAAGACCACTTTCTAGAATATTATTTCAATGGAGAGTTTTTCATAATTGAACACCGTAAGTTAGTATTACATCAACTTAGTTTAAAAACTCAGTAATTTTTTCTGACTGGCTGCCTTTATAAGAATATTTATCACTCCTTCCAACATCAAAACAAGAATCTATCAGAAGCCTTAAATCCTAATACAAATCTAGTTTTAAACATAGTCTGTAGGTGCTACAATTTTAACATTTCTCAAAAGTCACAAAGCGGTGAAGAACTGACGTTGCCACAACCCTGCCCTAAGTGTGGCGGTAGACAGCGTTCTTCACAGAACATTCCAAAAATATGAGTCAAATACCCCTGTGTGAGGAGAAAAATGCCTTACCTTTGCCAAAAAAAAAAAAAAAATCAGAACAGAGAATATTCCACTAAAAAAGAACCTAGTCTAGAACTTAATAAATGCCTTCAAAGTCAATTTTATTCCTGAGAATGAAATAAAATTGCATTTTAAACTCAAATATAATCATTTAATACCAGGGACATTTTAAACGCTGACACTTGCTAGAAGCTCAATCAATCAAAGCTAACTTTGGCTCAACACCAACTCATTCAATCACCACCCCCCCCGCCACTCGCCCCCAGTTACTTACAACTGAGGAGCCGTTTTAATGATATTATAGAAACAAAACACATTAGGAGCTGATGCCTGGACCTACAGTGAGTACTGGCAAGGGCATCTCATCAGCCAAGGGCATCAGAAATTACAGTCCAGCATTTACAGGAGGTGAAACTTGCACATGTCAACTAGGGGCAAAGAAAAGATTCAGGAACCAATCTGTTTTCAAATTGAGAAATATCCTGCCTGTAAATGGCAGGTCATTAGAATCTATCTACCTTACCCGATTTACACTTGGTGGTTTAAAAACCTCCCCAGTCCCCCACCCCACCTACATACCTTTGGTCTCCAAGAGGTGATCAGCGGCATGACTAAACCTGCTCCATAAACAACCCTCCTCCTGATGGGCCTGAGACTGGGGGCTGGGGCCCCTCATCAGCTGTACTTTGCAACGCGCTCAAGTACCATCAAGTCATCCTCCCGCTTGCTCCTGCGCTTGATTTCTACACAGCGGAAGACACCTGCCTCTGTCTGGCCACAGCGAGTCAAGCCTTCTCTGCCCTTTTAAAACACACAATGCCATAACATACTGTATATTTTAAAGCAAAAAAAAAAGCTGATGAGTATATTTTAACATATTCAAAGGCATTCAGAGTAAACTGAAGAACAAAGCTTCTCCTCAATCACCTAAGTGCATTCCCAACAGCTGTAAGAATAAGAATTAATGTTCACATGAAAATAACCACCAAAAACTCTTGTTTAATGGATTAGGCTTGTTAAGCAAAAAGGCAATTGTGATTTCTAAAGCGGAAACGCACGTAGGTTGCAAAAATTCCCCTACACTGAAAATATGATTCTTTCCCTCCATTCTCAGCTGTAATTATTAAAAGCTCAAATAATAGGCTTATTAAGGTAACATATAAGGACTAAAACATCATGCCTCTATCATTCAATATTGGAAGTTGCTATGAGACTGCATCTTTCCCCCTTCACCCCAAGGATGACCCTGAATCAAGTCAGACAGGCCTGGTCCAGATCAGCAATGCTATCCTAGCTATAGGCCGCATCTACAGGAAAAGTCCCCCAAACAGAGCTGGGACAACTTATGTATATTACAATTTTTGAGCACTTACAAATCAACTATTCCATTAGGAATGGGGAGAAAATAAAACACAGCAATGTAAAGCTTGAAGCTTTATTTACTCATCATAAAGGGAAAGAAATCATTTTTCAAATTGTCCAAGCAAAATTTGGAGATGCTCTGTGTTCCCGCAGAGTGAGTGTATGTAACAGTGTGTGTGTGTGTGTGTGTGTGTGTCTGTGTGTGTGTGTCTGTGTGTGTGTGAGAGAGAGAGAGAGACAGAGAGAGAGAGAGACAGAGAGAGAGACAGAGACAGAGAGAGAGAGACAGAGACAGAGAGAGAGAGACACCCCCCATGGGCCAGTTCTACCCTCGTATAAAGATTTGCCAAACACTTTTCAATAATATACCGACTCATTAACCCCTTCTGACAACAATTTGAAAAGGTGTTTTCTTTTTATGTTGAAACGAAAAGTGAGGCTAAGAGTTTCCACAGTTTATCAAGGACACACAGCTAAAAAGTAAAGGAACTCCTTGACAGACCAGATCTGATTTCAAACTGATGCTCAGATGTGGCCTTTACTAGGAGGCATAAGGATAGACTGCTAATCTCCGCCCATCTTTTCATCGTCATTTAAGATTACAGTAGATCTCTCCTTTGTATTAAGCACCTTAATGTCCTAACAAACCAAACCATACATCATGGGTTAAATCATGTTTCCTATATTTGTCACACTCACTAGGCCACTATAATCCTATTTATAACATAGTTCCTGGAAATAGTACACTGTTCCCAATGATCAGAATTCGGTATGAATAGGGCATTTTAACTATCTGAACAGTCTCATCAACTACTGTCTTACCTGAAGTTGAATTTACAATTTTCAGAGAGCTGGAGGCAATACAATTCAATGCAAAACACTAAAATAATACAGAACAATGTAATGATGATTTACTGGTGTAGGCTCTTCAGGATCATACAATGCAATTATCCCTGGGCAAAAGATTACTTTATCATTTCTCTTTCTAAAAGTGGCATGCAAAAAAAAAAAAAAAAAAGTACCAAGTTATTGGATATTTATGGGTGGAATTTAGATAAATGAATCGTAACTTTAACATGAGTTGGAGTTTTTACTATTTCCTACAAAATCAGAAAGTTGTTGAAATTCCTTCTACCAAATAGACTCTAAAACGCACTGGATTTTAAATTAAATCTACTAATCAGACAAACTACTTAACCATTAGTCACCAAAAGGATCTTTCCTGCTGTTTGTTTTAATCTTACTCATATTCTTCCCAATTCATGAATGAATCTAGAGTGTTTTACATTTGAACTTTATATTTTGATAGTAAAGCAGTGATTATATTTTAATTCTTCAGATTAATTTTAAAGCTACGTAAGGAAAAGTGACTGACGGTTCGGCCCTATTATTTATCTGACACTTATAAAGTCATTTGAAAAGAATCACTCAATGAGCAGGTAAACATGGGTATGAGGGAGTCATTTTTCCCCCACTATCTATTAGTGGCTGCAACAAGGGGCTCAAACAGCCAATGACCGTGAAAATGATGCAGGAGCAGGCAACACTGCATTCTGCTGTACATAAGGTAGTTAAGAGTTGGAGCTGACCCATCACCTAACATTAGCAACTTTTCATATTGCCTCCTTATTACACTAAAATAACCAACAAGCACTGACTGCTTTTTTCCAGCAATTTCTATAGACAATTATTTCAACCAAACAAGAAAAAGTCATTTGAAGTTTCTGTCCATCAGTCTTAACTATGATATGTAAGCATTTTAAAAACAACTGATGTGCTCATTTTATCCACTCAACTTGTGAAAGCAAAGTTGAGCTTTCAGCTAACTCGGCATTTATATTCCATTTAAGGGCTGAATCTAGGCATCTTCTGGTGGTGTGGAATAAAAAAACTGAACTAAAACCACTGCCATCGAGTCGATTCCGACTCATAGCGACCCTATAGGACAGAGCAGAACTGCACTGGGTTTGCTAGGTTGTAGTCTTTACGAAGGAGCCCTGGTGGGACAGCAGTTAAGCACTCGGCGCTAACAGAAAGGTCGGCAATTTGAACCCACTAGCCATTCCACAGGAGAAGGATGTGGCAGTCTGCTTCACAAGATTTCAGCCTTGGAAACCCTATGGTGCAGTTGTACCCTGTCCTATAGGGTCACTTGGAACTGACTCGACGGCAATGGGTTTGGGTTTAATCTTTACAGAAGCAGGCTGCCACATCTTCCTCCCGTGCAGCAGCTGGTGGGTTAGAACTGCCGACCTTACGGTTAGCAGCCAAATGCTTAACCACCAAAAAGCAACATGACCCAGTTCAACATGAACAGATCTGGGAGTCAGAAAGTTCTACACTGCACTCTCCAGTTGTGGTACCCACTAACCACAAGTGAACAACTTAAACTCAAAATAATTAAAATTTTAAAAGCAGTTCCTCAGTCACACTAGCCACATTTCAAATGCTCCAACAGCTACATGTGTCTAGTGGCTGCCATACTGGACAGCACAGACACAGAATATTACCATCATCAAAGAAAGTTCTATTGGACAGTACTGTTAGTAGCTATGTGATCTTAGGCAAGTTACTTAAATTTCCATAAACCTCAATGTCTTTGTATGTAAAATGTGCATAACATTTCATTTAAAAGACTGCTGTGAGAATTTTAATTAAGAAAATGTATAAAAAGCACAAGACATAACGCTTATCACATATTAGATACCAAAGAAAAAGTATTTATCAACACAATCCTATACTAGACTTTAAAGAAGCCCTGGTGGTGCAATGATTAAATGCTCAGCCGCTAAGGGAAAGGTCAGCAGTTGGAATTCACCAGCCACGCTGCAGGAGAAAGATGTGGCAGTCTGCTTCCAAAGAGATTACAGCCTTGGAAACCCTATGCGGCAGTTGTACCCTGTCCTATAGAGTCACTGAGTCCGAAAGGTCAGCAGTTCAAACCCACCAACTGCTGCACAAGAGAAAGATGCTGCCGTCTGCTTCCATAAAGATTAAACCCAAACCCACTGCTGTTGAGTCATTTCGACTCATAGTGACCACATAGGACAGGGCAGAAATGCCCTTCTTCAGGAGAAAGATGCGGCAGTCAGCTTCCTTAAAGATTTACAGCCTTGGAAACCCTGTGAGGCAGTTCTGCTCCGTCCTACAGGGTTGCTATGAGTCGGAATCGACTCCGCAGCAATGGGTTTAATTTGTTTTTCTGGAATCTTCACAGGAGCAGACTGCCACATCTTTCTCCCGCAGAGTAGCTGGTGGGTTTGATCCGTCATCAGCTGAGCGCTTAACCCCTGTGCCACCAAGGCTCCTTCTACAAGAATTATAGCATGGGAAACCCTCTGTCCTATTGAGTCACTATGAGTCTGAATTGACTTGAAGGCAACCAGTTTACATTAGACTTTGTCTATGACGGTGACCCTGAATAAACAAATCACTTCTGCTCCCTGGGCCTCGTTTTCTTAAACTGCAAAGTTTGGGAAGTTCTGGCTAATTCCTAAGGACTCTGTCAAATGCTACCATGTTAAACCAAGTCTTGAGCCAAAGGGGCACAAATTCCTATTTAGTAAACTACTACCTAGACTCCCAGAGCTTCCTAACTGATCCCAAGCATTCTTCCAGAAACCCCAGAAGACTAGCTCTCCAGTACAGCCTATGGTCTGATGTGAGCTATTTATATAGTTTGTCTTAAAAGGTTACTGGAATTTCTCTCTGAAATTGTATATACTGTAATTAGAAGCTACAGGCCCCTATTCCATGATGATATCTTGCAGTTTTAACATCTTTTTTAAAAGAACACTATCTTTTTACAGATGAAATTTTTTTTCTCTCAAAAGCATTTAAACCAAGACACTTTAAAAACGCATACTAGTTTAAAAATATTTTAATGAAAGATTTTTTTTTTTAAACCAGATATGCCTCATTCTTAGGCAGCCTGTGAGTGCCCCTCTGGTGTCTAAACAAATTGCGAATTATACCCTGTAGGTGAGGTCCAAGGAGCCCTGGTGGCAGAATGGTTACACACTGGGCTGCTAACGAAAAGGTTGGTGGTTCGAACCCACAAGCCTCTCCGCTGGAGGAAGATGTGGCAGTCTGCTTCCATAAAGATTTACAGCATTGGAAACAATACCGGCCAGTTCTACTCTGTCCTATAAAGTTGCTAGGAGTCAGAATCGACTCAGTGGTACCGGGTTTGTTTTTTTTTGGTTTTTGGGTGAGGTCCTCTTGCTGGGCCAGAAACATGCCTGGCGACTTTACCCTCATTAACAGCTGCTCCCAGGGAGCCAGGAAATGTACTGAATGCTGGATCCACAGAACCCCGTCTTCGAGAAGGGGGAATCAAAGGCCCCACAAAAAAAAAAAAAAAAAACCTCAGGGCCCTGAGCTATCGGCTGTGGGCCTCTTCTCTGGGGCGTTGGCTAGGCCCCCCAGATTCATAACTTTAACTTGGGGGTGGAGAAGCATTACTCCAGCAGCAGAAATCGGAACCCAGCGGTGCAATTTTGCCCAAGGCCTGAAGACTCAAAAAAAGTGTTATTCCAGAGCAGATTCCTTTTCTTCCGGGTCTGTCTGCACCCTCTAACTCTGACCACAACCATTGTGCCCCCCCTTTCCCAATGCCCCACCTATCTCCGAATTAAAAGCGGGGGGGCTTATTCCCTCTCCCTTAGCTTTCCCTAGCAGTGCCTGGAAACAGGAGGAAATTCAAATCAAATTAGCTGCACCTTAAAAAATAAACAGACAAGCAATCAGGGGTGCCCACCCAACAAAAGACCTCGCCGGTTCCAAAATATGATTAAGCTGAGAGTGAAGAGGGGGAGCGGGACTAGAAACCAACAGGGATGGAGAGATAAACGTGTGGGGTTTGGGCCCCAGCGTCCGCCCATCCCGGCCAAACTCCAGATTGTTTAAAGAAAACGCTGGGCAGAAGAGAAAATACGAAGCTGTAACTTTTAAGGAAGTCCGCACATGGCACGGTCTGAATAAAATACCACTGCTTCGCTTCATCAAGGATGGCAGGGTGGGAGTTGAGATTCGAGAAAAGCTCCAACTCCAACCGCGCACTCCTGGAAGCTTCCCCGCAAACGGCGCCACCGAGCGGCCCAGCCCCGTCTCCGGGGACGCCGGGCGCGGGACTCAGGCATTTGGGAAAGTGCGCGGGCACAACCCAAGACCCCACTTTCCGCCCAGAGTGACAGGCCCTTCCC
>NW_004444046.1:6913658-6951920 GCF_000243295.1 Trichechus manatus latirostris | reverse complement strand
CCGACTGACCGGAGCTGCGCTGGGCTACACACCGGTTCGCCCGCTCCTTCCCGCCGCGCCCCGTTCCCCCGCCCGAGCTTCCAGCCGCCTGGCTCGCGAGTCCGGCCGTGGCCGCCGGTTACCGCCCCCTGCCCGGGGGGAGCCCGGTGGGCAGGACAGGGAGGGAGGACGTGGCGTGCACGGAGGTGGCCAGCGGCTAGGCGGGGAGTGTCCCGGATAGGCCTGGTCGGGGGCGGGGGGTCGGAGCGGTTCCCGGGGTTGTGGGCCCGGGACCCTCCCCGCGAGCATCCCCGGGCCCTTGGCCCCCGGCCCGCCCCCCCCAACCCCAGCGCGGAGAGGCGGCCTCAACTTCCAGCCCCAATTCGCACGCACGCCCCCCTCCCTCCACCATATGGAAATCTACAGCCTCAGAAAGTGACACGTCGAAGATTCCTCGGCCCCCCCAGCCGCCCTCCCCCTCCCGGGCAGCGTTCCTGACGCGGAGATTCCGGGAGGGGGAGCGGATTCCTCGGACAAAATCTACTGAGAAGGCTCGGGAGGGCGGGGGATGGGGGAGCCACTGCCTAGATTTTTTTTTCATCCAGAGGAATCTACCCGTTTCTTTCCCTCCTCCAAACCCTGGCAAGCAGGGGCACGGGCGGAGGACCCGACCTTGGCGAGACGCAGTCCCAAGGCAGGGGCCGCCCCCCTCTCCGGCCCCGCGCTCGCTAGGTGCCCAAACGAGTGCAGGGCGCCCCAGCACTCTGGCGCCAAGTTTTCCCCGGGAAGCCCGACGCGCTCCCGGGACAGGAACGCACTTGGGCGGACTCGGCGTCTGCCGGGGCTTTTCAGCGCGCCGGGACCCGGCGGTCGAGACGCGGGGTCCGGGTCCCCTCGAACCCCCGGCTCCTGCGCGCCTTACCTTGCTCGGGCTGAAACCTGGGGGGCCGGGCGCGCCACACACCGGGTCGCCCACGCCTTCCCAGCCGGCAGCCCCGAGTATCCCTGCCGCCCCCTTCGCTGCTCCCGCCGCCGCCGCCGCCGCTCTCCTCCTCCTCCTCCGGCCGCGGCCGCCGCTCAAATAACTACCAGGAGGGTTTGATGGGGGATTCCGCCATGTCAATGATGTCGGGACCACATGGGCACTTGGGGTCCGCCCACTGCCGTAAACTACAGAGTGTAACCGCCTCTACAAACGCTTACTCGCAGGAGCTGTTGGCGCCTCATTTGCCCCAACCCTGCCTAGCTAGGTAGGTTCAACCAGAGTAAAAAAGTCTGAGGGTTAGAGGAACTAGTAACTCCTGAAAGGCGAGGACTGCACATTCTGCATAAAATATAAATGCAGTGTTTATTCAGTAAAAATAGGAGCTAGGGCTCGAATGACACTTTTTGATTTACACATGTATATTGGCTTCGTTTTATCCCCAAAGCAACCCTTTGAGCTATTTTGTCACTCCCTTGTTTATTTCCCACAGCCCTTTGTTCCTACAGCTAACATAGGGTGGACAGATTTTTTTATACCTGAATTAAAATGTCTGTCTCCCCCTGCACTCACAAGGACAGAGATTGTTCCTTACTCATATCTGTATCTCAGCCAAACACAGCACAGTGCATGGACCACAATAGATAATTAGATGATTGTTGAGTTTATATTAATTAAATCAAATTTAATGTGTACATGTTGTACACGCTCAAAAAGGTTAACAGATTGCATCCCCTCAAACCTCCAAATTATCCAGGAGATAAGAGAGCAGAACTCAGCCCAGAAAGGGCCTGTCCCACCGTAGCTGCCCAGGTGTTCTGAATAACTGCGTTCAGCCTCAAGTATTAGGCTCTAAACGGGATTCAGTGATCAGAGGGAAAGTATTATTTTCATTGACCTAGAAAATAATAATGAATCTTTGTCTGATAAATATATTGTATGTAAATAAATTGCTGTCGAATTGACTCAGACACATAACGACGCCATGTGTAGCAGAGTAAAACTTTGCTCCATAGAGTTTTCAGTGGCAGATTTTTCAAAAGGTGATCTCTGGGCCTTTCATTTGAGGCACCTCTGGGTGAACTTGAACCTCGAAATTTTCGGTTAGCAGCCCAGAACTTTAACCATTTGCACCAGAACTCCTTATTGTGCATAACCAAAAAAAAAACCAAACCCTTTGCCGTGGAGTTGATTCCAACTCATAACAACCCTACAGGACAGAGTGGAACCGCCCATGGGTTTCCAAAGATGGACTGGTGGATTCAAACTGTGAACATTTTTGGTTAGCGGTGGTAGCACTTAACCACTGGGCCACCAGAGCTCGTTATTGCACATAGTACTGTATTAAAGCCCAAAGAAGACTGAGAAATAACTCTTTGTCTTATGAGTTTGCAATTCCTTTGTGGAGATATGAGGGATAATGGTGAGTCCAGGCAAATGGAGCCCTCCCTTGTAATTGGCTTCTCTCCTGCCAATGTCCCTACCAGGGCTCTTAAAGCCATCTTTCTAAAGCGTGGTTCCAATCTTAGGTCAAAGTCCTGCATAGGGAGATAAAAAAACAGTGGTCCCCAGTGCCTAAAGTGTACTGTCCAAACTCTTGTCCTGGCATAGATGACTCATCCCATTTGGTCCCAAATGTACTCTCTAGCCTGTTTATTCAGCTTCCACCTGAGCCAGGTCCTTCCACTCAGCTAAACTCATGACCTCTCTGCCCCTTTGTACATGCTTTCCCCTCTGTCCGGAACGTACTTCTTCCACTCCTCTATCTTAAGATTATTTACCCATCCTTGAGCTGCAGCTAAAATTATTCCTTCCCTCCCCATAGGCTTATAGCTCACTGAGCATAATTCTTTTCAGTTCTTCTCACATTGCTCTGAAGTTGTAGTTTACCTTTTCCACTTGACTGGGACTTCTTCATGTTTGTATCTCCAGCATCAACCCAGCATTGTGCTTTGAATATAGTACCTGCCTTATAAATGTTTGTTGAATAAATTAATTGCAAAGTATGTGGAAGAATCTGAATGACTAGATAAATGGGCAAACCTCAGAGATGGAAGGTTAAAATTCAGGTGTTGAAGGAAGGGCTTGGCAAAGGAGGCAAGAGAAATTCAGAGAACAGAACTATCTGCCTATTTCTTCTGCTAGTCTTTCTTCTTATTAAGAAAAATAAGATCAATATATAACAAAATGCTTTATAATTTAAAATGCATGTTTATATATATGATCTCACTGTTTTGTTCATCTTCTTATCCCTAACACCAAAAACACCCGTTCTGGCACAGAAGAGAAATCCAATAAATGTTTGTAAAGTGAAAGGAAGTATGGTGTAGTGGGAAGACCATAGAAATTATAATCAGACAAAAGCCAGTGACCTTAGGCAAGTTATTAAAGTTCTCTGAGCCTTGGTTTTCTTATTTATTTAATGGGAAGATTGCCTTCCTTCTGAGGTTGTTGTAGGGATTAAAAAAAACTCAAGCACCTGATCCTCAATAAGTAAATATTAATACCTCCATGAATGAGTGAATGAATGAATGAAGTCTTCCTGGGAGGAGAGTTTTAGTACACAAAATTGAAAATTTCAAGTAATAAGGTAGGACTTTGATAGAGTGCTCTTAGCTACATGTGAAGAGATTAGATTTAATACATTGAGAAAGCACCGGGGGTGATAAAGGAATGAAATGATCAAAATAGGCTCCAAGGTTGATTATTCTGATAGCAGGATATAAAATCAGGCTTATGTCAGAGACCTTACATGGGAGATGATGAAGACTCAGACCAGAACGATGGTTCTGTAAACAGGAATAAGGACCTCAACCCAAAGCCATGAGTACTACTATCTGGTGTTGACGGCTCAAGTCGCCTGCTACCATAGGTCTCAGGTTATAGAACCAAGGTCATGTCGGAGACTTTGCCCCAAAAGCAGCTTTGGATCTGCTCAAAAGCAAAAATTAACATCCAAATGAAGGTGCCTGGAGGAAGTTAAGTCCTATAACAAAATGCACAGATTTGTAAACCTTCCTTCACCCATTCAATGTAGGTTGAATCATATAAAGACAAAGATTCAAAATCATGACCTCAGGAATGACCTCAATTAATTTACAACAAAAGAAATCCAATGTTAACCCATAGGAAAACATGAACATATTAAAACTGGAATTGAAAGGTTTCAAGCCACTAAACTTCTGAACACTTTTATAGTCTAAAAAAAACTTTTAAGTCTTTTTTTCTTTAAATTTTATTTTGTTGCTGTTGCGAATGTACACAGCAAAACATACACCAATTCAGCAGTTTCCACATGTACAATTTAGTGACATTGATTACATTCTTCGAGTTATGCAACCATTCTCACCCTCCTTTTCTGAGTTGTTCCTCCCTCATTAATGTAACTCACTGCTCCCTAGGGTTCCTATCCAATCCTTCAAGTTGCTGTTATCACTTTGATCCCATATAGATGGTTCTTAAAAGAGCATAATGCTCCAGGCAGACCTTTTTTTACTAGTTAAACTATTGTTTGGTTTTCAGAAGATCTGAGGGGATATTTTTGGTTCAAGGCTCAAAGGTTATCTCAGGGCACTGGTTTCAGGGGTTCATCCACCCTCCATGGCTCCAGAAAGTCTAGAGTCCATGAGAATTTGAAATTCCACTCTGCATTTCACCCCTTTTGATCAGGATTCTTCTGTGCAATCTTTGATCAAAATGTTCAGTAATGGTAGCCAGGTACCATTCAGTTCTTCCGGTCTCATGACAAAGGAGGCAGTTGCTCATGGAGGCAATTAGCCACACATTCTATATCCTCCTCCTATTCCTGACTCTCCATCTTCCTCTGTCGTTCCAGGTTAATAAAGACCAATTGTTGTCCTTGGATGGCTGCTAGAAAGCTTTTAAGACCCCAGGGACTACTCAACAATTTAGGAGATAGAACAGAAGCACTTAACATGTTATTAGGCCAATTAAGCAGGATGTCTCATGAATATAGTCTAAAGATTTTTAATGTGAACCTCTCTCTCGAAGATCACATAGAATCTGGAAAGACCCAGCAGAGTTCTCAGTATCTGTGTCCTTTCACTGCCCATAGCTGGAGTTTCTAGATCCTCACAGACAGGTTTAGTCTTGCCTCTAATCTTAGAAACCAATCTTGACCTTAGATAGATGGCATTAACTCTTTACATCTACTTCTTGTTCTAATGTCCTGAGCTAGATGTGACACCAACTTCGATATGGATATTGACAAAAAGCCAGTTAATCCTGTTTTGAAGAATGCTCAGAATTATTAGAGTACTAACTAGAGTAGAGGGCAGCCAGCTCAGTCAATAACACAATCCAAGAGCAACATTGCAACTTCAGTTAATTACAATTTCAAAAACAATTTAATCAGCCGAAGTTGTGGTTTCACCTTCTTTCCTATTTTCTAAGGAATGACAAATTTTAGCCCAATATTTAATTTTTTTTTTTTAATTAAAATACTTTTCAAGCAAGGAGATCTATCCCAGAATTATCAAAACTATTCAGGATGACTGTCAGAGCTCCTAAAATCACAGGGTTGATAGGGAGCTAAAGGTTTTGTACCTGCTCCCCCTTCCAAGGCAGAATCTTTGATCCCATGTCCATGGCATGGGCCCCAGCCCCAGCCTGAACACTACCAGGGAATGTGAAAATGTTTGTTGCCAAGACAGCCATTTATCAACTCTAATTCTGAACCAAGCCTTCTGAAACCCACCTCATTGCAACTTTCCCCCACTGGTCCTGTTTTGCCCTCTGGAAGAAGACAAAATAACAATACTCACTCTTCCACAGGGCTTCCTTTCCAATAAATTGACCATATCTGTCATTGCTTCCTAAAGATTCTCTTGTCCTAGATAATGTCTCTGGCACACTCAGTTCTTCATCTCATGGCCTGGCATCTAGATTTCTCTCCATCCTTTGTTTCTGCTACTCCTGGGGACGTGGCTTGTTCAACATCTCTGAAATTTGGGGCCCCAGATTCTGTTCACAATATTTCAGGCAGATCAGAGCACAGTCAAAAAGAGTGGTATCCTTTCCTCCTTCACTTTGAACACCACACTTCTATTATCACAATTCAGTGTTTTTCTGATTTTCTTAGTAGCCTCCTCACCCAATTATCTCACATTTATTCTCCCATGAAAAGTTGTCAAGCTGGGCATACATTAGGTATGCAATTTATTTAATTTGAATTGAGTTTAATTAATGTTAACTGATTGAATATTTCACTTTATTAAAATTTATTTGTAAATTTTATCCTCATATTCCAGACTACCTACGACTTTTTTGGTATTGAGTGTGCCTTAGGCTGAGTTCTCTAGAGAAGCAAAACCAGTAAAGCATCTATATGTATACATAGAGAGAGATTTCTATCAAGGAAATGGCTTATACATTTGTAGAGGCTAGACAATCTCAAGTCCATGGGTCAGACTGAAGGCTTGTCCTGACTCACGGAGCTGCAGGGGCTGGCAAACCCAAGACAGGCACATTAGACAATAGGCTTCTGGCTCATAGACTGCAGAGGCTGATGAATCCCCAGACTTGCAGGTAAGCTGGCAGGCTGCTGGCTAACAGACTGCAAAGGCTCACGGATCCCAAAATGGGCTGCTAGTTCAAGTCCCAAGAACCAGAGGTCAGATGAACAAGAGCTAGCTGCAGGATGCAGAGTGAGCAAAAGCCTTCGAGCCTCGCCAGAAAGTCCACCTATAGTGGATACAGGCCACATCCCCAAAGAACCTCCTTTTCAACTGATTGGCAACTCACAGTAGATCCCATCATGGAAGTGATTACATTATTATATGATTGCCAAACTTCACCGTAACTGCCAACCCACTGAGAAACATGGCCTAGCCAAGTTGACAAACAACCTTAATGATCTATCATCAAACAACATTTTCCAGCTTTGTGACATTGGTAAGCATGATAAGCATGCTCTCCATGTTGCCATCCAAGTAAATGACACCAACAAAAACACTAAACAAAACAAAGCCAAGGACTTAACACTAGTAATTTCTCTCCAATTGGAAGCAAAGTTAAGACAAAGTTATTTAGAAAGTTATGAATCTGCCTATCACACTGACTTATCCCAAACCACAACACCACAGGGGAGCACATAATATTGTCACCACTCTTACTCACTCTCACACCTAATTATTTCTCTTCCAAAGAGGTCAAGACCTCTGAATTATACCTGGGTGTCTTTCCAGTAAGTATGCTAAATACTGTCTTCCTCAAACAAATACAAAATATGCCCTGGTGTATGTACATATGTGTAGATATGTGTCCTTTAAAGAGAAATGGGGCAAAGAAATGCCTTTAGCTCCAGCAACATGTCTCAGATACAAAACATTTTTCATCAAGGGAACATTTGACTAGAAAATAATAAATTGAAAACAGAATAAATTTACTACAGGGACAACTGGGCCCATTCTGGTTTGTGAAGACGAGGATATTATATTTATATTTAAAATTGTTTTTCATCTTTTTTGTAGTTACCACAATATTTCTCTTAGTTCTTGGAAACACATCCTTTGGTATTTCATATATAATTTGTGTCTCAGACCTCAGCAGCCAGGGGAATAAATTTGGATGACATTATCATTAAGAAATAGCATTTCTCTGATTCTGGCACCCACCATCACTGTTGAACTTCCCACTACCCTTGTACTCTTCCCAGTTCTTTCTACAAGTTTCCCCATTGTTTATGAGCAATTTTTTTTCACCTTACAGAAGCCAGAGAAGCAGTGTGAGTAATGTCTTAACACAGCCAGAGTGGCTGTTATTGCACTTCCTTTGTGCTGAGCCTCCTGCTATTGTTGGTAGAACCGTGGAGAGCCCACCGTGGCCACGCTATAAAACCAGCATCACCCTTGGATAGAGTCCTTTCTCCCTCTCTCTGTGACATACTCTCTTACACTGATCACCAAATCAGTATATTGGTTCACAATATCTCCTGTTTTTTTAATGACTGTTCAAGTATTTATTGAGTACCTACCATGAGCCAGACACTACTCTGCGGATATAGCGGTGAGCAAGACAGACCAAGTCCCTGCCAATAAGTCTGATGGGCTTAGGGAGGCACTCAATAGACAAGCAAACAAATATGTACCTCCATATTAAGAAAACTGCTAGAAAGGAAGAGATCCAAAAAAAAAAAAAAACCCATTGCTATCAAGTCCATTCTGACTCAGAGTGACCCTATAGGATGGAGTAGAACTGTCCCATAGGATTTCCAAGGCTGTAATCTTTACGGAAACAGACTGTTACATCTTTCTCCTGAAGAGCAGCTGGTGGGTTTGAACCGCTGACCTTTCAGTTAGCAGCCGAGACCTACAATGAGGTTTTGAATGGCAGGAGTAGACACGTGGACAGGGCCATTCCACACACAGCTTTGTAGGTCATGGTATAGAGTGTGGATAGTGTTCAGAGAAGCTACTGCAGATTTAACAAGGGGAGTGACGTGATTTGATTTACGTATATAAATGATTACTCTGCCTGGTGCGTGGACACAGGACTGGAAGGAGGACTAGACTGGAATCAGGGAGGCCCATTAAAGTAGATCAGGTAAGAAATGGTACTGCTTAGACGCAAGTGGTGGCAAAAAAAAAGATGGAGAGTAATAAATGGATTGGGGATAATCTGACAAAAACTCACTGATTTGTTATTGAAAGCAGGGGAAAGGTTAGAATTTTTTAAAAATGTGTAAAAATAATTTTTTTTCCATTTTAACTTGCAGTCCCTCTACTCAAAACTCTTAAGGCTAACTAGAGGAAGAATCTAACTCACTGTCATGCTTCCCCTCTAAGGACTTAGGCAATGTCATTAGACCAGACTTCTGGCACAACTTGCTTCACTGAGGATAAGCTATTTCCCAGAGTCCCCATGGGCCACACTGCCAACTACCAGAGGTGCTCAGACATGCCTGAACCCCAACCTTGGACCCATGTCTATATTGTGCTCCAAACAAATATCCATGAAATGAGCAAGTTGAGTTGTACTAGGCGTGCTGCTTATGTTCCATTCTCAGCTGGAGGTAGTATGAAGTAAAAACTCACGCTGTTAACCTTATCTAATGGAAGGAGCACTTGTGAGGAGTCCCAGGTTCTGAACAGTGGCTTTGACTTGCTGTGTAATCTCAAAAAGATAATTTTACTTCTCTGGGTCTCAGGCTCTTTCTCTGACATATCTTGAGAATTTTATGTCTGGACTGGACAATATCTAAAGTCACTTTATCTCCAACTTTCTGAGACTCTTAGGGATGAATTACTAGTATAACATTTTTGATAACCCAACCATGTCCCTACCTTGTCCATAAAGGTATCGCAATATTTGTCTCCAGCCTTCTCTGCTAGTTTGGTAACTGTCTTAGTTATCTAGTGCTGCTATAACAAGTGGGTAACTTTAACAAACAGAAATTTATTTTCTCACAGTTTAGGAGCTAGATGTCTGAATTCAGGGTGCCGGATCTCGGGGAAGTCTTACTATCTCTGTGGGCTTTGAAGGAAGGTCCTTTTCTCTTTTGAGCTTCTGCTCCTGGGTGATCTTTGTGTGACTTGGCATCTCTCTTCCTCCATCTCTGCTCTGCTTGCATGTTTAATCTCTTTTATATCTCAAAAGGGATTGACTTAAAATATACCCTGCACTAATCCTACCTCATTAACAAAGACAACTCATTCCCATATGGGATTATAAGCACAGACATAAACCAAAAAACCCGTTGCTGTCAAGTCGATTCCAACTCATAGCAACCCCAAAGAGGTTAGGATTTACAACACATATTTTGGGGGAACATAATTCAATCCATAACAGTAACTATATCAAGAAATAAGATTAACATAACCTGCTTTGTTTCAGTGAACCGATTTAGCTCTTGGTGATTCATTCTTACTCTCTCTCTCCTTCCAAACTTCCAAGTATTCAGTAGTTATCGAGCTGTAGAGGGAATTGTTGCACAGTTTGGCAGATTAGACTGGGAGATTTTTCTAAATTCCATGATATAATGAAGATGAGGACAGTTTTTCAGCAAGGAAACATTATCATATACATTATATCAGAATATCATATGGCATCGACAGGGTCAGCCCTATGAAGAGGTGGCCATGTATACAGATAATTTGATCTTTCCTTGGTTTGTCAAATCCCTAATCAATCTGTGAATTGGGTCACTTTGAACTATCAATCATGAAATCATGATGTTAAAGTTTAAATGAGAGACAGGTCAAAATAACACTTTTACTGGGACATCATATCCAATATGATAGAATTTTTTGTGTGCTTTTATGATTACCATTAATGCTTACTATGCAAAGAGAGGCTGATCTTCCATTGGGCCATCAATGTTCTGTGCATAATATGACCCATTCCAAACCCATTGCCCTTGAGTCTATTCTGACTCACAGAGACCCAATAGGACAGAGTGGAACTGCCCTATAGGGTTTCTAAGGAACTACTGGTGGATTCGAGCTGCCGACCTTTCAGTTAGCAGCGAACCTCTTAACCACTGCGCTAGCAGGGCTCTGACCCTGCACATAATAGAGATTCAATAAATACTTGTAAATTCATTCTCTTCTCTTTCAGTGCTCCTTACATGAAAATCCCTAACAGCTCACTGTAGTAGTTTAGTTCAAGCCAAAAATCTTATTTTTCTTGATGAAGCAACATGTTTCTTTTATTTGACAATGAGAATTAGGTATTTATTGTGATTTATTTTTGCCTTGGTTGCTAAGAAAGTCAGAAATAAGTTTTGGTCAGAGTTATGGCAATTCTTCTTGGCCTAGAAAGGAGCCCTGGTGGTGCAGTGGTTAAGTGCTCGGCTGCTAACTAGAAGGTCGGTGGTTCAAAGCCACTAGCCACTCTGCAGGAGAAAGATGCGGCAGTCTGCTTCCATAAAGATTACAGCCTTGGAAACACTATGGGGCAGTTCTACTCAGTCCTATAGGGTCACTATGAGTCGGAATTGACTCCACGGCCCCAGGTATCCTCAGTCTAGGATTTCTGGTAAGACGATTCTTCCTCCCTTTTCATTACATTACTCTTATTCGCTTTATCTATATTTTAATGAACCTATTTTATCTATCCTTCTTTTATGTAATATTCTATCTTTATGAAAGGTGGGTATATTAAGGACTATTTTGGCTGCAAGTGACAGGGAACCAATTCAAAGCAGATTAAGGGAAATAAAATAACAAAGCTAGAATGGAACTTCTCCTGCTAAACCTGGTTTAGAATTCCTGAACCATAATAATACTAATACAAGTGAAACAGACTGTAATCTATTTTTAAATTACTTAGTTGATATATGACAGATCAAAGAACACATTATGTATATTTATTGTTACTGTTTTTGTTAGCTGTCGTTAAGTCAACTCTGACTCATCATGACCCCATCCATGTGCACAGAGGAGAACTGCTCCATAGGATTTCAAGGCTGTGATCTTTCGAAAGCAGATTGCCAGACCTGTCTTCCAAGGAGCCTCTGGGTGGGTTCAGAGGGTCAACCTTTAGAAGTCGAGAGCTTGACCATTTGCCCCCACCACCACCACCAGAGACTCCTGTATACTTATTAGAATATGTTAATACTCCTTCAGTTGCTTTTCATGTATTCAGCAACAACACTTACTGTCTGCCTTTATGTTAATCATTCCAAGGAAGATAAAGTTTAAACATTGTCTCTCTCCTTAGGGAACTTACTATCTATTTAAGTGATACTATTAGACATGGAAAAATAAATACATAGTTAGATGATGTGCTTTAAGAACTATTAGACTGAAAGTACAATTTTTGTCTAATGGGCCTTAGTTTATTCCAGAATGTCTAGAACTGCCTTGCAAACAACAGATGCTCAATAAGTATTTGTTGAATCACCAAACTGGAAATTGTATTAGCTGTACTGTGAGATTTTATCCTACCTTATTGTCTTTGTTTTAAAATATACATAGTACTTGAAATCAGAAAGAGTTTGCATATCTGAGAAGTATCTAAAAATTAGCAATCTAGATATTTCTGAAAGTAGGACAATTTAGATTCATTCAACTTTATGTCATGACTCATAAAATAGGTATAATGCTTGTCTTAGACTGGGTTCTCTAGAAAAGCAAAACCAGTAAAGCATATAAATATATACAGAGAGACACTGGAAAGTTCCAAGTTAGTGGGTCAGACTGGAGACTTCTCCCAGCTCAGAGGCTGCGGAGACCAATGAATGCCAAGATCAGCAGACAGGACGTCAGGTAAACTGCTAGCTCAAGTCCCAGGAACTGGAGGTCAGATGAACAGGAGCCAGCTGCAGGATCCAGAGCAAGCAAAAGCCCATGAGCCTTGCCAGAAAGTCCACCTATATTGGACACAGGCCACACTCCCAAGGAAACTCCCTTTCAACTGACTGACTACTCACAGCAGATCCCATTATGGAGGTGATCACATCATATCAGATCTTACGATGGAAGTGAATACATCATACTACTGCCAAACTACATCGAACTGCCAAACTACTGAGAATCATGGCACAGCCAAGTTGACACAGAACCTTAAAGATCACAATGCAGTATATGTGTGAAAACACCAAGATATGAACAGAAGTCACTTCCACATAAGGCACGTATAAAGACTGTTAATTGGGTAGCAGCCATGTGCCAATCTGGTAGTATTAGATCCTTATTAACTCACATTCTATCTAAAACCAAAACTGAACCAGTTGTCGTTGAGTCGATTCCACCTCATGGTAACCCCATGTGTTGCAGAGTAGAACTGTGCTCCACAAGGTTTTCAAGGCTGTGACCTTTTGGAAGGAGATTGCCAGACCTTTCTTTTCAGGCACCTCTGGGTGGGTTCAAACCACCAAACTTTCAGTTAGTAGGTGAATGCTTACCTGTGCCACCAGGGACTTCCACTCTACCCAAGGCGCTTGCTTTAAGGTGGCCATATTGAAGAGGACCACTGAATCAACACTTGTCCTGTATGTTGCACTAACCTCCCAGCATGTCAGAGCAAAACACATTATTAATAGGAGTACTTCACTGATTCTTATTATAAGCAATAATAACACTTAATATAGTTCTTTTACAGGTTATTATGTGCTTTGATTTACATTTCTTCATCTAATCCTTGTAAGGAATGTGTTATTATCATCATTGCCCCCATTTTATAGATGAGGAAACTAACTTGCAGAAATGACTTAACCTAAGTCACAGAGTAAAAGAGGAACAGAGCTAGAACTTGAGTTCAGGCAGGAATGATAGACAAAATATTTAACATTTGGTATGATCTTGTCTTAGTTTCCTAGTGCTGCTGAAAGAGAAATAGCAGACATGGGTGGCTTTGAAGAACAGAAATTGATTATCTTACAGTTAAGGAAGGTGAAGTCCAAATTCAGGGCATGGTTCTAGGCAGAGATTTTTCCTTGTCTATTTCAGCTCTTCGTAGCTGCTAGCAATCCTTGGTGTTCCTGAGCTTGTGGACTCACCTGTCTCTGTCTTCTGTCTTCCTCTTCCCCCTAATTGTGTCTCTGTGTCTATTATGTTCTTTTAGGAACTCTGAAGTGGTTAAATTTAGGACTCAGCCTACATTAGTATGATCTCATTAACACAACAAAAGAAAAACCTCTCTTTCCAAACAGGGTCACATTTACAGGTACGGGGGTTAGGATTTCAATACATATTTTTGGAGGACTCAATTCATTCCATAACAGACCTTGACACCAGCCTATCAGAACAAACACCCGCCTTTACACCACATAGATATGTATTGGTTGACTATCCCCCTGAATTCAGGTCTTATCACTCTAAATGGTGTCTATCCCATACTCCACAGGTCTCTTTTTCCTCTAAAACAATAATCAATGAACATAGAAAAAAATCCATTGCTGTCAAGTCGATTCCAACTCATAGCGACACTATAGGACATAGTAGAACTCTCCCACAGGGTTTCCAAAGAGCAACTGGTGGATTCGAACTGCCGATCTTTTGGTTAGCACCCAAACACTTAACCACCGCACCACCTTTGCAAATCTCACTGGTGCTCAGAAGACACTCTTGACTAGCCTCACGGTTCTGATGAAGAAAATTTATCCAAACACCATTTCCAAAAGTCATCCAATCAAGAGGTGAAAATCAATTTATTGTTTGCCTTTTTTTATTACAACTAATAGTTTCACTGACTTCCTTATTTCTTACTAGAGATTCTGAGTTGATAGGTTATTTTGGCCTCTAATAGACAGTTTTAAGGTGAAGTTTGCTTCTTTAGGTGAAACTGATAAAAAACTACTCATGAAGCCAGATGTGAGTCAGCACAATGCAATGGCCTAACAAAGACTGAGGCGAATTTCCAGCCTGCACTAAGAAAGCCAAAGACATAGCCAAAAATTCCGATCAACAATACCAAGGTTAAAGTTATCACCATATAGAAAGTGGTATCAATGGAGAGTTGAGAAAAATTAGTAGAGTGTAGTATCATTATGATAGTTATCGTTACTGCCTCAATAACAGTCAGACCCAGGGAATATTACGAAGTCAACATTTATTATCAAGGTGCCCCTTCTTCAGCACATGCTTCCCACGCACAACCCACCAACTTCCACTGCCCAATGAGATACGCTTCTTAGCCCTAACCTAAATGTACCTGCTTAAAGTCCATTCTTCAGGATCCTCTAAGTGACTAATCCTCATTAATTCCCACATTGATTCATTCAACTATCATTTCTTTCTTTTTTAAAAAATAGTATTTTATTGTGTTTTCAGTGAAAGTTTACACAGCAAATTAGGTTCCCATTTAATAATTTCTGCACAGATTGTTTGGTGACATTGGTTACATTTTTCACGATGTGTCAACATTCTCATTAAGTCCATTCTGGTTGTTCTGTTTCCAGTAATCTAGTCTCCCCTCTCCCTTACTTTCTCATCTTTTCTTTAGAATAATTGTTAACCTTTTGGTCTCATACTGATGATTCTTTATAGGAGCACAGTACTCACGGATGATATTTTTTATTTTATGAGACAATCTGTTATTTAGCTAAAGGGTGACCTCAGGGTATAGTTTCCACTCAAGGTTTGAAGAGTATCTCAGGGCAATGGTCTTGGGGAGTCTTCTAGTCTCAACCTGTTGAGTAAGTCTGGACTGTTTAAGAATTTGAGTTCTGGTCCACATTTTTCTCTCATTCTCTCAGGATCCATCTATTGTGGCCCTGTTCAGAATGGTGGTAGCAGTAGGCAGGTGCCATCTAGCTCTGGTGAGATGAGGCCATGGTTCGCATAGACTATTAGTCCTATAGACTAGTTTCTTCTCTGAGTCTTTGGTTTCCCTCTTTTTCTCTTTTGCGCCAGATGAGTAGAGACCAATAGTTGTATCATAGATGGTCACTCGTCAACCATTATTTCTTTACAACTCATTGTCTTGGTCCCTGGGTAGTGCAAATGGTTTGTACTCAACTACTAACCTAAAGGTTGGAGGTTTGAACCCAACAAGTGGTGCCACAGAAGAAAGTCCTGGTGAACTGTTTCCTAAAAGATTATGGCTTAAAAAACCCTGTGGAGCAGTTCTACTTTGTAACACACGGGATTGTCATGAGTTGGAATTGACTTCACGACAACAAGTTCATTTTTTATGTGCCGGGGCTAGATGTGTTATAAAATCAAATAAGACATGATTCTCACCCTCTAGCAGTCAGCGGGGAAGATAGCAAATGAAATGAATGACCACATTCTGTGAAGCACATGTTATGTTAGAGGTTAGTATAGGGTATTTTCTGAGCAATATGATAATATGGCTGGGAATGCCCTAAAGATCAACTCTATTCCCATGAAAACTTACATGTCTTCGAAATCTTAAGCCAAAGGAATATGAGCCAGTTCTGACTCATAATGACCCTATGTACAATAGAATGAAACACTGCCCAGTCCTGAGCCATCCTCACCATCGTTGCTATGTTTGAACCCACTGTTGCAGCCACTGTGCCAATCCATCTCCTTGAGAGTCTTCTTAGTTTTGCTGACCGTCTTCTTTACCAAGGATGATGTCTGTCTCCAGCGACTAATCCCTCATGATAACATGTCCAAAGTATGTGAGATGAAGTTTTGCCACCTTGTTTCTAACGAGCATTCTGGCTGTACTTCCTCCAAGACAGATTTGTTCATTCTTCTGGCAATCCACAGTATACTCAATATTATTCGCCAACACCATAATTCAAAGACATCAATTCTTCTTTGGTCTTCGTTATTCATTGTCCAGCTTTCGCATGCATGTGAGGAGACTGAAAATACCATGGCTTGGATCAGGTGCACCTTAATTCTCAAAGTGACATCTTTGCTTTTGAATACTTTAAAGAGGTCTTTTGCAGCAGATTTGCCCGATACAACACTTCGTTTGATTTCCTGACTGCTGTTCCCATAGGCGCTGATTGTGGATCCAAGTAAAATGAAATCTTTGACAACTTCAATATTTTCTCCATTTATCATGATGTTGCTTATTGGTCCACTTATGAGGACTTTCATTTTCTTTATTTTGATGTGCAATCCATACTGGAGTTTATAGTCTTTGATCTTCATCAGTGAGGGCTTCAAGTCCTCTTCACTTTCAGCAAGCAAGGTTGTGTCATCAGTGTAACACAGGTTGTTAATGAGTCTTCCTCTAATCCTGATGTCCTGTTCTTCTTCATATAGTCCAGCTTCTTGGATTATTTGCTCAGCACGCAGATTGAATAAGTATGGTGAAAGGATACAACTCTGACGCACATCTTTCCTGACTTGAAACTACGCAGTATCCCCTTGTTCTGTTCAAACGACTGCCTCTTGGTCTGTGTACAGGTTCTTCACGAGCACAATTAAGTGTTCTGGAATTCCCACTCTTTGCAATATCCATAATTTGTCATGATCCACACAGTCAAATACCTTTGCATAGTCAATAAAACATAGGTAAACATGTTTCTGGTATCCACTGCTTTCAGCCAGGATTCATCTAACATCAGCAATGATATCCCTCATTCCACGTCCTCTTCTGAATCTAGCTTGAAGTTCTGGCAGTTCTCCAACCACTTTTGAATGATCTTCTGCAAAATTTTACTTGTGTGTGATAATAATGATAATGTTCAATAATGTCTGCATTCTGTTGGATCACCTTTCTTTGGAATGGGCACAAATAAGGATCTCTTTCAATGGGTTGACCAGGAAGCTGTCTTCCAAATTTCTTGACATAGATGAATGAGCATCCGTTTGTTGAAACACCTCAACTGGTATTCTGTCAATTTCCGTAGCCTTGTTTTTCGCTAATGCCTTCAATGCAGCTTGGACTTCCTTCAGTACCATCAGTTCTTGATCATATGCCACCTTCTAAAATGGTTGAACATTGACCAATTCTTTTTGGTACAGTGACTCTGTGTATTCTTTCCATCTTCTTTTGATGCTTCCTGCGTCGTTTAATATTTTCCCCATAAAATCCTTCAGTTTTGCAACTTGAGGCATGAATTTTTTCTTCAGTTCTTTCACCTTGAGAAATGCCAAGCATGTTCTTCTCTTTTGGTTTTCTAACTCTAGGTCTTTGCACATGTCATTATAATATTTTACTTTGTCTTCTCAAGCTGCCTTTTGAAATCTTCAGTTCTTTTACTTCATCATTTCTTTCTTTTGCTTTAGCTATTCGACTTTTAAGAGTAGGTTTCAAAGTCTCTTCTGACATCCATTTTGGTCTTTTATTTATTTCCTGTCTTTTCAGTGACCTCTTGTTTTCTTCAAGTATGATATCCCTTATGTAAATCCACAACTCATCTGGTCTTCAGTCATTAGCGTTCAACGCGTCAAATCTATTCTTGAGATGGTCTCTAAATTCGGGTATGATATACTTAAGGTCATATTTTGGCTCTCATGGACTTGTTCAAATTTTCTTCAGCTTCAACTTGAACTTGCATATGAGCAATTGATGGTCTGTTCCGAAGTCAACCCTTGGCCTTGTTCTGACTGATGATACTGAGCTTTTCCATCATCTCTTTCCACAGATGTAGTCGATTTGATTCTCGTGTATTCCATCTGGCAAAGTCCACGTGTGTAGTCACCGGTTATGTTGTTGAAAAAATGTATTTGCAATGAAGAAGTCATTGGCCTTTCAAAATTCTATCATGCCATCTCCAGCATCATTTCTATCACCAAGGCCATACTTTCCAACTACCAATCCTTCTTCTTTGTTTCCAACTTTTGCATTCCAGTCACCAGTAATTATCAATGCATCTTGATTGCATATTTGATCAATTTCAGACTGCAGAAGTTGGTAAAAATCTTCAATTTCCTTATCTTTGGCCTTAGGGATCAGTGCGTAAATTTGAATAATAGTTGTATTAACTGGTCGTCCTTGTAGGCATATGGATATTATTCTATCACTGACAGCACTGTATTTTTGAATAGCTCTTGAAATGTTCTTTTTGACTACGAACGTAACACCATTGCTTTACAATTTGTCATTGCAGGCGCAGTAGACCATATGATTATCTGATTCTAAATGGCCGATACCAGTCCATTTCAGCTCACTAATGCCTAGGATATCAATCTTCATGTGATCCATTTAATTTTTGACCACTTCCAATTTTCCTAGATTCATACTTCTTACATTCCATGTTCCGATTATTAATGGATGTTTGCTGCTATGTTTTCTCATTTTGAGTAGTGCCACCTCAGCTAATGAAGGTCCTAAAAGCTTTACTCCATCCACATCATTAATTAACATCTATTTTGAGTAGGCAGCTCTTCCCCAAGTCTTTTGAGTGCCTTCCAACCTGAGGGGTTCATCTTCTGGTACTATACTAGACAATGCTCTGCTGCTATTCATAAGGTTTTCACTGGCCAATTTTCTCAGAAGCAGACAGCAGATCCTTCTTCCTACTCTTTTCTTAATCTGCAAGCTCACTGAAACCTGGCCACCATGGGTGACCCTGCTGGTATTTGAAATACCAGTGGCATAGTTTCCAGCATCAGAGCATCATGGAAGCCACCACAGTATAACAAACTGACAGATGCATGGGATTTAAAATATTACCTTCTTTAACCTCCCTTCAGTTTTTCATCTGTTTCCTGCTAGAACTCTAAGTGATACTTAATAATTCCTTGATCTCTATGGGAGCCCTGGTGGCGCAGTGGTTAAGCTCTCAGCTCCTAACCGAAAGGTTAGCAGTTTACATCCACCAGCTGCTCCTTGGAAACCTTACCGGGCAGTTCTGCTCTGTCTTATAGGGTTGCTATGAGTTGGAACCGACTCAATGGCAATGGGTTTGATTTTTTGGGTTTTGATCTCTATCAAGATATAGATCAAGTATGATTATTTTTAGAAGTCCTTTCATCTATTTATTTACCAGATATGCTAGCTCACCTTTGCTTAGTAGTGTACAATGGCTTTTAGTATATTCATGGAGTTATGCAGGCATTACCATAATCAATTTTAGAACATTTTCATTACCCCTAAAAGAAACAGTCCAAGCTGCACTGAAGGCATTGGCAAAAAACAAACCTCCAGGAATTGATGAAATACCAATTGAGATGTTTCAACAAACAGATGCAGCACTGGAGGTGCTCACTCGTCTATGCCAAGAAATTTGGAAGACAGCTACCTGGCCAACCGACTGGAAGAGATCCATATTTATGCCCATTCCCAAGAAAGGTGATTCAACAATATGCAGAAATTATCAAACAATATCATTAATATCACACACAAGTAAAATTTTGCTGAAGATCATTCAGAAGTGGTTGTATTAGTACATTGACATGGAACTACAAGAAATTCAAGCTGGATTCAGAAGAGGATGTGGAATGAGGGATATCATTGCTGATGTCAGATAGCTCCTGGCTGAAAGCAGAGAATACCAGAAAGATGTTTACCTGTGTTTTATTGACTATGCGCAAGCATTCGACTGTGTGGATCGTAACAAATTATGGATAACATTGTGAAGAATGGGAATTCCAGAACACTTAATTGTGCTCATGAGGAACCTGTACATAGACCAAGAGGCAGTCATTTGAACAGAACAAGGCGATACTGCATGGTAGAAAGTCAGGAAAGGTATGCGTCAGGATTGTATCCTTTCACCGTACTTAGTCAAGCTGTAGTCTGATCAAATAATCCAAGAAGCTGGACTATATGGAGAAGAATAGGCCATCAGGATTGGAGGAAGACTTATTAACAACCTGCGTTATGCAGATGACACAACTCTGCTTGCTGAAAGTGAAGAGGACTTGAAACACTTACTGATGAAGATCAAAGACCACAGCCTTCTATATGGATTACACCTCAACATAAAGAAAATGAAAGTCCTTATAAGTGGACCAATTAGCAACATCATGATAAATGGAGAAAATATTGAAGTTGTCAAGGACTTCATTTTACCTGGATCTGCATTCAATACCCTGGAAGCAGCAGTCAAGAAATCAAACGATGTATTGCATTGGGCAAATCTGCTGCAAAAGACCTCTTTAAAGTGTTGAAAAGAAAGATGTCACCTTGAAGACTGAGGTGCACCTGACCCAAGCCATGGTATTTTTAATTGCATCATATGCATGCGAAAGCTGGACAGTGAATAAGGAAGACTAAAGAAGAATGGATGCCTTTGAATTGTGGTGTTGACGAAGAATACTGAACATACCATGGACTGCCAAAAGAACGAACAAATCTGTCTTGGAAGAAGTACAACCAGAATGGTCCTCAGAAGCAAGGATGGTGAGACTACGTCTATCATACTTTGGACACGTTGTCAAGAGGGATCAACCCCTGCAGAAGGACGTCATGCTTGGTAAAGTAGAGGGCAAGCGAAAAAAAAAGGAAGACCCTCAGTGGGGTAGATTGACACAGTGGCTGCAACAACGGGCTCAAGCATAACATCAATTGTGAGGGTGGCACAGGACGGGGCAGTGTTTTGTTCTGTTGTACATAGGATCGCTATGAGTCGAACCGACTCGAAGGCACCTAACAACAATAACAACAATAAAAAGAAACCCTGCACCTCTTAGTCATCATCCCCTAACCCTCCTAACTCCTCCAGCCTAGGCAACCACTAATCTACTTTGTATCTCTATAGATTTGCTTATTCTGGACATTTCATAGAAATGGAATCATACAACATGTGACTTTTGTAACTGACTTCTTTTATTTAGCATAATGTTTTCAAGGTTCATCCATGTTGTAGCATATAACAGTACTTCATTCCTTTTTATTGCCAAAAAATATTCCATTGTGTGAATATGCCACATTTTATTTCTCCATTCATCAGTTGATGTATGCTTGGGTTGTTGCCACTTTTTTGGCTATTATGAATAATGTTGCTATGAACATTTGTATACAAGTTTCTGCATAGACATGTTTTTATTTATCTTGGTTATGTAACTAAGAGCGCAGTTGCTGGGTCATATGGCAACTCTATGTTTAACTTTTTGGGGAACTGCCAAATTGTTTTCAACACCATTTTACATCATAGTATCTTATTCTTGCTCTCCTTTTGAGTGATACAACTTTCTTTCTTTTATGTATTTAACATTTAAATACACTTATTTTGTTGACTTTTTCAAACTGTTGTTCCATTACTTCTAATTCTTGAGGGTGCTAGTCTTGCTATGTGATACTCTTGCTTGTGCTATAGTATTTCCTTAGCTCTAAGATAATGGCTTTTGAGTTCATCATTAGTGGATATTTCACTGTGAGAACACTGGAAGAGCTAGAATGTAGGAGTCTACCTCCAGATCAGCTCTACATTTGCATTTCTCAGGTACCCAGAGGCATTATCATCTCAGGACCATGTTTATGTTACTTTGTCAAATTAGGGGACTCCTGTACCGAGGAAATAGTATAAATTCCAAATCCAGTCTCTAAAAGATTCAGGAACTTGATTTCTCAGGGCAGACTTTCTTTTGTTAACCTAGAGTAGCCCAGGCAGAGACAAATTTCTTGTTATCTCATTGTGTTAATAAGTGTTTTTTTTTCTAGCAACCTTTGAGGTCCCCACTTCATGTAGAAATCTTATTTCTAACTGTCTACTTCCCACAGACCCAAGGATTCATTTCCTTTTCCCCTCCGAGTATTAAAATCAGCCCTTAGCCATTACTCACAAGTAGTATTCTCCTCCCAGAGCCAATAAGACATCAGCTTACAAACTCACCACTTTTCAATTATGGCACATGAGGATTTATATTTTTCTTCCAAACTCAAATACGCATTAAATTTTTTTGTTATTATTTTTTTTTCTAGTATTTCTCGGTGTTTATGGTGAGTTTTTACCATTAGCTTTGTCCCTTGCCTTTCAGGAACTGGAAATCCCTGATTTTCAAAGCAACTAGTATGATGCACTTTTATTAACCCCATCTTATGGATTGAATTGTGTCCCCCAAAAATGTGTGTCAGCTTGGCTAGGCCATGATTGCCGGTATTGTGTGGTTATACCCAATTTTGTGATCTGATGTAGTTATCCTATGTGTTGTGAATCCTAACCTCTGTGATGTTAATGAGGCAGGATTAGAGACAGCTACGTTAATGAGGCAGGATACACTCTACAGGTTTAGGTTATATCTTGAGTTAATCTCTTTTGAGATACAAAAGAGAGACTTGAGCAGAGAGAAGAGGGACCTCACACCACCAAGAAAGAAGCGCCGGGAGCAGAGTATATCCTTTGGGCCCAGGGTCCCTGTGCTGAGAAGCTCCAAAACCAGGGGAAGATTGACAACAAAGACCTTCCCCCAGAAGTTTCGACAGAGAGAGAAAGCCTTCCCCTAGAGCTGGCGTCCTGAATTTGGACTTCCAGCCTCCTAAACTGTAAGAGACTAAATTTCTGTTTGTTAAATCCATCCACTTGTGGTATTTCTATTATAGCAGCACTAGCTAACTAAGAAACTCCATTTCACAGATGAGGAAATAGGGGCATGGAAATTTTAAGGAATTTATTCCAGGTCATATGCCTAGCAAGTGGCATTGCCAGGATTTAAATCTAGGTTCTATGCCTCCAGAGCTAGTGCCCTTAGCTACCGTGCTCTGTTGACATACAGTATCCAAAGTCTGTGGCAAAGGGAAAGAAGAGAGTATTGACTTCATTCCCCAGCTGGCTTTTCTCCTGGCAACAAAATGCCTGTAGCAGTTCCAGACTTTACGTCTTTATACCACATTGTCCAGGCAAAGAGAAAATCTTTTCCAGTATGCCCTGAGAGAAAGCAAGTGTCTCTTTCTTAGAAGCCCTGGTAAATGCATCCTAGCATCTCATTGGCTGAGATTATGTTATGTGTCAATGCCAAAGTCAGTCACAGTGGCCTGGGCGAAGGGATATAGTGATTGGTTTAAGCCAATCTAGGTCCACCCCTAAAGCTCAGCGTGGAGTAAATTCCACCCAAACCAGTAAACAACAGGGGAGGAGGTTTCTCAAAGGAAATCTGAGGAAGTATTTTCAGAAGCAGCGGAATGGCTGCTTGGTAGCAACGGACATTAGGTGGGCAGAGAGGCTGAGGAGGGCATTCACTAATAGATAAGCAAGGGAAAAAGTTCGAAGTGAGCATTATTGTGAGAAAGCTAAGAAAGGCAGGCAGTAAATCTTTTATTGTTATAGTACAGGAACATTTTCCATGTAGACAGCCAAGCTAAAATATTTTTTCTGATTATTTTGTCTCTCTCTAAAGAGAGCATATTTTACTCTTAGACTAAAGAATGTGCTTCAGAGCCACATTTTCTGGGATCACAATCATTCCTCATCCTCAATTTACTGCAATCAGATTCTCCTTTCACCACTCGGTGGAAATGGTTTCTGACTCCCAATCAAAGCCTCTCAGAGGTCGAGAGAGGTTCACATACTGGGGCCTTAGCCAAGGGGGAGCAAGACCAGGGGATCTTCCCCTAAAATATTCTTCCAAAGTGTCATCCTTTGATGAAAATGCTTGCTGGACACAATGTGAAAGGAGGAGCCAGTGTGCTCATAATGCTGGAAATAATGCTCAGAGTGTGAGCCATAAGGCAAAAAGGGAGTCAAGGGGGATGGGGGGCTTTTTCATGCACTGATTTCTCCACAGACTAATGGTATGCAACTATCCCTTAGCTCAAGGACATACTTCCAGGCTTGCAGCATCTGATAGTAGAATCTGGATAAACATTGGAGTGTTTATATCCGCCGAGTACTAGATAGATATATTAAAAAAAATAAAGAATAACCCAGCAATTCCACTTCTTGGTATATACCCAAAAGAATTGAAAATAGGAACTCAAACATATACTGCTACACACATGTTCATAGCAGCCCTATTCACAATAGCTAAAAGGTAGAAACAACTCAAATGTTCATCAATGATGAATGGATAAACAAATGGTGGAATGTACATTCAACGGAATATGGTTCAGCCACAAAAAGAAATGAAGTACTGATACGTGCTACAATGTGGATGAACCATGATGACATTATGTTAAGTGAAAGAAGCTAGACATGAGCGGTCACATATTATTTTATGAAAAGGTAAATCCATAGAGGATGAAAATAGATTGATGGTTGTCAGGGTCTGGAAGGAGAGGAGAATGGGGAGTGACTGCTTAATAGGTAAGGGACTTCTTTTTGGGGTGATGAAAATGTTTTGGAAATAGCAGTGGTAGTCACACAACATTGTGAACATACTAAAAGCCACTGAATTGTTCACATTAAAATGACTAATTTACGTGAATTTCATCTCAATAAAAAATATTTTAAAAAGTTAAGGAATAGCAAAACAAGTTACAAAAATTGTGGAATAGTTTATATATTTAGTTAACAAATTAATGCTTATCACACTCACAAATATGTATATGTTATGGGGTATATACAGCCCTGCTTTACTGCACCCACCGACAATCCCTTCTCAAAGCTCTTCTGCCTTGACTTTGGTATCTGATGCTACACGTTCTCCTAGTTCTTTCCCTACCTCTTATTTTTCTTTCCCCATCTCATTCATTAATTCAGCAAACATTTATTGGTTTCCTACTTACCCGTGTCAGGCACTGTACTGGGATGTCAGCAGTGAACAAGACAGACACACTCCTGCCTTCATGGACCAGTTTTCCCAGCCTGGCATCCAAGGTGTATCACATTCCAGCTGGTTCACCTTTTTAGCCTTACCTTCGTTCTGCTGTGCACTCCCCCTGCCCTAAGCTTCTGGAGTAGCAAACTGTACATGGTGCTCTGAGCACACCAGGATGTTTCATGCTTCCACTGCTCTCACTTTCCTCAAGCTTTGTTCAGTTAGTAAAATCCTACTCATGCAACCCTCCTCTGTGAAGCCTTCTCTGACTTGCCCAGATTACAATCCCCTTATTCTGTGCTAGTTTTGTAACTTGCACATATTTCTTTTGCACACATCACATCCTATGTAATTAATTGTGTGCTGTCAGTGGTCTCTCTTGCAACACTGTGAGCTCTCTAAGGGGAGGTGTAAAAAACGGCGTGGGGGCAGTGTCTAACCTCCTCTGACTTCACCAGGGGGAAAGAGAATCAACATCAGCAGCCCAAGGTTTATTCCTATGAGGCAGGGGTCAGACATGCCTCCTCTCTTGGCTATCTGTACCAATTCTGACACCAACCATCCCTCCCACGGCACTCTCTACTTCTCTGCTGTGTTTGATAATTCATTGCAATGGCCACACAAAACTCACAAACCATACTCACATTTATGGGGTTTATTAGGGAAGTTAACAAGTTACAATTCAGGCTGAGAAACACTCAGGATACAGTTCTTCCATCAGGACAGACTTTCCCCAGCTATGCTCACAGGCACGCCTCTCCCAGGCCCTCAGCCTCTGGCCAAATGCACTCAGCTTTCTCTCTCCATGGGCCGGGAAGCCCCATGTGCTGTCTCCTGCTGCCAGGTCTCTGCTGCCGGGTCTCTGCTGCCCTGCCAGGTCTCTGCTGCTGGGTCTACGCCGCCACTTCTCACAGTCTTCAGGGTTACAGCTCACTCTCTGTCTCCTGGGTCCAGGAGCTTCTCAGCACAGGGATCCTGGGTCCAAAGGACATGCTGGCTCCTGGCTGTTCTCCCTTGGTGGTGGTGGGATCTTCTCTCTCCCGCCTCTGGAGTGGCTCATTTCAAGCCCAGTGGGATAGCAAAACTGATCCATCTCTTTAGTAGGCCAAAATTACCCTATCACATAGTCCCGCCCAATCACTTGGGTGGGAGTTACAAGATCATGGCTAGAAAAGCCACACAAAAGTGATCCATCACACCACAGGAGAGGACAGCTCTGTACCTCACAGACCTGAGCACAGAGCCATTATAGCATAGATGGTACATAAATATTGGTGAGTGGAAATGAAAAGTTCACATGTCAATATTTACAATAGTAACCCTTGCATGGTATTTTTAGTTCACTTTATTTCTTTACCTGCTAAAATCCATGAAAAAAAGATTAATGTCTTAGTTTAAAGTCATTAAAGAAATGAAAATGGATTAAACTAGTATACCGTTCAAAAGATTGTTATCATCTATCCATATGACACTGTATATGTTGTGTTTGATTTAAAGAGCAAATTTAAAGTCAGCATTAAAAGTTACAGAAGCCACTGAGGGAAGTGCTATTTATAATTGTTAAGTAAGGTTTGAAGCACTATCAAGATTTGATTATATCTTTTCTTAAGTATTATCCTTTAAAATTATTAAACATATTTTATTATGTAAGAAACACATTCTCAAAGTAATATATTCAAATAGTATAGAAGCATATGAAGTATATGTAAAATTTTCCTTATCTACACCCCACCCAAATGTTCATATCTTCCCCTTAGAAGTAAACATATAAATTTTTTATGTAAGCTTCCAGAAGTTTTCTGTGTGTAAATAAAAGTATATAATATAAATTCTTTCATTACACAAATGGGATGATATCATATTATGTCTATCCTTAGACTTAAAGTTAGTTTCTCAACCCATCCCAAAGCTATTTCATTCCTACACCTAAACTAATCGATTCTTTCTTTCCTGAAGTCAATACTGAAAGCTACATCTATTATCTTAAGATACTTGCATCTTTTTTATCTCTTCTGTGCCTATCTGTCTGTATTCCTAACTTGACCTTGTCCCTCTGGATGCTTTGTAATGTATAGGCTGGTCAAAGATGCAACAGAAATTGTTTTGCCTAAAGTATATAAAACAGCCACTATTTAAAATATCTAAAACATCCAATTTTTTAAATTGTGCTTTAGATGAAGGTTTACAGAGCAAATTAGTTTCTCATTAAACAATACACATATTGTTTTGTGAAATAGGTTGTCAACCCCACGACATGTCAACAACACTCTCGCCTTCTTGACTTGGGTTCCTCATTACCAGCTTTCCTGGTTTAAAAAAAAAAAAAAAAAAATTTTTTTTGTTGTTTACCAGAGGAGTCTTAGCATTGATCTCTAATACACTCATATATTTTAGTTGAACTCCTGCTCCTTCCACTCCAAATTCACACCTACATCTGTGTTATATAATTTTACCTTTTTCCATATTCGAAGTTTTATTCCAAGCTGTGTTTTATTTAATTCCACAAACATTTTACTGAATATATCCTTCTAAACCAGATCATTGACCTTGCCATACCTGGGCTCATAAGTCATTTCCATTTTGTATTTGTTCTATAATTTTTCTTCAGTTTATTTTACATTTATTTAAAAAATATTTGGGCAAGTTTATAATAGTGTGCTAATTTTACCCAGAGTAAATAAATCCTTCTGCTGGGCAACTGAGACAACTCCCCCATCTACAAACCATACTGCCAGAGATTTCACCAATAAAGACTCTCTGCTTAATACTAAGTATTGCCCTCTTCCTGCTGTTTTCTCTTAAAATGTAAATAACCTAAGGAAGTATAACATATTGTAAGTAAACTGTAGTGAGAGCATTTATATGATTTAAAGGAAATTAATATTTCTACTGGAAAAATTCTGAATGGAATAGGAGAACTGGAGTTGAAGTTTTCCCTGATGAACAAGAGAGCATAGAAAAGAGGACATAATGAACAAGTCTTACCTAATTCCTTGTTTTACCCAAGTCTGTCTTGTTTTTAGCTTGTTAAGGTTTTTTTTTTTCAGTGAAGCTACTGTCTTCACTTGGTTTAGGCAACATGAGACAGTGGAAAGAGCATATTCTGGGGTACAAGGGACTATCCTCTCTCTCTTATTCTTTCTTGCAATAAATATTTATTGAGCTCCTACTACATGCCAGACATGGTTCTAGACACTGGGGCTACAATGATAAACAAAACAGACAAGGATCCTTGCTTTTACAGAGCTTACATTACAATGGGGAAGGGATGGACAATAAATAATAAGCACAATAAGTAAATGATATATACGATATTAGCTGGTGATAAGTTATAAGAGAAAAAGAAAAACTAAAACAAGGTAAAAGAGATCAAGAGTCACTGGGCATAAATGGGCAGTTGGCAATGTTAAAACAGGGAGGTCACTGCAGACACATTGAGAAGATGTCTTTCGAGCAAAAGAGGTGAAGAAGTTAACCATGTGGCTATTTAGAGGAAGAACATTCCAGGTAGAGGGAAGACCCAGTGAAAGATCCTAAGATAAGAGTATGTCTGGCTTGTTCAAGGAATAGTAAGCAGATTACTATATTTGGAGTGGAGTGAGCAAGGCTAAGAGCAGTAGAAGATAAGGTTGATGGGGGGAGGGAGGAACGGGAGGCAAGATCATGGAGGGTTCTGTAGGCCCTACCTGAGTGAAATGGGGAGCTATTGCGGGGTTCAGAACAGAGCACATGAATGACCTGATCTGACTTAAGTTTAAAAGGGTCTCTCTGGCTGCTGCTTGGAAATAGAGTGTTCTGGGCAAGAGCAAAAGCAGAGATACCAGTTATGAGACTATTACAGTAATCTGAACACATACAGAAAACAAAAATCCTCACAACTGGACCAATAAACAACATGATAAACAGAGAAAATATTAAAGTTGTCAAGGATTTCATTTTATTTGGATCTATAATCAATGCTCATGGAAGCAGCAATTAAGAAATCAAATGACGCATTGCAGTGGGCAAATCTGCTGTAAAAGATTTCTTTCAAGTGTTAAAAGCAAAGATGTCACTTTGAGGACTAAGGTGCACCTGACTCAAGCCATGGTATTTTCAATCGCCTCATATGCATGCGAAAGCCGGGAAATGAATAGGACAATGAATAAGGAAGACCAAAGAAGAATTGATGTCTTTGAATTATGGAGTTGGCGAAGAATATTGAATATACCATGGGCTGCCAGAAGAATGACCGAATCTGTCTTGGAAGAAGTACAACCAGAGAGTTCCTTAGAAGAGAGGATAGCAAGACTTTATCTCATGTACTTTGGGCATGTTATCAGGAGGGATCAGTCCCTCGAGTAGGACATCATGCTTGGTAAAGTAGAGGGTCAGCAGAAGAGAGGAGGACCCTCAACAAGATGGATTGACACAGCGGTTGCAACAATGGGCTCAAACATAGCAACGATTGTGAGAATGGCACAGGATTGGGCAGTGTTTCGTTCTATTGTACATAGGGTTCTATGAGTCGGAACAGACTTGATGACACCTAACAACAACAGATTACTTTCGCCTTTCCTAACAATTTCATGGAAATTCACTGCCAGTCTAAATTTTTTTTCCCTTTACAAATAACTTATGTTTTCTGTCTGGAAACATGTTAGATTTTCTCTTTATCCTTAGGTAAATAATAACAGAAAACACTTAGAGAGTGCTTATTCTGTGCTAGGAAATACTCAAAGCATTTCACCTATAGTAATACATCTAATCATCCCAGCAACACTTTGAAACTATTACAATTGCTGCCCCTATTTTACAGATGAGAAAACTGAGGAAAAGAGAGGTTAGATAACCTGCCTAAGATCACACAGTAGGGCCAGAATAAATGGGGGGAGGATGGAAGGGGGTGGGGTGGGGGAGAGGGAGGGTAAGGGGGAGGAAGAAGAGAACACAAGTGATCAAATAAAATGTAAAAGCTGTTTTAAAGACACTGTGTTTTATAGAATGTTTGGAATCTGAAAAGAGAAATTGTGTCAAGGATGATGAATTTGCTTAGATACTAGTGCCTCGATATGTTCAGAAAAAGAGAAAACTAATTGAAGAAAATTGTATGGGCCCAATGCAGGGAGACTGCAGTGTGGTAGATCTCATCACATCCCTCCTAAAACTTACTGAGAAGAAAACACGAAATCTATCTGTCATGGATTGAGTTGTGTCCCCCAAAAATATCTGTCAGCTTGGCTGGGTCATGATTCCCAGTATTGTATGATTGTGTTATCTGATGTGATTTCCTTATGTGTTGTAAACTCTACCACTATGATGAGATTATATGTGATCTCCTCATGTGTTATAAATTCTATCACTGTGATGAGGTTATACTGACGAGACTGACGAGATTAGTGTCTTAATGCAATCTCTTTTGAGATATAAAAGAGAGAAGCGAGCAGAGACACAATGGGAACCTCATACGACCAAGAAAGCAGTGCCGGGAGCAGAGCGTGTCCTGTGGACCTGAGGTTCCTACGCAGAGAAGCTCCCAGACCAAAGGAAGATTGATGACACAGACCTTCCTCTAGAGTCAACAGAGAAAGCGTTCCCCTGGAGCTCATGCCCTGAATTTGGACTTGTAGCCTACTGGACTGTGAGAGAATAAATTTCTCTTTGTAAAGCCATCCACTTGTGGTATTTCTGTTGGAGCAACACTAGGTGACTGAGACACTGTCCCTGGCCTATTTGGCCTTGCGCGATTTGGGCCGCTATATACCTCCCCACTGTAAACACATATTTTTCTTTGTTTTTCTTTAAATTTATCACCTTTCCAGATCTTGCCTTCCTGCAGAAGCCACACATCTTTTCTAGTTCCTCTTTTATCCAGAGTAGAAACTACATCAAATAGGAATGGCTGAAGAGCTGGCAATGTTTAACCTGCAGGAGAGGAGACTTTGGTTGGGGGGTGGGTGAAGGAAACCATTGATAGAGACCTCTCCAAATATTTGGAGAGCTAGCAAATGAAAGAAGCCTGTGGCTTAAGAGCAGAGGTTGGATGTGGGGGCGGAGAAGGAGGCATGGGAGAGAGAGCGGGAGATAGCCAGGCACATTCTCCAAAACTATTGCCTTATCTCCAAACGTTTAAAAATCGACTTTATTGAGGCATAGTTTACATATAATAAAAAGTATCTATTTTAAGTATACATTTTCACGAGTTTTGACAAACGTGTACATCCATGTAACTACTTCAATCAAGGTACAGTACATTCATTTCTATCACCCCACACAGTTCCCTCTGCTCCATTGCAGTCACCACTGCCACCCTCAGCCCAAGGCAACCACTAATCTGATTTGGAAGAAGTACAGCCAGAATGCTCCTTAGAAGCAAGGTGATGAGACTTCTTCTCATGCACTTTGCATATATTATCAGGAGGGACCCACCCCTGGAGAAGGACATCATGCTTGGTAAAGTAGATGGTCAGCGAAAAAGAGGAAAACCCTCAAAAAGATGGATTGACACAGTGGTTGCAACAATGGGCTGAAACATAGCAACAATTGTGAGGATGGTGCAGGACTTGGCAGTGTTTTCTTCTGCTGTACATGAGGTCAGAATCAACTTGACGGCACCTAACAACAACAAATTACTTTTGCTTTTTCTAACAATTTCATAGAAATGTAATTATACATTCTGTAACTGGCTTCCTTCGCTCAGCACGATGTTTTTGAGATTCATCATGTATTAGTAATTCATTTCTGTTTATTGCTGAGTAGTAGACCATTGAATAAAACCAAACCAAACCCGCCGTTGAGTTGATTCCAACTGACAACAACCCTACAGGATAGAGCAGAACTGCCCCAGAGGGTTTCCAAGGAGCCGATGGTGGATTCTAACTGCTGGCATTTTGGTTAGCAGCCGAGCTCTTAACCACTGCGCCACCAGGGCCCCGACCATTGAATAGACATACCAAATTTGTTTATTTGTTGATGAACATTTAGGTTTCTCTCAAATTTTTGTCTTGAAGCTGCTATGAACATTGACGTGCAAATGTTTGTTATACATCTGTTTTCATTTCTCTTGAGTAAGGAGTGAAATTGCTAGGTTACATGGTCAGTGCACAATTAACTTTTTAAGAAACTGGCAAATTCTCTGCCAGAATGGGTGTGGCTATTTTGCTGTCCCACCAGCAGTGTATGTATTCCAGTTGTTCCACATCCTCGATAAAAGTTAGAATTGTAAGTCTTTTTAAATTGTAACTTTTCTTGTAGTTAATGTGGTAGTATCTCATTGTGATTTTAATTTGCACTTTCCTGATGACTGATGATGATAAGGAGCCCTGGTGGCACAGTGGTTAAGAGTTCAGCTGCTAACCAAAAGGTTGGCAGTTCGAATCCACCAGCTGCTCCTTAGAAAACTTATGGGGCAGTTCTACTCTGTCATATAGGGTCTCTGTGAGTCAGAATTGTCTTGACAGCAATGGATTTAATGACGGTAAGCATTTTTTTTCATGTGTTTATTTACTATTCATATACTTTTTTTGAGTGAAGTATCTATTCAAATCTTTTGCCCATTTTTCATGATTTGTTTGTCTTTTTATTGAGTTGTAGGCATTTTTATATTATCTGGATAGAAGTCCTTTTTCAGGCTTATGTTTTGCAAATATTTCCTCCAAATCATGACTTGACTTTTTACTTTCCTAATGGTATCTTTTGAAGAGTAAATGTTTTTATTCTTGATGAAATCCGATTTACCAAGTTCTTTCTACTATGGTTCATGCTTTTTGTATCCTATCCAAAAAAAAAATCTTTGCGTAACTAAAAGCACAAATGCTTTTTTCTAGAAGTCTTGTTATTTAACTCTTATACTTAGATCTATGATCCATTTTGAGGTGAGTTTTGAATACGTTGTGAGGTAAAGATTGAGGTTCCTATTTTTTGCATATGAAAATCCAGTTGTTCCACCATCATTTGTTAAAAAGAATATTATTTCATTGTTGAATTACCTTAGTATCTTTGTCTAAAATCAAATGGTCATTTATGTATGGGTTTATTTCTGGACTCTGTAGTCTGTTTCATTGATTTCTATGTCTATCCTTATATCATCACCATAGACTCGGTTAATGTAGCTTTCTATTAAATCTTGAACCCAGGTAGTATGCATCCTCCAACTTTGTTATTTTTTTAAAAAAAAATTATTTTTGCTATTTTGCATTTCCATATGAATTTTATAATCAGTTTGTCAGTTTCTAAAAATAAAAAAGCTTTCTGGAATTTTGATTGGCTTTGATTTGAATCTATAGGTCAGTTTGGGGGATAATTGATGTCTTAACAATATTGAGGAAAAATATTGAACATAGTTAAGGAGCCCTGGTGGTGCAGTGGTTAAGAACTTGGCTACTAACTGGAAGGTTGGAGGTTCGGACCCACCAGTTGCTCTATGGAAGAAAGATGTGGCAGTCTGTTTCCGTAAAGATTACAGCCTTGGAAACCCTATAGGGCAGTTCTACCAGGTCCTATAGGGTTGCTATGAGTTGGGATCGACATGACGGCAGTCGGTTTGGTTTGCTTTTTATTGAACATAGTATATCTTTCCTTTTATGGAAAACTTTCTTAATTTTTCTCAACAACGTTTTGTAATTTTCAGTGTGTTCATCTAGTACTTTTTTTGTTATTTGGTTACAAATATCTCTAAATATTTTATGTATTTGAGGCAGTTGTAAATGGTATTTTAAAATTTCAATTCCTAATTGTTTTGTTGCTAGTATAACAACCGATTTATATATACTTATTTCCTGCAAACTTGCTAAACTCACTTACTAGACCTAGTAATGTTTTTGATTTCTAAGCCTTTTCTATGTAGATGATCATGCAAATAAGTACAGTTTTGTATTTTCTTTCTAATTTGTATGCTTTTTATTTATTTGTTTATTTAATTGTTTTATTTTGCTGATAAGGACCTCTGGTACAATGTTAAGTAGAAGTGAAGGATGTAGAAATTTTGCTTTTTTCCCCAATCTTAGGTGAAAAGCATTCAATCTTTCACTATTGAGTATGATATGAGCTTTAGGTTTTTCGGGTTGTGGAAGTTTCTATCTTTTCTGTAATTTTCTTAGAGTTTTTATCATGAGTGGGTATTGAATTTTGTCAAATGCTTTTTCTACATCTACTGAGATCATCATATGGGTTTTCTTTTTTAGTCGTCTAACATGATTGATTTTCGAATGTTAAACCAAACTTATTGCCACTTCACACCTATATGACAAAAATAAAAAAGACAAAAAATAACAAGCACCATTTGAGAATGTAGAGAAATTGGAACACTCATACATTGCTCAAGGGAATGTAAATTGGTGTAGCCACTTTGAAAAGCAGTTTGGCAGTTCCTCAAGATTTTAAACATAAAATTATAATATAATCCAGCAATTTCACTTCTAGGTGTATATCTAAGAGAATTGACGACATACTTTGATACAAAAATGTATACATGAATATTCATAGAAGCATTAGTCATAATAATCAAAAAGTGGAAACAACTCAAATGTCCATCAACTAATGAATGGATAAACAAAATGTGGTACAATCATATAATGAAATATTATTCAGCTATAAAAAGAATGCACTATTAATATATGCTACAACATAAACAAATCTTGAAAATACTATGCTAAGTGAAAAAAATCAGTCACAAAGGACACAAATTGGATGATTTCCTTAATATGAAATGTCTAGAATGGGCAAATCCATATAGACAGAAAGTAAATTAGTAGTTGCCAGGGGCTAGGGAGAGGAGGGAATGGATAGTAACTACTAATTCAGTATATGCTGTTTCTTTTTAGGGTGATGAAACTGTTTTGGAATTGGATAATGGTGATGGTCACACAATATCGTGAATATACTAAAAACCATTGTGTTGTATGTACCCTTTAAATAGGTGAATTTTATCTCAATTAAAAAAATTAAGTAAATCAACCTAATATTCCTGGAAGTAACATCACTTTATCATAACATTATCATTTTCTATATATTGCTTCATTTGATATGCTAAATTTTTGTTAAGGATTTTTTATGTCCATTGTATGTAGTCTTTCTTTCTGGTAATGTCTTTAATTGGGTTTTAACATCAGGGAGTTCATTTGTGGGAAGGTTTTTAACTACACACTCAGTTTCTTTAATAGACAAAGGCTATCTATTTCTTCTTGAATTAGTTTTGGAAGTTTATATTTTTCTAAGAATTTAACCATTTAACCTAAGCTGTCAAATTTATTAGCTTGAATTGTTCATAATATTCCCTTATTATCATTGTGTTGTCTGAGGGTTCTGTGGAATATTCCCCTTTTCATTCCAGATATTGATCATTTATGTGTTCTTTCCTTCTTTCTTGATCAATCTGCATATAGGTCTATCAATTTCATCGAATCTTTTCAAATTAAGTTTTTGTTATCATTGATTTCCTCTGTTCGATTTCATTGATTTCTGCTCTTAGTTTTATCATTACTTTCCCCTTCTGCTTTCTTTGTACTTAATTACTTCCTTTTCTAGTTTCTTAAAGTAGAAACTTAGATTATTGATTTGAGCATTTAAAGCTATAACTTTCCCTCTGAACCCTACATTAGTTGCCTCCCATAGATTCTGATTTGTTGTGCTTTTTATTTTCATTCTATTCAAAATAAAATCTAATTTTCTTTGTGACTTTTTCTTTGAGTTATTTAGAAGTGTTTTGGGGATTTTCCAGAAATCTTTTTGGTACTGATTTACAGCTTAATTTTGTTGTGATTGAGAATATATACTGTATGTTTTCAATGCTTTTAAATTTATTGGACTTGTTTTAAAAACCAGAATATAGCTTTTCTTTGTGAACATTCTGTGGGTGCTAGAAAAGAATATGTATTCTCTTACTGTTCAAGTAGAGTGTTAAGCTGTTCAAGTTGTTAGTGCTCTCTATTTGCTCTACAAATTACTGAGAAACCAGTATTTAAATCTTCGACTATAATTGTAGATTTTTTTTATTTTTCCCTTCCATCCTATCAATTTTTGCTTCATTTATTTTAAATCTTTGTTTCATGTGCATAAATATTTAGGATTGTTATACCTTCTTGATGAATTGACCCCTTTATCATTATGAAATATGGTTTATTATCCCTGGTAATATTCCTTGTTCTGAATTCCAATTTGTCTGATATAAATAAAGCCATTCTGAAAGCAGAACCAAGATGGTGGACTAGTCAGATACACCAAGCCATCCCTCTGCAACAAAGACCCAAAAAACCAAAATACAACAGATACAGACATCAATCCTGGAACCCTGAATTTTAAATGAAAGGATAAAGTATTGGATTGGAAGCCACTGAGAAGAAGAAACTGATTAAAAATAGTCAACGAGTAGAGATATGGAGTGAAAGGTCCCTGCTGACTGGCATGGCACACTGCAGCCATCTTGAGATAAAGACAAAAGTCTCACACAAAGATCACAGAAAGGCATCTTCGTGGAACCCTTAGTAGAAGATAGAGGAGCAACACATATACACCCAGGGCAAACTAAAGTCCCATTTGCTGGCTGAAGCCCAAAGAAGTGCCCAGACACTCTCACACAGCTGGTCCTGTTACACCACAGCCAAATGACATGGCCCTGCATCCCTCCCTTCCTGCTGGCCCTGTACAGATGCCCTGCAACTGAGTGTCCTGGTCGCATGACCTCCCTACGCGCCGGCCATTCCCTGCTGCATCACAGCTGAGCAACCTGCCTGGCCCATCTGGACAAGGTGATGAGAGCTATCATGCCTACAGATGAGCAAGGAACAAAGCAAGCCCAGCCTACCCACTGAAACACCCAAAACAAAACAAATAAGCAGGAAGGAACAAACATATGATTAATAAACAAAGAAAAATAATACCTGAATGTCTCGGAGACAGCAGACAATATCAAAACATATAAAAAAACAGGACAAGATGACTCCAACAAGTGGCCAAAATAAAGAATCAGTTGACCTTCCAGTAGAAGAAAAGGCAGTGGAACTACCTGATATAGAATTTAAAAGACTAATACTTAGGACTCTCAAAGAGATTAGAAAAGAAAACACAGGAAAAACCAAGGAAAGCACAGACAAAACAAGTGAAAATATAGCCAAAATCAAGGAAAACACAGACAAAGCAATAGAAGAATTCAGGAAAATAATACAAGGACAAAACGTCAAAATAAACAATTAGAAATTATATACAGAAAGAGAAACTAGAAATTCAAAAGATAAACAACAAAATTTCATAAATGGAAAACTCAATAGAGCATTTTAGGAGCAAATCTGAAACAATAGAAGACAGAATTAAATTGAAGACAAATCCAGGGACACCATCTATTTGAGGAAAACTCAGAGAAAAGAATGAAGAAAAATAAAGAAATCCTAAGAACTATGTAGGATACAATCAAGAGCAAAATTTTCCATACCATCAGAGTTTCAGAACAGGAGGAGAAAAAGAAAAACACAGAGAAGATTGTTGAAGATTTGCTGGCAGAAAACTTCCTTAATATCATGAAAGATGAAAAGCTGACCATCCAAGAAGCTCAATGAACCCCCTATAGGACAGATCACAAAAGAAAGTCACCAAGACATATCATAATCATACTTGCCAAAACCAAAGACGAAGAAAAATCCTGAGAGTAGCTCCAGAGAAAAGAACAGTCACTTACAAAGGAGAAACAATAAGACTAAGCTCTGATTACTCAGCAGAAACTATGCAGGCAAGAAGGCAATTGGATAATATGTACAAAACTTTGAAAGAAAAATCTGACAACCAAGAATTACATAAACTGGAAAACTCCTTTCTCAAAAATGATGGCAAAATTAGGACATTTCCAGGAAAACAAAAATTAAGTGAATTTGTAAAAACCAAACCAAACTTACAAGAAATATTAAAAGGAATCCTTTGATTAGAGAACCAACAACATCAGACAACAACCTGAAGCAAGGACAAAGGACAGCATCAGCCAGATACTGACCTACGTAAAGAACTCTCAATAATAAAACAAAACTAAAAGATTTAAAACAAGGAAACAGAGATATCAATCTGTAAATGATGATAACATCAAAACAAAAAAAGGGGAATAAATAGTGTAGGTATAGAACTTTCAAATGAAGATGAAATCAAGGCAATATCAGGTAATAAATGACTGGTTTAAACATAGGAAGATAAGTGCAAATTTCAATGTAATTACAAAGATAATTAACAAAACATACTTATCAAAATAAAAAAAGAGAACATAAAGATTCAACAAACACAAAATCTATAATAATGAAAGAAATGAAAAGAAATTCCACAAACAAAAGGAACTCAGTACAGGAAAGTAAGAGGAACAAAGAAAACATCAGCACC